>NW_025335505.1:2632942-3016886 GCF_004798865.1 Varanus komodoensis | reverse complement strand
TTCCTATTTTTTAAACATCAAGTAGAAGGTGATGACATATTAATAATGGCAATGGCAACAATGGCAACAAAAGCAATCAGGTCTGTGGGATATCATACTGAATAGTGAGCCTGGAATGTGTGACTTCCTTGCTGAAGCTGGGAACTAGGGGAGAGGTAAATTGTGGAAAGCAAGAAGAAAAAAAATTCTCCTAACATTTTCTTGCTAATCCATTGTTGATTTCCTGTGATCAGGAAGGAAACTCTGGGACCTTCGATCTTTTTGCGTAAAAGTGGTTCCTCTATGCTCTATGATGGTCCCTTTGCTTTGTGATCTCATGGGACATAGGGCATGACTATAACAAATCCATTGAAAGACTTCACTTCCTTTCAAATTAATTTTGCTCAATATAAGACCTTCTTAGAGTAGTTCTATTGAAATGAATGGGATCTAAGCTAGCAGTGAGCAACTTCAGGAGGTCTAAGGACTATTTGAACTGTCCAGATCCCTTGTGTGGGTTGTATTCTCTCCCCACCATACCCATGAAACCAGTAAATAAATTGTGTTTTGAGCATCCAGCAAACTCCCAAAGGATCAAGAATAACTTTTGGTGCTTCACAGTCACTACAGCACACTTAAGGGGTCATATTTCTTGGCAAGCAGTATAATTTTGAGCCATTGGGTGCTTTGCTGTTTTTCAAGTAATTATTACAGTTTAGCAGGATGTCATGAGCTATGGGTGAGGGTGAAGCAGGGGTGCCTAACAGGTGATGTATTGCCCACCAAAATTCAGGTGAACATTGGATACAACCCTTTAAGTGTAGTGAAGGGTATTCCTTCCAGTGGATTCTCTCTCCCACTTCTGAAATGACACCTGCCTCCTAAAGAAAGCAGCTTGATATGCCACCAGCCTCTAAGTTCTTCAACTGTTCTTGAGCAACTCTTTTCATTGAAATATTGAAGGCTACTCACCCCCAAGCTGTTTAGAATACATATGGACAGAGGGTGTTCTACTTCTGCTGACATGGGGAAAATTCAAGTAAAGCTAGCCAATCTAAGCAACATCCTTGACCAAATGCCATTAAGATAGCACTTGGGAGCTATTCAGAGCTCATTGCCACATCACATTTCTTTTCCAGGCAGAGCAAAAGGAAGAATAATGAAATGGAATAGAGTGTTATACAAATGATACCTAGGGCATCACTAATACACCAAATCATTCTAGTGTCTGGATAAGTTTGGACTTATCAGGGAAGAGAGAGAATTATTGTGTGATTACATGAGTGTATGGATTGTTTCCACCTTGAATGTTGTGTCTTTGATTCCTCTCAGTAGGTATACATCATGGGGATTACTTTAGCATTGATTTAAAAGCTTCAGTTTCAAGTATATATAATATTTCCCTGAAATTTGCAGTTTAGGAACTAATATGGGTTGGAAGTTTTGGAGGTTTCTGAAAAACCATGTTGAAAAAGAACCGAGTCCCAATTTGTACTCCAACCTGATACAGAAGGAAGGGAGAGAGTTGTGCCCCTTATTTTGCCTTGGTGACATAAACAGCGGGAGGGGAATGCAGGATCACATTGCTAACCTACGTTAGATGATAGAAAAGGCTAAGGAATACTAAAAAGACTTCACTGAATATACAAAAGCCTTTGACGGTGTGGACCATGACAAGCTCTGGAACTGCCTCAAAGAACTGGGAATATCACCACACCACATCCAGCTTACTCAGTCATTGTACCCTGATCAGAAATCCACTGAAAGAATGGAATATGGAGACACAACATGGTTCAGAATTGGAAAAGGCACTTGGCAAGGTTTCATTCTATCACCTATATTATTCAACATATACATGGAAATAGTTATGAAAACTGCACATTTGGAAGAAACTACTATTTGGGTCAAAATTGGAGGTAGGAATATCAACAACCTTCAATAGGTAGGTGATACAACTTTGCATGGAGAATGCAAAGAAGATATGGAGTGGCTAATCTTCAGATTGCAAAATTTGGATTGCACCTTAACATCAAGAAAACAACAATAACAATGACTGCAGAGAACACACAGGATGGAGTGCAGATCAACAATGAGACCATCAAAAGAGTAAAGGAATTCAACTTCCTGGACTCTAAAATTGACCAAAGTGGTGACTGCAGATCAGAAGGCATATAGCACTTGGAAGAACCGCAGTATCTGACATGAATAACATCTGGACAAGAAAGCTTCCCAACCAAATGCAGATTAGTCAACACAATAATTTTTCCAATTGCTATGTACGGCTGTGAAACTCAGACTCTGAAAAAGTCAGATAGAAGAAGGGTGGATGCTTTCGAATTGTGGTCCTGGAGAAGACTATTGCACATCTCATACGCTGCAAAAATTACAAAGAAATCCTACACCGAGCCTCGCCAAAAATATCACTCACAGCCTAGGTTGCCAAACAAAGACTGTCATACTTAGGCCATGTCATGAGAGCTGATTCACTCAAAAAGTGAATCATGCTGGGAATGATCAGTGGGGAAAGGAAAAGGAGCTATCTCAGCACCAGTTGGCTGGACTCCATAAAGGAGGTCACTGGCATTCCATGGTAGATTTGAAGGAGGCAATGTGAGACAGATGGGCATGGAGAGCAATGGTTACTAGACAGGCCAAGAGTCGGACACAAATGAATGCCAGAAAAAGCATCAGTAGCATGTGGCAAGGATGGACATTTATCCTTGCTATGCGCCATGCAAGGAGGAAAGGTCCTTGAGACTTGTAACTTTCTGAAGGGCTACTGGACTAACGGCGTCCCTTGGGAAGACTACAGTTTCCAAGGACCACAACACCTTTCCTTTTGGTGTACTGCACAGCATACACTGGCACAATGCTGGAAAGCGGGAAAAGAACTAATTACCATCTTCCCTGCATTCCATTTCCTAAGACAGACATCAAGGGTTGAAATTAATGGATACCTTTCAAGAAGTTTGGCTCCAGCAAGGGCCCTGGCAAGAGTCCCTTTGCATTTCTCCATCGCATTACCACAGTTTGTTCACTTGCTTCTTATTTTGACCCAAGCAGCACTGGTGGTGAGGAGGAACTATGCATTGCCCATTAGCTAACTGCAAGTAGCAGCAAGGATTAGAAAGAGGACAAGAACACTAGCAGCTAGTGATGATGTTAGTGAGAAGGTAGATTCCTGAGAGGAGAGGCTCGTGGAAAGCATCATACTCGCACCCAGCATCACCGTCTGCACTGCATTCTGCTGTGTATTTTGAAAACTGTAAATCGCCTCTCCCATGGCAACACTCTTATGGTCTGAATCGCTGTACAAATAAAAATGACTAGTATGTTGCTTGTTGTTGCTAGTTGCAAAGTCATGTCTGACCCAGCGCAACCCCATGGACAACACTCCTCCAGGCCTTCCTGTCCTCCACCATCCCCCGGAAACTACCTAAGCTCACACCGACTGCTTCAGTGACTCCATCCAGCCACCTCATCCTCTGCCGTCCCCTTCTTCATTGTCCTAAATTGTTCCCAGCATCAGGTTCTTCTGCTGTGAGTCCTTCCTTCTCATTAGGTGGCCAAAGTATTTGAGTTTCATCTTCAGAATCTGGCCTTCTAAAGAGCAGTCAGGGTTGATCTCTTCTAAGACTGACTGGCTTGATCTCCTTGCAGTCCAAGGGACTTGCAGAAGTCTTCTCCAGGACCACAATTCAAAGACCTCAATTCTTCAGTTCTCAGCCTTCCTTATGGTCCAGCTTTCACAGCCATACATTGCAACTGGGAAAACCATAGCCTTGACTATACGCACTTTTGTTGGCAGGGTGATGTCTCTGCTTTTCAGTATGCTGTCTAGATTTGCCATAGCTTTCCTCCCAAGGAGCAAGCATCTTTTAATTTCTTGGCTGCAGTCCCCATCTGCTGTGATCTTGGAGCCCAAGAAAATTAAATCTGTCACTACCTCAATTTCTTTCCCATCTTGGGATGTCAGAAAAGAGTGCTTGCTATGACCAGCATATTCTCTTGACAAAATTCTGCCAGACTTTGCCCTGCTTCATTTTGCACTCCAAGGCCAATCTTGCCTGTTATTCTGGTTATCTTTTGGCTTCCTACTTTAGCATTCCAATCCCCCATGATGAGGAGGACTTTATTTTTTGGTGTCATTTCTAGAAGGTGTTGTAGTCCTTCATAGAACCGGTAAACTTCATCCTCTTCAGCATCAGTGGTTGGGGCATAGACTTGGACTACTGGGATATTGAATGGTTTGCCTTGGATTTGAACTGAGATCATTCTGTCATTTTGGAGATTGTATCCCAGTACTGCTTTTCCTACTCTTTTATTGACTATGAAGGCTACTCCATTTCTTCTGAGGGATTCTTGCCCACAGTAGTATACCTGATGGTCATCTGAATTAAATTCTCCCACTCCTGTCCATTTTAGTTCACTGATTCCTAAGATGTCGATGTTCACTCTTGTCATCTCATGTTTGACCACGTCCAGGTTACCTTGATTCATAGAACTTACATCCAGGTTCCCATGGAGTATAGATCTTTACAGCATCAGACTTTCCTTTCACCACCAGATACATCCACAATTGAATGTCCTTTGAGCTTTGACCTGGTCACTTGATTCTTTCTGGCGCTAATACTACTAGCCCTCTTCTTTTCCCCAGTAGCACATTGGACACCTTCCAACCTGAGGGGCTCATCTTCCGACATCCTATCTTTTTGCCTTTTGGTACTTTCTAAGGGGTTTTGATAGCAAGGATACTGGAGTGGGTTGCTATTTCCTTCTCCAGTGGCTCAACTTTTGTCAGAGCTCTCTGCTATGACCTGTCCATCTTGGGTGCCCCTGCATGGCATAGCTCATAGCTTCATTGCACTGTGCAAGCCCCTTCGCCACAACAGGGCAAAGTTATTGCTTAAGTAGTAACTATGAAGGAGTAACTAGTATACAAGACTCACATTGAAAACATTTTAGACAATTCTGTCAAAATGCTGCCACCTTCTAAGCTTAACTAACAAATACCATTTTCTTAATTCATGCTTTAACAGCAAAGGTCACCAAAGCATCCTTGACAAAACTATGCACACGTGCGCACACACACACACTGCCTTTTACAATATCATGTTAATGTGTTGGCTGGTTTATTGCTAGATTTTCCTTCCATAGTCAACTATCAATAGATTTGATTTTCAGACCAAACGGCAAGATAATGAGGTTCCTCTGATTGACCCATGACTTACTTGTTTTTACTGTGCATGAGACATATTCCTATTATAATTGTGGAATATTAGAAATTTTCTGCTTCTTTTGCAGTTCAGGTGGACAAGTCTTTTAACTTTCCATCTCTCTGAAAGCCTGAGCAAGCATACACTGTTACTAATTCCTTGTGGGCATAATATTAATTAAGAGTCCATGGCAGGGGTTGTGCTGAAAAAATAACATTAAGGATTTCTGCCCAGGTTATTTTCTTGTGAACAGCTCCTTCAATGTGAACAGAGAGCTGGACAAGACAGGTCATTGGTCTGATTCAGCTTGCTTAAGTGTTTAAAGCTCCTTCTTCTTCCAGCTAGGTGAGCTCAGAGACTACAGACCAGAGATGGTCATCATTTCCAAGGAGGTACATGATGGTGCTCAGAAAAGCATAGATTCTGCAACATGGCCTGTGCCTTTTGGAGTTACCTTTGTGAATGTTGTGTGTGCATGTTCTGTCAGACATCAGACATGAGAGTTTTAGCAGGACTGCTAGTTCAGAATCCAAGGATGAGATGTGTGCAGGGAGGCTGCCTATCCTGGAAAAACTGACTACTCAGACTCTGCTAATGAGATGATTGTTGAAACAGTCCCAGTGCTAGCTGCAGTCCAAGGCCCTGGGGACCCACCTGTGCTTGGTAGGGAGGCAATTAGTTCAAGGGCAGCTGTGGGGCCTAGTCAACCTGTCCATGGGAATGTGGAACTGCAACAACACTTCAAGGGAGGACATTTATAGATGGGGAGTCCACAGGATTGGGAACTCTGGCTTCCTGAGGAGCTGGCCCTGATAGTCCATCATCACAGTCACAGGGTGGCTGAATTGAGGTTTCTGAGGAAGAAATGCAGGTGTGCCTGGTTCCACAGCACTCCTCCACCCAGAGACAGAAACAGAAGGGTTCATAAGCTTTGGGTGAATAATGTCACAGAGGGCACAATATTTTGCTCTGTGTATGCTCTGAGACTTGCATATAGAATAAAGATGTTTGGTAAAGAAACGTTAGTGAGACTATTACTACTGGGAGGGAGAAATATGACTTGCGACAGTGGCAAATCAAGGAGATATGGCAACAAGTGTTCCTAACATAGCATAGAGTCAAAAAGTTGGAAGACTCCTTGGAAATCATCCAGTTCAAACCTCACTCAATGCAGCATCTGCTGTGCAAGATGCAGCTATATTATTCCTGAGTGATGGTTATCCAGCCTTAAGCTTAAATATCCCCAGTAAGGAGAATCCACTGAAGGCAATCAATCTCCTGTGCTCTAGAACAGCTCATGTCATTGCAAAGTTTCTCCTACTGTTTAATGAAAATGTGGTTCCCTGCAATTTCCAGCCATTTCTAACTCTTTGCTCTGGAACAACCCTACTCTTTTTACTACAGATGTTATTTTTAAGTAGCCCTCATTTGTCCTATTAATAGTGTTTTCTCCAAGACATACACAGGTCTTTCCATTCTTCCACACAGGACTGGTTTGCACACACTTCACTATCCAAGTTACCCTCCTGCGTCACTGGCCAGAGCCTGGGCCCTTGAATTTGTTTTATATGGAAATCCAGGGGTCAGCACACATGTATTTATTGTATTTGTACCCACCTTTCTTCCCTGAGCTTACACAAGCATATGTAGCCGTTTCCCCCATTTTAGCTTCACAAAACAGCAGTGACATAAGATCACTGATGTAAGATCTGGTGTGTGTCCCTACTCTGTTCTTTCAGGTCATCTGGACAGAAAACCCTCTTCGGTCCTTGCTGGATGGTCCTGTTGTAGCACATTCTTAAAATAACACTTAACATTTTTATTCCTCCATTTCTCCAAAGAAATCTGTGTTGTTCACACACATTTTATTATAGCTTCAACAATGGAAGAAGATGAGTATAAGGGGTAATGGAAGTCCAGAAGATATCCACTGACCTTCTTGGCTTAGTGAGAATTTGAACCCAAGTATACAAGATGTCAATCTGGCACAATCCATGCTGGCTCTTGGCCAAAATAAAGTTCAGAGCATTTTTTCTATGTTATTGAATTATATGCAATATTGAACAGTTATAATTTTTTCACTTGAATACATATTATCCAAGGTTAATAGAAAGATGTCCATGACTCCCAGCTATTAATAAGTGGCTAGCTATTTTTTGGCCGGTCCTTACACTATGGCAAGAATGGGAAATTACTTTCAGACTTAATAAAAAGAAATTTTATCCTGGCAATGAAAACTGCTAAAATTAAGAAGAATGATGAGGTTTATTTTCCCATATGAGTGGCATGTTTTGAATCAGAAATTTCCAGCATCGCTCTGGAAGACCATAATTATGACTCAGTTTGCTATCAGTTCAGTGACTTTAATAATGGCTTAGGGAGCGTAATGTGACAGTGCTGAACTACATATGCTTTAAAGGCATCTCAACATAGTCACGATGAGTTTGGGCTTTTGCTTGAACCGTCTGTCAGGAGTCTGAGTTCTCAAAAACAAGTTCAGCAGATGCCCAGGTAATCACTTTCTCCAAGTTGTGAAGGAGGCCAAGAGTGTGTTAATTGTAATGCCAGCTTGAGACTGTCCCAGGCTGTTGCACAGGCATGTGTTATCTGTTTGAAAAACACAGAAGGTTGCTGTTTGTTGAGTACATAAACATTAACTGAGGCTGCAGAAGGAAGATACATGTTAAAGAATACGGCAGCTTTCTCCCCTGCTGCACTTATCCAAGGGGTGTTGAATCCCTTTAATCAAAGGATCAAATTTAATTCTGGAGAAGCTCCCAGCAGTTGCATTCCAGTCATGAGACAGGACAAAGGCAAACAAGCTGAAGACAAATGGGCGTGGGGGTGCAATTAGCATATTTTAGCTGGAAGCTCTTAATGCCAGAAACCGAACCTCAGGAGAAGATGCTCAGTCTTTTAGAATGGAGAAAGTGTTTGCAAAATTGGGAAAACCATGGAGAGATCTGTTGTTGAGGGAAAGGTGATGGAGCCAGAAGAAGGAGAGATGACTCTGTGGAGAACCCTGGAAGACTAGATTTGACCTGCAGGCTTGAGCTTTAACAGTCCGCCTCTAACTATGCCCATTTCTTCAGTATGTAGAAAAGGAATGAATTTATTCCTTCCAGCAGTAGTGGGGTTTCCTGAAAACTAAAACAAAATACAATGTTGCTAGGAAGGTATAAGAGTTCATCCTTCACAGTAGATGTGAGTGGGTTTATATTCTGCTTGCAGAAGTGAGAATGAACATTTCTTAGAATCCGTTTTCTCTAGTTGGTATTTAATATTGACATTTATAGACCACCTGATTTACTAAAATGCCATCAGGCTCATTGAAACATTATAGACTTTAAAGAAAAAAAGAGATTATAAATGGAAGTGTCACATATCTGATTTATACCAAACAGTATTTCTAATTACTGTGTTACCAAGATTTTATTTTATTTCTGGTGAATTCTGCTTTTAAACAAAAGGATCCTTAGGTTCTGGTGAATTCTGTTGTTTGAATAAATAAAAATATCCCAGTACATTATCTGTAGCAAAGACATTATTTCAGCTTCAGTGCTCACCTGCTCCCTGACCTTCATTTGTCCTGCAACCTGAATTGCTCACAGGGATTGCATCTTGCATGTACTGATTTCTAAAGTTTCCTTCTGCTATTTTGTATAGAATTTGAGTGTCTCATTAAGCTTCTTCTAGCTTTTACTTTGCAGAAGTTGTCCCCAGCCTCTTTGGACCCATGGGTATATTTGGAGTCTTGAGAAATTGCTGTGTCCAACACTGGAAAAGGAGGATGTGACTAGTCACATAATCAATATCATGAAAGCCTGGCTAGTTAGAAGAGAAGTAATTCACTGAAGCCCCTCATAAGTATAATAAGATACATATTTAGTGTTTTAATCCTGTGCACACTTACACAGAACTAAGTGGGAATTTGAAAATGAAATGGTGGGAGGATAATGATACAAACACATTGCATTTTGATATTAAATTTGGACCATATATATTTGAAACAGATCTGTGAAGAATGGGGACACTGTGAGCTGTTGCTCTTCAGACACCTAACCTGTCATAGTATCAGAAGAGATATCTCATCTCTGCTTGGTGGCATTTGAATCACTCAGCATCCTGTGTGTCTATGCCATCATGGTAGAGAGAGGACATGACTCTGGGCGGATGAATTAGCCTCAGTCACAGCCCACCTCTCTACACTGGGCTGCAAGATACTGATAGTGGCACTTCTGGAATTGCCCAACATTTTAAGAGAGCCAGTCTGAAATCCAGCTAAGATATCTCCACAGCTATCTGCCACAGCAGAAGACAAATCTCTGCTCAGCACCTCACCCTACCTGCTTCAAAGCAGTCCTACAAAGAGCAAATTATTACCTGAATCAGACAGGTGTATACTAGCCTGTCTGTTTAGCTCTTCCCAAAAGTGGGAAAACTCCAGTAACCAATGCAGGCTCTCAGTTGCGTCTCACAGTTCACCTTCCTGCTGAGCTCCTTCAGGCATAACCCAGCCTGCCAAGAAATGTGTAAGATCCCATTCAACCAAGGAATGTCTGCTGCCTCTGCCAGACCAAGTACAAATTTCCAAGGTTTGTAATATCAGAAACTTGTCTTTTAATAAACCCAGGTCTTTTCCTTTCTCCAGTAGACAACCAAAACCTATGGGGGGTGGGGTGCGGTTGGAGGTATATGCATTGCACCCTGTCAGAACAACATTCAAAGGAGTCTCTCCTGCTTCCTGCTTCATCCACATGCCCACTGTGTGGTCGCAGAATGACTATGTCTGAGCTTGATTCCAAAAGCAGGCATGACAGTTTTCCAACCTTCCCAGAACACCTAACAGCACACACATAATGGCTCCTCTTATCTGGTGAGCTAAATAAAAAGTCAACATATAAGAATCCATTCAGTGTTCATTTTTGATCAACTGAATAATATCATCAATATAAGGTCTAAAGGCCCTTGCTGACCCTCAGCCTAGTGCCTTCACCTTCTCAGAAGAGAAACCCAACACCACTGCAGTAGATGTAGCACTGATCCAGAAGGAATGAGTGCAGAGTTTTTGCCCTTCCAGTCCCTCCCACAGCTGGTATTTTAAGTGGAGGGGGAGCACCATTGGCATGACGAAACAACAACCCTCAACTAGGATTGTGGTGAATCCTGGTGGAATTGATCCCTCTAGTATTTGTGGACTTCTCATACTTGGCCCAGTCCTGTAAAGGGAGATGAGCCAAGCAGAAGTGAAATGAAGGTTACCCAACCCCCTTCCGTGTTGGCTGCAGCAGCACAAGGGATGCTTCAGATGGTGTGGAAGAGGAATGCTGCTTGTGCAGCTGTCACATGGGACTTGATTCCTGGCAAGCCCTCTGTGATCAACCTTCCTTCACATCAGCTGTAGCAGTCTAAATGACTGCTACTTTTGGTAAGGGGGAAGGGTGCTGCTTGCAGCATAATGGAGCTCAGTTTCTGATAAGTACCCTGTGGATGCTGGGTGCACTCACTAGAAACTCTGTTTCAAAGTGGACTAGAGTCTATGGTGCTGAGCCCAGGAGATCCAATGGATTCTCAACCTCAAACAGATCCCTCACACATTCCTACCCTCAACCCATGTTACATAAGGTTACAGAGATATGGGTGATTGGCAAGTATTGATGGGGCCAATACTAGGGCAATATGAATCATAAGGGATTCCAGGTATGGATTTTGACGTGCAGGAGGAGACAATTTCATCAGGACAGGAGATAGCCCATGAGCTAGCTGGATGCAATGTTTCAAAGAGAGTAATACAGAGGCTGAGGAAGGTAGCAAGTAGCTGGAGCTGATAACAAGAGGCATGTGTACATGTTCCAGAAAGGATTAGTACTTGCAACAATGCAGCAACTGCCTTAGTCAGGCAGAGAGCCTCAGTTTGTAAAAGGAACAGATGAATGATGGCGCCTCCAGTGCTGCCACTTTTCCCAGGAATGGGGAGCTTGGGCAAAAGTTCTAGTTTCCTCTGGTCCTTTCTCTGGGCCTTAGTAACCTTTATACAGATGTGTTTGGATTTTTCCAACACCACCAATTCAGAGAGCTTAAATGATCCTCCCCCACAAAAATGCTGTTAGTGTTCCCACGTGAACAGGGCTGTCTTCTTTGAAGACTGACACAACCAGCCATTTTTTCATTCGGTTATATTTAATGCAGGATGGCCTGGTCAGCTTCAATCTGCCAGTCTCCCATAAATTCTCTGGGATGACCTCCAGATGCTCCAGCTTACAGTGCCAATTCCCAAAAATGTTCTTGTTGGTTATGTGAAAAAGCATCAGTGATGCCATTATCTAAACCTGGAATGTATGAAGCATGAATTGAAGGCAACATAATGTAAATGCTTTAACCAGGCACATGATCTTTGCTTTGCAGGAACTCAGTGACATAAATGTTGGCCAGATTGTCACACCGAAATTAGACTACTGAATTAGACAATGGGTCAATATGCAAATAAAAAACATATCTGTTTGGAAAAAATCCAGAAATTTTACCCTTTGCCCAGTTCTACAGCCACATCCCTTCACACCACAGATCCCTTAGAATGACTCAAGTAGTCAAGGGTCCTAATACAAAGGAAGGCAAAGGGGGAAAGGGGAGAGGAGCAAAGCTTAAGACTGTGAGATAAAATTATGTGAGGGAAATAGTGAGGCTGGGGGCTGAGGGAAACAGAAAAATAAAGGGGAGAGTGGGCAAAAACAAGGAAGGATAAGAGCTAGAAAGGGAGAGGAAACAGAATCTAGAAATTGGTAAAGGAGTAAAATATTGTGGAAAGGGATTCTGGGGATGGGGAGAAATAGCACAACTGAGCATCCCTAATTGTGCCTGGCCCTTTAAATCCTGTTGCTTTGCTGGCCTACCTAAAAACTTTAATTCTTCTCCCTATTGTCAAGCACAATAAATATAAAATGATTTGCTCAGGAACAAAGAACAAATTGCTTTTACTTGTTGCTTTCTGTGCAGCCAGGCCACATTCTTCCAAAGTGCTCATATGAGAGAAATGAATGAAAGGCGAATGCATCTGGACAAGAACAGGCCTTGCAAAATGTTATTTGGACCATTTTGTGATGCTGAAAGATGAGCCATTCAACTTCTGGCAAATCCTCTTTTGGGGGGCAATTCTCTCCACCCCATCACCAGTGTGTAATCCTAATACAAGCAAGTGCTTATTATGAGTTCCATTTGTATGCTTCTATTTATACTTTCTTTTACAATAAAAAAAGGCTTCTGAAGGACAGTTTTGGTTTGGCACCAGGAGTAACTTGAGATGATTGTCTTCAATAAATTGGCTCATGATTTTATAGTACAGATGAGGAACCAGTAGCCTTCCAGATGCTTTGAACTACAATGTCCATCATCCATGACCATTTGGCCATGTTTTCCGGTAATGATTGATTTAGATTGCAACACGCCTCGTTCACGCTTTGTTTTTCTGCATTCATTTAGGTTAGCTGTGAAAATAGCTGTGGAGAAAATAAACAGAAACAGAAAAAATGCGAGTCAGAATGGACCTCACAGACCATCTAGTTGGACCACCAGCTCCAGTCAGTCCACTCATAACATCCCCAACAAGTGTTTGTCCAATCTTGGATAGGCTGGAAATCATAGACGTGTTCACGGATAGGCTGGACATTGAAGATATGCCATAAGAGGAGCTGGCTGGAACCAGGTGACAGACTACACGGCCCAAGAGGCCCCTTCTGACTCACTCTGTATGTTTCTATGTTTCTACCGTTCTTGTGACCCTGCACTGAACCTATTCTAACCTAGGTATGTCTCTTGTATAATGTGGAGCCCAGAACTGGATGCAGTACTCCAGCTGTGGATGCACCAGTCATGAGCAGCAGTATCAACACCTCCCTAGATCTGAACATCATGCTTTTAGCTATGGAACCAAGGGTGGTGTTTGCCTTTTTAAAAGCTGCATCCCACTGCCGGCTCATGTCTAGCCTGCTGTCAACAAGTAAAAAATAAGATGCACATCTGTATCGTTCTTCTTGTTGCTCACCTTTCTCTGCATCAGTAGAAGTGATTCTATCACAGATACTTTACCCAGTTCTTTTCCCCAAACATGAACTTCAGGATTCCAACAAGATCTACTGTAGATATTTCAATCTATATATAGCAAAAGTATGAGCAACACTGCAGATGTATCTCAGTGGATACCATCTTCTAGAAGTCAAGTCAAGTAAGTTATCTAGAAAGAACACTGACTTTCAAGGCTTACTTGGATCATCATCATAATCAATATTTTCATTTGTATACCACCTTGCATCAAAGTTCTGATTTCTGATTGTGGTGCAGAACACAGTATATACATGTGAGTGTTGTCAGCATTGATTCACAGAACCATATTCATCATTTGCTGAGTGTGACATCAATTACTGACTTACATGTGTACATTATAAAGAAGATGGGGCTGGGGCTGGGGCTGGGGCTGAGGAAGAGGAAGAGGAAGGAGAAACAAGCAAGCAACAGAATAAGTAGGAGTTGCACATAGCTAAGAAATACTGCTATTACCCCACATACATACTATGGGTGTCTCAACTTGGGACACTTGAAGAAACGAGGAGCCTACTTTCCAAATCAAACTCCCAGATGATTGTGTTTACTTCAACATAAACATGGATCCATGTGGAATACTCAGTGCAGCTGAAAACTAAGAAGTAATCTAGGGCTGGCTTTAAAAACAGTTTTGGAGGTTGTTTTGTTTTATGGTACAGATTCTAGCAGTTTGGAGCAAGCAGTTGTCCAATGCATGAAAAATGCGCCTGAAAGTGCCCCTTGGCTCGTGATGTGCCTTCACTGTCATAGGCATTGTGAGGAAAAATGGTGGTCCCCCTATACAGACAGATAGGTGAGAGCAACCATCTCCCCCATGCAACTTCCATGAAAATATGTCATCATGTAACAAGGATCCTAGGGACATTTTCAGTCATAATATCAATACATGTGGCAGACAACATGTTTTATAGCTTTTCCAATTGAAATGGTGGAAGAAAAAGGGGCAGTCAAAAAGTAGCTTTCTGTCTACCGCATAAGCTTGTAGGTGCTTAAAAATATGAATTTTATGTTTGTTTTTTTTAAAGTCACACATGCTCTTGAAAATGGGATGAAATGGGTTTTATTTTATTCATGAATGAAATCTATATAGACCAAATTAGGACCCAGTTAATGCCCACATATAAGACTTGCCTCTCTTCAGAAGGCTATAGGTCAATCATTTATTTATTGATTGATTGATTTATATCCTGCCTTTTCCCTCAAAGGACTCAAGGCAGCTTACATCTCCTTCATGTTAAAATCATAAACCGTATACATATTTTATATGCAGAAGTTGACAGATTCAAGCTGTGGTAGTGTCCTAATTCTGCACGCGAGTGCAAGTGTGTGTACTCATAAGCTTCTTATGGTGGGGAGATGCTGTGCGCATCCGTCCCAACTGGTACTTAGGGTTAGGATGTTATGTAAGGCAAGAATGAGTAAGATATCAAGAGCCCAAATGAAAACTGCTACAGAGTACACAGCCAAGGAAATACAGGACTTCAGAAATTCCATTTCCTTTAATTTAAAAAGGGAATGTAACTAGAAGTAACTGTTGCTTTTGGTGGAAGAATTAGAAGTAAAGACATAAGTAGTGTTGGAGTTTCCTTAATAAAAGTTTTAAGTTGTTTACATTGGAATATGGAGACCCTGGCCTGTTCTCTCCCCCAACCCCATCTTGCCCTTCTAGTTCCTTTTCCAGGAAAAAGAAAAAGAGCCCCAAGTTATATGAATGATTCACCCACTCTCAGATTGCTGCTGAATGCCCAGCCATGCCAGGCAACAGAATTGAAACAATGTTACAAAATGGAACTGTTGCAAGATGATCGGTGCAGCTCTGCTTCCTTTGCAGCACAAATATATCTGGCCAGCTTGTCCTTTTGTCTTAAGGAATTTTCTGTCTCTTATTATAAACAGCAAACATTGAAACCTGTTAAATTCTTTAACATCTGATTATTTTATTTGTTATCTGTTAATCAAGCCTTTCATGTATCATAATGTTTTTCCTGATGTCTATAATGATTTCTCAATATTTGTACTTTATGATTTTGTACTTCCTCATTGTTTTCACCATTTTACCCATTCAGAATCTCATTCTCCACCCTGCTGTGTGTACGTGTTTCTAACCCCGTAAAATACTATGTGTATGCTCTGTTTTCCTTGAAGACAGTTTCTGACTGTTACCCTTCAGCACTGCTGTGTTAGTGTTTTCTGTTTGCTGTTAATAAACTGTTGAATTGCTTGACTGTACACAACCTTTTCAATCCAGAGGTTCATTCCTTGCAGGTCTGAAATACTGATAGTAGCTACTTCTAAGCACAAAAGAGGCAGCCAGTAAAGAAGGACAGAAATGTTTTAAGGGCAGAAACATTGTCTTTTGTTTGAAACATGAAGAGCCTGAAAATAGTGTGGGTACCCTCCAAAGGAAACTGTCACTGTTAAATGTCAGTGTACCATCAGTGTACTGCTATAATGTTTTGCATATTCTGTGTAGAAAAATCAAAATCTCTTCTGTTCTTTTCAATCTTTGCCCAGTAAGTGAACATTCCTGGATTAGAATTTCTGGCTACAAAAATAATTGTATGTGCAAGTGTTCCTATTTAAATATATCTTTGATTTTGGTAGATTTACCTGGGACAATGGATATGCTTTGCAAAAAGTAAAATAGGTCAATTTGTATGAGTCACTTGGGAAAGTGTTCAGAAGCAGTATTTTTTTTCTTTGTACCTATCCTCAGGAGAATTTAAGGAATCCTGTTCAGGCGCTGCAAAATCACCGATATGGAATGGCTTCATGGGCACTGCATGAAAGAAGTAACAACCAAGATTGCCAAATTTTCAACCAAGTCCTTTTCCTGTGCTCTTAACATTTGCTTGCTGTGCTGACATCATCATGTGGTAACACTTATTTCCGCATTATGAAAATGGGTGCACTTGCCAGGACCTTGGATTCAGGGCTGCTGCAAAGCAGCCTGGAGTCTGGGGGGCCAGGACCAGGGAATCTGACAGATTCCAGTGTCTGAACACATTCATCACACATCCCTAATCAAAGGAAGGAAACCCTCAGGGCAGGCGTGTGGGTGTTACAATGTTATGAAGGAACTGCTGAACAAAAGAAAGCTCTTCCAGGAGGAACCAGGAAAAAGTGCAGCAAAACAACTGACATTCCTGGCTTAAGGAGAAAAACTACAGACTGAGAAAGCTTTGTAGAAAAACCTCTTCTTTAAATAAAATGTTGGTTTGGGTCTAAGTCAGAGCCTTCTTGGGTCTGTAGGGTGAAGTCCACCAAGACTGAAACAGGCCAGGCCTAGTGTGGAACACAATGACAGTGGAACATTCCTAGTGTGGAACACAGTGGTAAGAAGAATTAATATTAAAGAGGCAAATGTTCTAGAAAGGAAAAAAAGAGTAAACAGGTGAAAAAATGGGAAAGGGAAATAAAGGAATTAGAGAATAAATATACATAAAAGAGAGATCTAAAAATCCTAGCAGAAATACAAGCTAAAAGAGAGGAATTGGGAAATGCAAACATTGAAAAATTATCATGAAATTTGTTTTATTTGAATAGAGAGTACTTTGAATTGAGCAATATGAATTCAAGGTTGTTGGTCAATTCTGCACAGCAAAATAAATTTAAAAATCTAATTGGAATAATTAGGGATGAAAACAGGAAAATATAATTTAACAAGATATAAATTAGTAATATATATATTTAAAAATCTAAGTTACATACAGGTGGGAAATTATCATTAGATAAATTCAGATCATATATATAGAAAAATATAGGGCCAGTGTGGTGTAGTGGTTAAGAGCATGGAACTGGGACTCAGACGATCTGGGTTCTAGTTCCCGCTCAGCCATGGAGTCAACTGGGTGACTTTGGGCCAGTCACAGACTCTCAGCCCAACCTACCTCACAGGGTTGTTGTTGTGGGGATTAGATGCAGGAGGAGAATGATGTAAGCTGCCTTGAGCCCTTTGTAGGAAAAAGGCAGGATATAAATTGAATGCATGAATAAATAAAAAAATAAAAAATGTGTGTGGGTGGGAAATTACAACAGATGGATATAGACCTAATGGAACAAATAATAAAAGAGGGAAAAATATAAGAAAGTATTAATAATGTGAAAATAGAGAAATCTCCCAAGGTAGATAGTTTGATTAGGACCAGAATACTATAAAGCATTTAAAAAGTTATTGATTCAAAAATTAAATGCTTTGTTTAATTAAATATTAGAAGGTAGAAACATGCCAGCATCTTGGAAATACACTACAGAAGTTTTAATTCCTAAGCTTGGTTAGCGTTATGCAAGAAGAAAATATTGCTTAAGATAAATTTTGTATTTATAATGTTACTGATTAAAAAACAGATAAAAAATTAAAAGATTGGCAAGTTATGATACATAAGTTTTTTAATGGAGATAAAAATGTGAGGGTAAATAAAAAAGAAGATATAACCCACAAAAGATTTTGATGCAATTTTGACCTGAAGCTGTATCTTGGAAACTGGAGCCAGTTAATAATCAGGACATAATTTTCCTTTATTAGTGACCCAATTCTGGTAAAATTACCTACTTTCTTTTCTGAGGTTTCTCCTTGCAGACCAGTGTAGCTGGCCAATCCTGACCACACCTCTGACAATAAACCAACAGAGCCCTCGTCCCAGCCCTGCCCAGCCCTAACCAGCCCTGAATATCCCGAAACATCCCATAAGCCCAGCCCCAATAACTGTGAGCCCAATTTAAGGTGCTGGTTATGACTTATAAAGCCCTAAATGGCTTGGGTCTGGGATATGTGAAGGAGCACCTTCTTCCCTTTGTGCCTTGAGATCTGAGACTGAGACCCTGCTCTCAGAGCCCTCCTTGAAGGAGATTAGGAGGGAGTGTACCTGGAGGAGGGCCTTCTCTGTGGTGGAGACCTGACTCTGGAATACACTCCCCAGAGAGGTTTGCCTGGTGCCAATGTTATATTCTTTTCAGCGTTAGGCAAAACCGTTTTTTATTTTCCTGCTATTTTAATGTTTAATTGATTTTAACTGGAGTTTTAGTATATTAATGGTCAGATGCTGTGGGGTTTGTTTTATTCTACCTATTTATTGTACGCCATCCCAAGATGATTTGTAGGGGAACAGGATAGAAAAGCTTTAAATAAATAAATAAATAAATAAATAAATAAATAAATGGTAGTGGTATAGGAATTGCAACCTTTGCTTTCAGTACAAAAGGAGGGGTCTTTGTCATGAAGAAGAGCCAATTTTGGCATCACAAAGGGCTGAGAAAAGCATCTGCAAACATTCTTTCTCTTGTATAACCTGAGAAGAAAGAGTTGCCCTATCTTCCTTTTAGCAGGTTGCCCTAACCAAGCTGTACTTCTGTGCCACTTCTTTCTTTGCATGTTTATTCAGAGTGCAGTCCTAGTTGCAGGCCAATGGGCACAGGATGATTACATTTCTTCCTCCCCCTCTGTGCCTCCAGAGACTTTCCAAAATGTCAGTTTAGTAATGGGTGTTTATGAAAACATGCTGCATAAGAGTTCACCATTTCTGCAGCCATTTCACCAACTTGCAGAGCAGTTATGCTAATATGCAATTACTTTTGCATGCAAGTAGTTGAAATGAGTGCACAGGAGTGCAACTACTTAAACCATATATCCCCATTTCTATGTTTTCCTCCTACTATGGTTTTTTTTCTTTTTTACAATAGTCAGATGGTCTAATTTTCCTCTGTTTATGGAACTCAGGTTTGCTTGCATATTTCCATTCCCACTTGTCTGCGTTGCAGTAGAGACAGTTAAGTGAGCGCATAATCTCTTTTTCAAAGCTGGAACAATTTGAACAAACTGCCACAAAGTACAAACCCAAAAGCAATGTTAAAATGCCCTCCTGCAGAATCAAGACAGTATTAAGAAAGTAAAATCCAGCTGTAAGTGAAGACGTACTCCATTTAAGGGCTGTCCTGTCGATTTTTATTTGAAAGGCAAAGAACCATAAGAATTGATGCCCATCAAAAGTCAGCTCCTGAACAGCGCACAAGTCATCTCAGTAGAGTTTTCCAGACCCTGGTGAGATGGGCTCTATTTTCTATTTCCATTTTAAGTTAAAATAAGTATCTCTAAATGTGCATCTATCTGTATATATTAGCATATAAACATTAAATGCAGATCACTGTCCTGTTTTGGGGTATTAATTTCATCTTCTAGAGTGATTCAAAAGAGGCCACGCTACTGAATCAGGTGTTGAAGAAGTTTGAACAATTTCATACATACATTTCACAGCAAAAACAGAAGCCTTTGAAAATATGGTGTAGCATTTGTAATAACTTTATTTGTTTTGTGCATTTCTATCCTGTACTCACAGTTTTCCCAAATAGTCTCAGGCACTAAATATCCCCAGATACTGTAACGTTTCCACATATGGGAGTTGCCCCTTTCTGTAACTTTCCTAATTATACTATATTCTTTTTCAGGCGCAGTGACTGAACAAGTGACTTGGTACATCCCAAGTGGGGTTGCATCATCAGTTTGTGCAAGAGTAGAATTACAATGGCAGTTCTATTTTCATTTCCTTTTCTAATGCCCAACATGGATTTTACCTTTCCTCGGTGCCTTACATGAGCTGACCTTTTTGTTGAACACTCTTCTACAACCCGGAGAGCTCTTTCTTGGTCACTCACTAGGTCAGATACCATCAACATTTTAGTATTTTTTTTCACCCAAATATGCACCACCTTTACTTGCTTACACTGGTCTACTTGTGCCTTTTAATGCTCATTCTCTCAGTTCAGTGAGATCTCTTTGCAATTCCTTTTTGTTTTAACCACCCTAGAAAACAAAGTGATGTATGTCAGGGAATCCTGCTTTACAACCATGCAAATGTGCACTTGGATCCAACTTCACCTCAAACCTCAGCAGTTTTATTGGTGAGAACAACTCAGGCAAACCCCTCTGCAGAGTACAAAGCTATAACGGCACTGCCAGGTAGAGGTACACCAACCAGCTATGAGTTCCAGAACATATACAGAATGTTTTATAGGTTGTGAGTCATCTACACAGGAGCAAATGATTGGTACATAATACATTCATAGAGAAAACAGTGTGAGAAATCTGCAGAGGTGACATAATGCAATGGTACAGCAAATATTGGTGATTACAGGATGCTGGCATGAGAATCAGAAAGGCACATGAATCATTACAGATCCTGGATGTGAGCTTAGACATGTAAGCAAGTGTGATTACAACATTACTGGAAAAACCAGTCAGGGCAACTCACTGCAGCCCTCAGAAGAATGGATACATTATAACTTTCCCTGAGAGCTGGGGAATTGAAAACCTGTGTTCTACATTCCACAAAGAATTATCTTGGCAACAATAATAATGCTTGGCCACATAGAAAAGGGGATTAGTTTGCTACTTGGTATCAATAGCCTGGGGCTGAATGAAACACTGGAATCATTTTCAGATATGGAGAGAGAAACAAGATTTTCGTTTGTGATTATGAAGAGGGGCTTGGCTGAACAACTTCTAGGCTTTTCTAGGAATGAGAACTGGATAATGTGCTTGCACCAGGCTGCACCTAAAGGACTCTTCTGCTTTTTTCCTATATGATTTATTTGGATTTCCCAGCACATACTTTTTATGAGTACATTGTCAGCTGTTCCTTACCTAAATATTTAGCAACATAAACCAAAATAAAAACATATATTTTCCCTATTTCTTAATGAAACAAAAGGGGTGGCTTTGAATGACTCTTGAGAGATACCACTCACCTACCATGGGCTTTGGGCAGTTCTTTTCTAATTACCTGGTGTTTTCACTTGAAATATAGGATGTTGATGAGATGTGGGTGTCACAGCAGGTTAAATCATTGAGCCACTGGGCTGTTGATCAGAAGGCTGGCAGTTCCAATCCATGCGACAGGGTGAGTGCCCATTGCTTTGTCCCAGCTCTTGCCTACGTAGCAAATCAAAAGAATGCAAATACAAGTAGATAAATAGGTACCACTTCTGTGGGAAAGGTAACATCATTCCATGTGCCTTGGCATTTAGTCATGCCGGCCACATGACCACGGAAGCAACACTGGCTCTTTGGCTTACAAACGGAGATGAACACCAGTCCCAGAGTCAGACATGACTAACTTTCTAAAAGGACCAGGAATTACTTGCAAAAGAAGGTGGAGGGTGAATTTTTATTGTAGACAAAGCCCATTATGAGTGGAACCTGATTATTAAGGGGTCTGGGCCCAATTTGCAATGGAAAGAGGTTTGTTGTACTGCCCAGTTTGATCGTTGTCCACAGTATCACTACTGATGTGCATTCTCCTGTCTGAAGCAGGATGATGATGATGATGATGATGATGATGATGATGATGGGAACAGGGGATGGAGAAGAATATGCTGGAGTCTCCTTTCCAACTGACAACTGTGTGAGCATGATTCAGGATTCTTCAGCTAACATGCAGCAAGGGAGAGACCTCCGCTATGGAAATGGCTGAACATCCCATATTTAGTCATTGCTGCAGGAAATAGGATTTCCGGGATGAAATCCTCCCATGGAATGAATTAGAGCAATCGCAGCTTAACATAGAATGCCCCCACAAAAGTAGCCATGCTGAGACCACAACATTATCTACTATCACATGCAAGAAAATAACACTTTAAGCAGAAGCATTTTATTATGTTGGCTGAAACAGAAGCCATCTCATTCTGTAATCACTTTGCTTTCTCACAAGGACCTTTTTCTGGTTCCATGACCCATCTGGCTGCTGTGATGGAAAAGGATGCTCTATATACTACTGTTGATTCTGAAACTGCTTTGGGTTTAGAAAAGAAAAAAGTCCCACAAGTCCTTGCATTCCCAGTCAAGCTCCTGAATAAGATATACAATGTTTTTTCCAATGACATGTGCATGGCATTGCATCATGATGGAGTTTTTATCAGAGCAGTGACAGATTTTGGTGGGACCCTTGAGCAGGTTGTCTTTGAAGAGACCTCTACCTGAGTGGGTCCTTCTTGCATCCGTTTCCATTGTCCATTTACCTGTCTCTCCCTCTGGATCCAGTTCATACAACTGCTCAGAGGCAGAGTACAAGAAAAGTGAAGAATGCTGCTTTACCTTCCCAGACAGGTACTGATTTGCCATTTGACCAGATGAAATGAAAAAGCAGAGCCTTTGAAAAACTTAATTTGTCATGTCATCTCATAAGGAAGAATCTACACATCTAAAGGCAGTCCTTTAGAACCCCAAATTATTTGTACCTTAGATTATTTCTTACTTCTTGTAGCTTACCATAGTAATGTTCTATTTTGTTAATGCTGGACACTATGATAAGCCCTGTGGTTTGTGATTGTCTTGGTGAAAAGCAAGGCTGTATCATTAAAATAATGGCATTTCAATTTAATTATCTAGTAAAGCTCTCTTTAATTAAACTTGAAACTTCTTGTACAAGGGCTGATAATATCAATGATTAGGTATAACTGTTTTTAAGGCTTAAGGTCCGTTAATTAAGATGGGAGACTTAATAAAGTACTGCTTTAAGCATATGGAATTCTGAATTCTTCCTAAAACAGGACACTGATTCCCCCCACCCTACCAACAGGTCAGATCTTCAGGAACACACTTTCAGCTATTCTCTAAATCCTCATGTCATCTTTAAATAGCATACTTCTGAATTTTCAATGGAGAACTTGCTGTATTTGTCAAGTAACCACAAGCAACCATTTTATGTTTCATGAACATAAGATTGTGAAGCTTCCATAAGGCACACACTGAGCAACCATCTGCTTGTTTATTTTAGCTTTCTAAATGAGAGGCCAAACTCTAAAATCTGATTGTTTGCTTTCAAATGTTTGATGGCACACACTGTTCATTGTCAATATGGTGTTCATTTGAGGGTGTGAAAAAATCATCTCCAAACCTACTGCGAGGACTTTAAAATTAAATGTTCCTAGTCCTCAAAGACAATATCCTTTATCCCTTCCTTCCATGAACAACAACTGGCTTACTAATACTCTATCTAGGTCCTTTTAATTGCCGAAAACTTGGTAATGCCATATACAGACAGTATTTGACAAAAAACACCCAGTGAAAAATCCAAGAATACGCAATGAGCACTGGGCCTCAGAGCAAGCTTTCCACCATATCTAGTTCATGAGATATAGGACAGGCCAGGTGGCAAACATGCTTCTATCCTCCAGTGGAATGACACAGCTGGGGAGCTCAGAGGGGATGCCCAGAGGGGTGATGCTAGCACCAAGATGCTTGCACCTTGCTTAAAAGTAGGGCTGGTTGGGCTTGGACTTTCTGTGTTGTAAGACTTTCTAAGACTGGAAAGTAGTTTGACAGAGTTGTGGGTCTTCATCAAACAGATTTTCATTTTTGGAAATCTTATGTTAGGCCTATCATGCCTGAGACCCCACAAGTTGATCATAACTCGCCATTCATGATTTTTTTTTTCCCTGAGCATGAAACACAATTAGGTTTCTTGGATGGTTGATTGTCCATGATGCTCTTCTGGGACTCTGTGGTTAGCTTGATGGGTCACAAGTTCATATCTGGGATAACAATTTTTACAGAAGTGTGCAGTTCCTAAAAAGTCCACCAAACTGGTTCCATGGGAAATAATGGTGCACAGAACTGTAACGGCTGTGTTACCCCACATGTCTCAAACTGAGTGATTGTAGAGTCTTTAACACAACTAATTCATACTACTTTTTCATTCTGTTAGTGGGTCAGTGCTGTGGCCTGAGGCTCCTTCTTTGAGCGTTCAACAGCCACAGACCAGTTTCCGTACAACTTCATTGACATAAAAAGAACTTGACACCTAGAATGAATCTCTGAGCATGCAGAGAATTTGCTGGACCCAATCTAGTATTCACTTCCAGGAATTCTCCTTATGAGCATGCCTGGGCTTTATCCCTTTGGGAGGGGCCTTTGGAAAGTAAGCACACCTCCTTCCCGCACACCAATCATCAAATTGGTCTGCCTACTCCTTCTGATACTTCATCATGGGGTCAAGAACTGGGGCCATCATCTGTTTCTGAGAAACTCCCATGTTGGGGGTCCCTTCCCACCTGCTATATATCCCAAGAACTGCCTCCCCACCCAGGAGTCTGGCCTTGAAATCACCTCTTCTGCTTCTTTCCTCTCCATGTCTTGGCACAGCCCATCCTCCCAAACTCCCACCTGTCCTACTTCAGCAGTCCTTGAGAATGAGTGCCCAAAGCAGCCATCCTTCTCACTCTCAACACGGAATTCATGAAGGGAAGTTTCCATTTTCTGAGACTTCTTATAGAACCCCTCAAATGCAAGTAGAATCCCATGGATTGCCACTGTTTCTGGGCTGTAACATTATGGAGTAGACAACTGAAGAGGGGATGAGTGTTTGAATGCTTCCTTCACACACATGCCTCTCACTCTCTTTTCTCTCTAGCAAGGAGTGACCTGAGTTTGAGCCAAAGTCTGTTTTATCCTGTTTCCTGCAATATTTTTTAAATGTGCAAAACATGGTATTTAAATTGCATGCATCCCCCACATAAGCAGTTTATATGCATTTCTTGAGCTGGGAACTGCATCACAACTCCTGGAGAAGTGCAGTCTGAAGATTAGCTACATTCCAATCCACATATTATACCAGCAAACGTAGATTATTTAGTGTATGTGGCTTTCAATCCGTCCTTTGTGCACTGCCCTTTACTGTCTCCATGTCTCAAAAAGGGTACCATCTGAACACAGCCACATAGCACTGCAAGGAGGCTTCCCAGTAGAAGACACCAAGGACAGTTTGCAAAATAAAATCCCAGGGATTGAAGTGTGTTTGCATGCATCAACTATAGCATGTTTCTAGAAATTAATATCCTTATAATATCTCAGCCTCAGAAGGGACCTGTTAGTGACATATAGGTACATGAGGGGGTGTCACACAGAGGTGGGTAGAGATCTGTTTTCCCCTGCAGCGGAGGGTTTGGAATGGACTTCCATCGGAGGTGGTTGAGACCCCATCAGTGAGGATGTTCAAGGAAAGATTGCACAACCACATTTTGGGGATTACAGGCGTGGAACTGACTGGAGCCAGGGGTCAGACTAGATGTGCAGGGAGGTCCCTTCTGACTCACTTCGTTTCAAGAAGTTTCTGTGCCCAATAGAACAGTATAAATGCAAATGAGTTGAACTTCATATTTTTGTCATCTTAGGTATGCCAAAACATCACAAGAATTAACAAAGCAAAAGTTGAAGCCCCATTGGTGAGGGTGTTTAAGGATAAGCTGAACATGCACATGCTAGGCATGTCATGACTGGAGCCAGTTGCAGCCGGGGGCCAGACTAGATGGCCCATGAGACCCCTTCTGACTCGCTCTGTTTCTGTGTTTCTATGTTTTACCATGATAAACTGGATCACTGATCAAGGTACTCACGATTTTGGTAAGATTGAGAACATTTCCCGGAAAGGAGTCTAAATTGCTTCCAAGAACCCAGTGGCCTCATAACCTGTTAAGCAATGGTTAGAACAAAGAAGATAATAATGCAAAAAGAAAACTTCCATAGAAGTTTTTGCTTCCATACAAAAGTCAGACACCGGAGCTTCTTGCCAGATTATGTATGTATGTATTTTTGAGGAAAAACTGGATAAGAAAAATCAACAGCACAGTGTTCACTTAGTATCTCTGCCTTTTTCCCTTCCCAGCAGATCTAATGAGAGACACCTAATGGCAAACTATATTATGTCAATGTTGGCCAGTCAGGGCTGGCTGTGTGATAGAGGCAGAGTAATGGCAGTTAAGACCCTCCAATTGTACAGTCCGTTTTTGCCCATACCAGGAATGATTCCAAAGGGCATTTGTGTTACTCTGCCTTCACTGGGATCAATCTTCTCAGAGATTTGCCTGACTGTGGACTGGCTGAAATTATGCCTAGAGCAGGGTTACACCTGCAAATTCTGAGAAGGAAGGCTCTTCTATAACCCTTTGTATGTCCAGAACAAATGCCTGAGCTCTGTTGTATCAGCAATTAACAGCTCTCTCTCATCACCATCTTTTGCCCTTGGCCTGCTCCAGAGATAACAGCTCTCCTCGCCTTGATGTGTAGCTATGCCTGTCAGTATCTTTTTGCTGCAAAGAGTGGCCACCACTCCTATAGCATCCTCTTGTCTGTCTCTATTCAGAAGCCAGTCCTGTTGACTTAAGCCCATTTGATCATTTTGCCAAGTATGGGGAAGCATGAAGCGTGATTTTTGCAGCTGCCCAGTAAGTAACTGAAAAGCTGTTAGCTGTTCAAGATGTCTTCTTAGAATAACAAGCTCCATGCCTGGGCTGGAGCTGGAATGGTGACTGAGAACAAATAACGGAAGAATCCGCTGTGCCTGGCAGCTGGTTGCTTAGTGTCCTCTGCAGGACTAGTGCAAAGGACAAATGTCCACTTTCTTCCTGTGGACAGGCCAGTTCAGATATTGTAGGGGAAAAATGATAGAAGCAAATGCTCACACCTGTGAACTGTCTGTCACTTAGCTCTTGAGGCTCTGAGCTTGCAATGTGTGTAAACCTTTAAGACCCTATTTGTCTTCAACAGATTGCAGTGAAAGAACTCCTGTCAAGGCCTCTCTCTTCTCCCCTCTCTCCTCCCTCTCCTTCCTTTCTGCTGCTGACAGCTCTAAAGATTTACAAAAGGCATAAAGTCCCACTGCTCCTTCCCACACTCATCCATCCTGGGGGTCTTTACTCTTCATTAGATCTCCGAGGAACCAAGGAGTGATGGCCCGTGGACAGCACTAGGTTGAACGATAAAGCATCATCGCTATTAATGGACTCTGAGTACAGTCTGCGAAAAAATGTTGGCCCTGCTGTAAGGCATCTGGGTCAGCAGGGGGTGGAAAAGAATGGGAACTCTTACTACACTTCATTCCAATGATTAATGAAAATACAGAGCCATTTTTCCAATACAGGTGAACGTTTGGAACTTGCAAAAGGTTGTCTAGGTAGGGCACATCAATAACAATTGCTGTTATGAAGGATGTCTGCAGAACATTTCTGTATTGGCATTAATGATGCTTAGAATGTATCCCTGAATATACACATCTGCTTACATATATGGATAGACAGAAAATAGCATGCCGCGCTGAGTGACTCTTTTCCTTAACAAACAGATTAGTTCAACTGGCTGACAGAGTTCAGCCTCGTAACTTTACTAATCTAAATGAAGGGCAGGGGCGGGGTGGGGGGGAGTCTGGTTCTAGTTTGATAAATGCTCCCATTTGGCTCTGAACCATAGGTATTTTTACTGAGACTTGTACCAAAGTGCCTGTGAATAACTTGGACATCTGGCATTTGTTCCTCAGTAGAACTGCAAACAATTTTCTGTGCTTCTTTCCACTCTGATAAATTTTGGTCAGCAAATTGCTGCGCGCAGGTTGATAGCATCGTTCCTTATATATAATATTTTTATTTAGCTCATTATGGTATCCTATTGTGAGATGTAGGACAATGTTCATTAACACAGCCAGAGGCATGACCATTGAAGCCTGCACCAGTCCAGATCATCTCTTTATGTGATCAGAGGGAATATGCGTCAGTATTAACTAATGCTACCTTGAAGTTCATGGATTGTAAACTCAGCAGATATCATGACAGTTTTGAAACAAATGTTCTGTACCTCATTTCCTATTCCTTCTGCCAGTAGTGCTGCTGCTTGGAGGAATGGATGGTTCAACCAGAGGTGAATGATTAGTTTTAGTCCATTTTATATACAAATTTGCTAAAATTCACAAATGTTCATCATATTTGGGTCAGGGGAAAAACTTGAGAATAAAAAAATGAATCTGGCAAAAACTTAAATGCAGATTCATTCATTTATTTAGACCCAATTTGTAGCACTTAATGAAAACTGCCACCTCCCCCCCCCGAAGGGTTCCTTATTTTTCAAAGCTATATGGCAGGTGGGTGGGTCATGCTAGGAATAACTGTACCTGCTAATGAGAATGCTGGTTCAGTTTTGGGGGTGGGAATCCATCTGCTTCCCTGGGCTTGACTTCCTGGACTCAAGGCCACTTTGTTGTGGCTCTCAGTCCCTGTGCCTTTGTGGGGCACTCCCTGGGAATTGAGCTCCACTCGCTGTGCAAGCAGTATCCACCTTAGGCATCCCATGCAGCAGCCTTTGCTTGTGTGGGGAGCGAGCAAGAGAGCTACTCCTGACACACATTATTAAAGCCTGCTGGCTGGACTGGAGGAGGAGGAAGAGGAAGAGCAGGAATGCAGGCCAGTTTGGGACAATGAGATGAGAGAAGCAGAGACTGTTCTCTCAAGACCAGACTTCCCAGGTGTATAGGCAGCCCCCAGGAATAACCAAGATGTACAGTTAGAGAAGGGGTCTTGGAAGAGGGGAGTTTCTCAAAGACAGATGAGGCAGGCCTGGCTCTTGACCCCATAATATCAGCCCAATTAAACGATCAGCATACGAAAAGGAGTCATGCTCATTTTCAAAAGGTCTGAAGGGATGGAGGTCAGACATGCTCATAAGGAAAGTTCTTGGAGTTGAACACTAGATTGGGTTCAATGAACTGCCCTGTGCATGCTCAGAGATTCTTTCAGGTGTTTGCGCTTCTGGAAAATGTTTTGGTTAATAAAGAACATTTTCCAAGAAATGTCTGTGTCTTTGAATGTGCAAAGGGAGGAACCCAAGCTTACAATAGCTTGTGCTACTTCACTTGACAGAGAAGAGGACCCACATGTCCACTGTGTAACCAATGTCCCTTTTGTGGCCCAGATGCACCAGCCCTTGTATTGCTGCTGAAATTGTCTTTCAGTTTGCATATTGAGAGCTGGTGCAGCTACTTTAGCTTGTGTGTGTATTTGAAAACTATTCTATCATGCTATCGTTTTATCTAACCATTCTATCATTGTGAAGCACTTAGAGACTCCATCAATTATAAGAACATAATATATGCAAAGGAAGGAAAGATACAATAAATGAAAGATTATAATATATCCAATAATAACAGATAATATAAATTAGATAATAATGACAGTGCAGAAAAAAGTCATAATATTCAAACATTCAACAGACCAAGGGCCTGATGAAACCAAAAGTTATTCAGTTTGGAACATAGGGGTAAGAGCCAAATGAATGTTCTAGGCTGTCCATTCAAAATGGTAGCATGACAACATATCTTAGCATTACTTATAGCATTGCCTACAGGCAGGATTCCAAAGAGGCAGAGAAACTAGAGATCAAATTGCCAACATACGCTGGATCATGGAGAAAGCTAGGGAGTTTCAGAAAAACATTTACTTCTGCTTCATTGACTATGCTAAACCTTTGATTGTGTGGATCACAACAAATTGTGTCAAGTTCTTAAAAAGATGGGAGTACCAGACCATCTTATTTGTCTCTTGAGAAACCTGTAAGAAAGATTTCCCTTTTAACAGCTGTATCACATTTTGGCTCATGTTTAGCCTATTGCCCAATTTCTCCAAGATCTTTTTCTTTTTCAGTTCTGTTGAGCCACATATTACTCATCTTGTATCCATGCATTTGGTTTCTTCTTCCTAGGTGGAGGACTTGGTTTTCTCCTCCATCTTCTCCCACTCTGACTTTTAACTCAATCAAGCAGCAGTGCCTCAGTGGGGCTGGAAAAGGCTCAGGAGAGTTTGTAACCTGTCCTCTCCAACTTTCTTCCTTTGCTGCCCACTAAAATGCCCCTGCTCCCCTCTCTCTGGGGTTTCTTTTCCAACTTTGGAGGGTGACTGACTGTGAGTGGGAAAGGAGACTGGATCTCCAAATTCTGCCAACTCCAACTTTGAAGCAGGGCACCCCTAATATCTTATGTCCCCATGGACCATGAATAAGGACTACTGGGTTGCTTCCTAAATAGATTTATATCCTGCACCTGCAAATTCAATAAAGCTATTGTGAACTGGAGAAATAAGGTAATTAAATAAGCAATAAGAGGAGTTTTAGAGATCTACTGTTGAATGATCTGAGTTTCATGTTTTGAACCATTCTGGGTCCAGTCTCTGAGTCATCAATCTCTTTTTGGGATCCCTGAAAGAACTTCAGAGTTAAGCAGCAGCCTTTCATTCTTTCTGCCACATAGAAATAGAGTGAGTCACAGCCATCTAGTCTGACATATCAACTCTAGGAGTAAGTTGGGGTCCAACTGGATTTGCTGCTCATGATTCTTTTCTAGCACAATTCCCCATTCCACAGAGGTTGCCAGGACCAGAATCCTTCACTTTCCAGCTGAGACACCTTATTGGTTAGTGGGATCCATTTGCCTTGTGTACCCCAACAGAAAAATGTTATGACCCAGTAAAGCACCCACTGATTCTTAAAGCTAGGTTATTGATATGGAAGAATGTAATTTCACCTGTGATTTAAACTGAGCTGATATATTTTTATCCAAGCGTGGAAGTCAAGAACTAAGCCCAGAGAACTGGAAAGTGCCTGCCAAAATAACTCAAGATGAAAACACAATTTCTGAAACTTATTGGAGATTCTAAAGAGAAAACTAACTGGCAAGGTTCACTGTCTACATCTGTTTTTATCCAAATTGAATACTATGGTCTCTAGTAATGGCTAAACCTCTCTTGGGTTTCTCCATCATCACCCATCAAAAAGTCCATTCATTTCTATGGATATAGTTAATGTAGTGGAACCCCTTTATTTATAGCCTGTTGAACAACTGTGTTCCAATTTTAATTTAAGCAAAATCTAAAAACCCCGAGGGAAGCCTGTGACCCACAATTTTTAGGTAACTTTTTACAACCAAAAGAGATCCTACAAGCTAATGGGGCAGTATAATGTAACAAATAAATTAATAAACTAAAATGTTATTTGTATTTTCCTTTCTCTGAAATCAGGTAATTATATACCCTTATTCATTCATTCATTTTTTTTCTATTTCTATCCCACCTTTTTGTTATTTTCAAGGAACTTAAGGAAACTTGCATAATTGTCCTCTTTCTCTTGTCTTGTCTTCCCAACCCTGTGAGGTAGGTTAGGATGAGAGCCTGTGATTTGTCCAAATTCACCTAGTGAGTTCCATCAACTAGAACCTGTATCTCTCAAGTCACAGTCCCACACTCTGAAACACTTCACCACACTGGCTCTCTGTATCTTTTTCTCTTCTCTTGCATCTATCCATTTCTGTTCCTGCAGCTCTACCCTTGCCAAAAATTCAGCAATGCCATGGCTGTCTGGGGCTGCCATGGGCCCGATGCAATCCATGGGCTGCATGCTTGCTCACTACTAACATAGACGATCAGACTAACTGTTAGGAATGGTTGGCTAGCTTTCAGTTCAAATATACTGCCCTGGGGCACGGTTCTTTATGTTTGAACATGCAGCCTAGAAAGAACAAGCATGCCTTTTTTCATAATTGACTTCCTGGTCTTACAAGGCAATGATTTGAGGTAGCTGTGAATTATACTTGGAATGTTGGTCAATGAGAGAAAATTAGCTATGATTGAAGTGTGAAAGCTTCTATGAATAAGGGCTGATTAGTTAATCAGTCAGTGCTATATGTAGATAGTCTCCTTGGCATTATTGAATAGGATGACTAGCAGGCTGTAAAAGAAACAGGTGGTACATTGGCCTGTCAATAAAATAGAAGAAAAATATAGTGGTATAATAAGATGCTTCTAGCTATGCACAGGATAGCCATGAAGAGCTGATTCGTATAATTTATCATCTGGTGACTTGTGCAGTCCCTGTGCAAGGAGCTGTTTTGCTATGGTGGAAAGTATCACACAGGGTAAGCACTGCACAGAGAGAAACAGCAGCTTTCGTGAATGGCAGCTTCTATAGTCGAACATGCCCTGTTCATGGTGGCTGCTGCTATGACCTCAGGAATGAGAATACCTAGCACTGTGATAACACTTTACTGTTTCGGTCTCTTCCCATACAGCTTGGGATATGTGGTGTTAGGAATTGCATTCTCTTTAAGCCATATCAGTTTGCGCAACATTTTTATTCCAATAGATGACAGTGGATTGCAGCAGATTTTTCCTACTCTGATGTTCTTTTTTATGAACATTAAATAAAAATGCATTTTTCAGGTCCTGTGACTTGCACATATGGGATTGTGTGAGTGTTTTCAGGTCTTAAAATTTGCCCAGATGGGACTGTTTTCTTTTTTAAAATATGAGTCCAATTCCACCTGCCACAGTAAATATCCTTGTCAGTTTTATCCCTTCTAACCTTTGCTTTGTTTCTATTAGCAGAGCCATATTTCCTGATTATCCCTGAACTTGTCAGTTTCATCCTTTGCTCCTTGGAAAAAATCTAGATAACAAATGAAATTCACAAGGTCTTTGACAACACAGAATATTCCTCTGCTGAGCTAGCAATGGAATAGGTGCACAGAATGGAACTGAAAAGTATATATACAATGGGAATCTATGGTATTCAGGAGGATATGTGATGAACACTGTTAAAAAAGAAAGAAAAATGCAACCTCAGTTGTATAAATTGAGAGACTGCAAACTATGTTTTACATCATGGGTCCTCAAACTATGGCCGGTGGGCCGGATCTGGCCCGCCATGCTGATTTATCTGGCCCACCTCAGAGCTTTTGGACTCACTTGGAGAAAACGATCTCCGAGTGAGTCCAAAAGCTCTGAGCTGGCGCAGGCGTACTCAGTGGGAAGGCAGGTGCAATCGTGGGTGTGGTCATGCAGGGAAGATGGGTGCAATTGCAATTGTGCTTGGGGGGGGGGAGAGGGCTGCAACGTGCTGGGGGGGGGAGATGGCTGCGATCGTGCCCATTTCCCCTCCATGATGGTGCTGTGGGCTGGGGGGGAGATGGACGTGATCGCGGTTGTGCTCGTGCAGGGAAGATGGGCACGATCGCGGGTGTACTGGGGGTGGAGTTGGCTGTGATCATGGTCATGTTCAGGAGGGCGGGGAGATGGCCACGATCCCGCCTGCCCTCTCTGCACACGCGCACCCACGCCTGTGCTCACCGCCTTGCTGTGCCCATGCCCGCATCCTCCACCAATGCTGCCCCACCGTGCCTGCACCCGCCACTGCTGCCACCTCACTGGCCCAAACCCGCCACTGCCGCCTTTCAACTGGCCCCCTGTTGAAAAAGTTTGAGGACCCCTGTTTTAAATGTGCAAATTTAAAGATCAAAATCACCACAATCACAGTCACTGTAATCAAAATACTGATGGTCATAATATCTTGCTGTTGTCATGTCCTCTCAAATAATCTCTGACATATGTTGGCCCTATGAATGAAAGCCCTCCAAAATGTCTTGTCCATGACAGCCCTGGTCAGCTCTTGTAAACGCAAGACTTCCTTTATGGAATTTACCGAGTCCACAGTTGTTCTTGCTTTTCTTCTTTCACCTTCCACTTTTGCTAGCAGTATTGTCTTCTCCAGTGGGTCCTGCCTTCTCACATTATCCCCAAATTGCAACAGATTCAGTTTCTCATTCTTGCCTCCAGAGAGTGTTCTGAATTCAATTGATCTAGGGCCCCACTCATGACTGGCCCACCATGCCTACCTACAGCATAACATTCAAATCAATTTACAATATTTCAACAACTTCATTCACATGAAAATCAACATTAAAAACCTACCAGAGAAATCCAAAATGACCATCTGTCAAACCCTCCTCCAAAAAAACCCCCCTTGGTATAAAATAGGAATGTATGAAAACTCATTTCGGTATGTTTTTGATTGGGATTTACTCAGTTTGCCACTTCTGGACTGCAAACAGCTCTGGAGGCAATCTGTGGTTTAAAATCAATACATTTCTGAACTATCAAGGACATTCATAGACTCAAGAAATGCATTTGACAGTGCAGAGATATTTAGAAAATATGCATTCAAATTTATAGTTTGGAAAAATGTGTACAATATGTTTTTGTATTGGTGAGACTAACAGAAAAGTAAGTTGTCAAAGAACCAATTTATAAAGAAGAATGGGGAGGTCTCTAAAAATTAAAAAAAAAAAAAACACTCTTCCTATCCCAATGGAAATGGCATTGGTGAGAAGCACTTCACTTTTTACTTCTCTTTCTCAAACTCTCACTTTTGATGAAGATTCTTATTTCAAAATTCTTATGAAATAATATACAATCAAAAGGGGCAGGGAACTTGGAGGGTGCCAAGAGAGATACCCTTGGGCACATTGGCACTCATGAGCAGAGTGTGGGATATCCCAGAGCTATAGATAAAGACAGCACACTGGAGATCTTTAGACAGGGATCCTGCAGCCTGCAACTTTTAGGGGAACACTGAGCACTTCCAATTTTCAGATCTAAGATCACAAACTGAGTGCCTCAATTCCCCTTTCTTCACACCCTAGAGCAGAAATGTCTCTGTTGGCTTCTTCTTTGAGGTTGAAAGAGGGGGTAACAGAGCAAAGTGGGGCAGGGGCAGGGCAGGGAGACTGTGACCATCAAGATATGAACTATTCTACTGGTTTTCCAACCTCCTTCCCTCCCTCATAGTAGCACCTCTAGCACTTTCCCCATTCTGCACTTACTAACTTTGAGTTGAGAGTTCTTTGAGTTCAGAGTGGAGAGTTGAGTTCATTCAATAGGATTTAAATAGTCCCTTAAAATATTTTACTAACATTTCTAAAATAACCTTTAAAAGCTCATAAAATGAAGGAGAGAATAATGTGGCATTTACCTGAGGCTGAAAGGATCACAATGTAGCTTCTAGGTGAGTCTTTCTGGGAATGGCATTCCACAACCACCATACCACGATTAAAAAGGTCCCTTCTCTGGTAGCTACCTGCTAACATCATTGTTGGGAGAATGGCCTCTGAAGGAGAGTTAGAGTCCAGGTAGGTAAGTATGGAATGATATGCACCTTCCAGTGCTATTGCCCCTGGTAATTTAGGGATTTGAAGTTTAAAAACAGCATTTTGATATGGGCCCAGAAATAAAATGGGGGGTGAGTGAAGATGAAATAGCATTGGTGTTGTCTGATTGAAGCAATGAATCCCAGTCAACCATGCAGTGATTAATAGAAGCCAATGGATATATCTTTTTTACCCCCCCCCCTTTATTTTTAATACAGAGAAAAAATAAAAACATAAATACAAGTATATACCATCCACAGTTTCAATAATATAATACATGAAACCCAACTAATGAATAAAAATAATAATTAACACTGTGCACCCACCACCCAGGAGACCAATAATATCTCCATTTCATTTCATTGTTATAACAATTAATGGATTTTAATGGATATAAAGCCAATTGATTTATTAAAAATAAATCCTGTCAGACTTATTTAATCTCAGTTTTTGACTGGGAAACCTCCCAAATGGACAAACACAACACTGTGGACATAATTTACCTAGACTTTAGCAAAGCTTTCAACATAGTGCCACACGACATTCTGATAAGCATATTAGCAAAAACTGTATTAGATGGAAAAAACTATTAGGTGCAAAGTTGGGTGCTAATTCGGACCCAAAGAGTGTTCATCAGTGGCACCTTCTCAAACTGGATGGAGGAAACTTGTAGGGTACCACAGGGTTCAGTCCTGGGCCCAGTGTTCTTCAACATCTTTATTAATGATTTAGATGGGGAAGTACAAGGAAAGATAATCCAATTCACAGATGATACAAAACTGGGAAGAATAGCAAACACCATAGAAGACAGAATGAAGATCCAGGGAATCTTGATGAGCACTGGACTGAAAGAAACAGAATTCGATTTAACAAGCTCTCCACCTAGAAAAAAGAAACCAAATGCATGGATAAAAGATGAGGAATATGTGGCTTAACAAAACTGAAAAAGAAAAAGATCTCAGAGTAATTGTGGACAATAGGCTAATTATGAGCCAACAATGTGATGCAGCTGCCAAAAGGGCAAATGCTCTTTTAGGATGCATTAACAGAAGTATTACTTCCAATCACAAGGGACAGTAGTTCTATACTCCTCATGAGTCAGACCTCACCTGGAATACTGTGTCCAGTTCTGGGCACCAAAATTTAAGAAAGATGCAGAAAAATTAGAAATGGTCCAGCGGAGGGCAACAAGATGATCCATGGTTTGGAAACACTGCCCTTTGAGCAGAGACTGAGGGAACTGGGCATGTTCAGCCTTGAGAAGAGAAGACAGAGTGGGGACATGATATTCCTCCATAAGTAACTCAAAGGCTGTGACAAAGAGGAAGGTCAAGACTTCTTCTCGCTGATTCCAGAGTGTAGGATATGGAATAATCAGCTCAAGCTGCAAGAACCCAGATTCAGGCTAGATATCATGAAATGCTTCCTCACTGTCTGAGCAACATGACAGTGGAACCAGCTGCCTAGAGAGGTGTTGGACTCTCCCATACAAGAGACTTTTGAAAAGAAACTGGGCAGCCACCAGAGTGGGATGGTATAAATTGGTGTCCTGCAACAGCAGGTGGTTGGACTCGATGGCCTTCATGGCCCCTTCCAAATCTGCTATTCTAAGTTTCTATGATTGTGCCATCCTATTTTGAACCAGTTAAATTTTCAGACCATTTTCAAGGACAGCCCCCTGTTCAAAGCATTGAAGTAATCAGAAGGTTACTCCAACACTGACTACTGCACCATAATAACAAATTTGATCTCTGTAATGGGGTGTGCAAGTGCAGAAGGTCTGAGATCCTTCTTCTCACCAAGTATTACTTCCCTATGGAACAACAGGGTCAATTATAATTGTCAGAACAGACATCTAGTACACTGATCTGGGGTTTTTACAATTCGGGAAAGATGTTACATTTTAGAATGTTCTGTTGTGTAAAACTTTATTCTAGAACAAATACAGAACAACCAGCACACTGAGAAAGGTTTAGGCTTGGAAGTCTTGCCAGGTTGCCGCTACATTTTCCATCTTCAAGAATTTTTTGGTGGATAAGTGAAATCACCTTGCATGCATTTGAGCTGGCAGAGTCCAGGAGGATGGCATTAGGTGCTGCTTTGAACCATTTTAGACACCTCACCAAGCCAACACTTTCTTATTCAATGGATATGCAGACGCATACTATTTGCTTTCCCTCTGAAATTTTGTTGTTTAGATACTGACTCCAGGCTATTTAAATAATGTATCACTATAAACAAGATCATTCTGTTATATGATGTGGCTTGAGTTGACATCTCTGTCAAGGACTGTCCCTTTGGACCGAGGGTTGACTTCCTAGGATTGTTGGATAGATAGTTGGTTAAATATGATCAGAATAGTTTATTTTATAATAATTTTCCACTCATTCCATCCCAATCGTTGCAACATTCCTTCCACCTTTACTATAATTCCTCTCTATTAATAAGATAGGTTTGTTGTTACTTTGAATCACAAGGCTTCTGCATTTCGTTTGTTTGTTTGATGTTTGGTAAGTAATTCTGGGAGAAGAGCGTTTTATGACCAATCATGTCCGTGATACCACCCATTTTATAAATGGGCAAGGTGCTCCGTGGTGGTCCTTTTCTGAGAGTACACAGAGCATGTTCTCAAAATCCCAGATGGGCCCACTAAACCAAAGGGTTGAGAATCCTTAAGCTTGTACTTTCCTGGAGGTTTTATTTTCTCTGAGAGTTAGGCTTTAAATACTCCTCAGAGGATTATACTATTGTTGTTCTTACATTGTATGTACAGCTGACCTTTATTCCTCCTGCAAGGAATCTAGGGTGGCTTGCAAAGTTCTCCTTCCCTTTATTTTTGTCCTCAAAACAAGAGGCCGGTGAGGAATGTTAAGCTGCCCAAGGTCACCTACGGAGCCTCACGGCTGAGTGGGAACTAGAACCTGGATCTCTCAGATCCCCATGGGAATAACATAACCACATACCACACTGCGTGGAGTGGGTGTATTTTTAATTCTTGATTTGATTTCTATACCATGCAACAGCCAAAGCTCTCCGGGAGGTTCACAGCAACATATTAAAAAAAAAAAAAATAAAATATGCCAATTAAACATATTAAAGCATCATTAAAACCTAGCACTACAAAATTTAAAACCAAATTTAAAAAGCCAAACAAGCATACATTTAAAAGAACCAGAATGATCCTGTCTACAAGCACCAGGCACCAGTAACTAGGTAAATGCCCTGCAGCAGAGGATAGCATTTACTTGAGGCCAAAAATACAGCAAAGGTGGTGCCAGGTAGGCCTTTGTAAGGAACTCATTGCTTAATTGCAGGGCCACCACTGAAAAAGTTCTTTTCTTTGTTGCCTCCATCCAAACTTCCCTCAGAGGTGGCAATCAGAGAAAGACCCCAGAACTTGACTGGAGTGTCCAGGTAGGTAGAAGTCGGGAGAGGCATTCCATCAGGTATCGTGGTTTCAAGCCATGTAGAAATAAATGAATAAGTAAGTGAAATACAGTGCTAACTTCAAGCTACTTAAATGAAGTATTTTTTCCTTTCAATGTTTGAGCCAACTGTGAGTTATGAATTGGGAAAAAAAACCTTGTGTATACTTATGTAAGAACCCCCCCTCCGTGCTCACACACACACACACACATGTGTAAATTGTAGAGTTAGCAGTCTTGACACTAAATCATCATCTGTTGTCTCTGTGTTTGCCCAATACAGATTTTTGCTAGCTAGATATGCAAACAAAGCTTAATCATTTTACATGTAGTTAGAAATTATCCAGACAATGAACATGATGAAATACATATTGAAAAGAGGCTTTGGATTATATGACATCTCAGTGTCCTTTGTCAGTCTCAAAATGAACAAGAAAAAAAAGACGAACACGAACAACAACAACACATTTGTTCAATATAAAATAGAGAAAGATCACACAAACTTTGTGTTCTGTTTATTCAATTGGATGCAGGAAGTAGACTGAAATGTGATGAGTTTTGTTGTTTTATTCAATGCCACAATTTTGGAGCATTCCCTTATTGCTGAGGCTCTAAGTCAACCCCCTAGTTAATTGGAGAAATTAACACTGATTAAGGGAATATACTCAATACAGCAAATATCTGTCTCTATATATTCCCAGTTTAGTTTCAAATGGCTTTAATCAAGGTTGAGTCAATTCATCTTAGGTAACTGAAAAAGAAGGTTGATTCTTTGTCTTCATTATTGGGAATGTTTTATTGATCAGTAAATAGTAGCTCTTCTAGCATCGAGGGGGGATTTTAGGCAATTGAGAAAGGGAACTTTGCAACAAACAAACAAACAAACCATAATTTATTTCCATGTTGGCCTTAAAGTTACAATGAGTCCCATCTGCACATTGATATGTGCCCCATTGTATGCCTTTCTATTGGTTTCTTAAGATCTCTGCTCCTGCACCATGTTTCAAATTAGGCCCTGCATTATGATAGCTGTGTAGCAATGGACACTGGTGAACGAACTGTTGTCATGTGTAACTATATTTCTGTTGTTCCATTAGAGTATGAAGGATTTGAAAGTCCTTGAGTAGCTTTATATCCTAAGTGGCATAAGCCAGCACAATCAAGGAGTGTTGGACTACAACCCCATTAGTCCCACCCAGCATGGCCAGCGGCCACTGTGGCTAAGTGTGATGGGAGTTGTAGTTCAACATATCTGGTAGGGTCCGTGCAGGGAAAGATTGCTATGACCTATTTCTATCTTTTATTCAAAACTATTGAGATTTCTTATGTCTCTGAAAAGCAGAATGCTAGTTCTTTTCCCCTTGTGTCACAACACTGTTTGGTATGGATTATTTGGGAGATTTGGAACCCTAGACTGTGAGGAACCAATGGATCTGCATATACAGCCCAACCAAAATCTTAAGATTAGATTCTGGGCCTTGTTCTCTGGTCAGTCTGTGAGAGCTATCAGACTGGTGAATGCCACAGACAGTTTCTTTCCTATGATGGCCCAACATCTCTGGAAAGCCCAGTATGAGGAAATGTGAATGGTCCTTCCATTGCCATTTTTTAAAATTAAAGGCTCTTTTATTTTAGTCTGCATTTGGATAAGCATATGGAACTTGGCTTAAGTGAATCTTTATCTGCTATCTTTAAAGCAATTTTAGTTCTGATGTGCTGTGCTATTTTTTGTTGATATAATCATTTGTAGTCTGCTTTTTGCTTCTGCAAGCCACATTGTGTGGTTAGATACCTTGGAAAGCATAAGAGAAATCCAACTGGTTTTGAGAATACTTGACATTTGGATAAATGTATTAAACAAAATACCACCTTAAAGATTTCCTTTGCACTGAGGTGCATGAGAAAGTGTGTGAGAAATTTTCTCCTCTTACTGTGCCATTCATCAGCACATACCAATGGCTCAAAGCAATTTTGTTCTCTCTGCATGTCCCAAGGGTCTCAGTATAGATTTTAACTTCTGCCAGCTGGATGGAGCTTTGGAACACTGCGTACCTGATGCTCTAACTTGATGAGCTGCTCTTTATTGACTTCAAAAACATTCATTCTTATGCCAGTGATGTGCACAGGAGTGTTGTCCTTACACAATGACCCTTTCAGTATGAGTAGACAGATGCATAGTCCCACAAATGCATGAAGGATTTTATTTTATTCTTTATTTTTTGCTCATGATCATCATTCTCCATTAAGTGTCCTCATCAGTAATAGATTTATCTTATAATGCAAAGTCCAGTTCTACAAGATACACTCTGGGAATAGTAACAGCCTATAGTATGGGATTAATCCGTCTCAAGACTGGGGCGGATCCTGAATCTAGTTCTTGAGTCAGATCTCTTCAGAAGTTTATTGTGGTGGAAGAGTAACACAGACATGTTTCCTCTTACTATGTACCTAAAATAATGTACAACACAGCAGCTTCAACAAAGTTCACACAGATGTCTTAACAGATCCTCCAAGTAATTAGGAGCTTTACAGCTGGCTGTGATACCCATAATTCCTGACAGCTGCTATGCTGTCAAGTTCTCTTGGTACTGCCAGCAACTCCTCCATTTCTTTGCTCACCTTGCAGCATTGGCCTTTGCCACTCGAAACAGCAGAAGGGAAAAAGAATGTCTGTTTGTTTGACTGCATCTTCATTCATTGTCCCTTAGTTGCTGCTTGCTGAAGGCAGTTGTTGCAAGAGAAAAAGTGTTAGTGGGACAGCCAAAGTGCTGCTATTAGTGGGTTCACCAGTAGTGGAAGTAGCAGGTGTCAGAGTCATGAGGTGTTGCTTCTCCTGGAGGTTTAACTGGGGACTCCTTTATTGAACCAGCACTTTTCTGATCTTGCTTACTTTGCAACATTTCAATGATGGTGAATCTTTTTCTCTTTTTCCTTTTTTACCATGGGCATAAAACAAAAAGTTGATGCACACAAAAGCTTGCAAGCATGTTTTGGGTAGGACATGCTGCTTAGAACCAAGTGCCATTATGTGTCACTTCTCCATTGCCATGCCGGATATAGTTGTCCCTGTTCCACATACAGTATCCAGGAAATTGCAAATCTGCAGAAGCCGGGTTGGAACATGAAATCTGGGGAACAACTGAACTAACTTGCATCCTTAATGAAAGCCCATAGTGCAGATGTGTTGACCATCTGATGATGTCCATGTGTAGAGTTATTTTTCAGGTTGTTGGAAAAGTATGCTTGATATGACCAGCACATTCTCTTGACAGAATTCTGTCAGCTTCATTTTGTATTCCAAGGCCAAACTTTCCTGTTATTCCGGTTAACATTTAGCTTCCTACTTTAGATAAGGACATCATTTTTGGTGTTATTTCTAGAAGGTGTTGTAGGTCTTCATAGAACCAGTCAACTTTACTACTGAAGGGAAAACATACTTTACATCAATTGGTTATTTACTCAGACAATAAAATATCCTGTAAGTTTAGATGAGAGCTCTTCTTTTGTGCACATTCTCATTCCATGTACAAGTTCTTGCACATGTGCAATATCAAGAAGTGGGAGAAGTAGTTCAACATCTCATAGTGCAACATGATACCATGCAACAGCATTTTATACCACCTTTCTGATTGGATGTTTTCATGTGGCTTGCCTGTGGGATGATGACATATGATGCTTACTTTCTCTTACCATTTTGAAAATGGACCCAGCAGAAAAGCCCTCTTCGTGGAACCAGAAGAAACTAAGAAGGCTTCTTCAAGTGCATTTGAGTGTGTTGGTAGTGGGGCAGCTCCAAAAACTGTGAAGGATTATCTGTGCACCACTTCACTATGCATACTCCAAGGGTTCCATCAATTCTGGACTCAATAGTGAATTCATCTTACATTGATACCATCTGGATTGGATGGGTTTCAACCAATGAGCTTACTAATTATGAAATCTACAGCACCACTAAGCTCCACTAATTTTAATTCTGCTGTGTGAAAAGTACTGTGGCGATAATACTTTTTTTTTGTTATGCAACATTGAATCAATAAGTCAATGTGCTCCAGCCTTCTGGTATTTGCAGATATGAGTGCAACAAGCTTACAGGGAAAGTTAGCACTGCAGATGCTTTCAACATGGTCCTTTCTGCTGAGTTATGTTTGAAGAGAAGCAATGTTTGGTTGACAACTGCTGTCTCCCCTTCAAAATGCTGCTGTTCAGTTTGCAAATGTGAATGCTTCCAAACCACATACACAATGTATTTATTTATTTATTTATTTATTTATTTATTTATTTATTTATTTATTTATTAAAACATTTCTATGCCTCCCCTTGCCAAGGCCTCGGGGCGGCTTACAACATCGAATACAAAATACATTAAAACAATGTGATTCATCTCTTTCAGTTCTCTGATATATTTATCTTCTATTTCCCCTCCTCAAATCATTCAGTGTAAGTGTTATTTACTTTAAAGATGCTCTGTAATTAAGAGATGCCTTATAGGTAGAAGACATGCTTCAAGAACAAACAAAAGCAGCAGATCAGCTGGGTCAGCAAATTCAGAGCCGGGCATGAAAGTAACAATAATTGCAACCATTTTGCTACCATTTGTAATTCAGAGACATACTGTCTCAGTACATGGAGGTTTAGCTATTGTGGGAAATAACCCAATAACGGAGAAAGATAAGGGGGAAACAGTTGTGGGGCAGGGGGACAAAAGCAAATTCAGGCACTAGAATGTAAAGTTTGCATGAACAGTTAATTAAAAATTAACTGTGGAATGCGCTCCCCAGAGAGGTTCACCTGGTGCTGAGCCTATAGTCCTTTCTGCGCCAGGTGAAAACCTTTTTAATTTGAATTTCATTTTAAGAATTAGGCATTTTAGAAGTTTAAGTTAACAGTCACATTTTTTCTTTTGAATGTGATGTATTCATTTTTTATCTATTGTTTCAACTCCGATTGTACTTTTTACTATTGATTGTATTTATTATTACTATTTATTAATTATTGTCTACTGTATTGTTGATTGTTCTTTATTATTCTTGTCGATTTTAAGCTTTGTAAGCCGTCCTGAGATGCTGTGGTGAAGCATGGGATAGAAATATTTTACATAAATAAATAAAAAATAAAAATATGCAGCTATCATTATGTCCTGGATATAACAAATAAATAATGAAAACACTGGCCAAATTCTTGAATTGCACATTAGAAAAAAACTTAGTAGTAATTCTGGTATGGGCTTTGCATGAGCTTTTCCAGTATATCTCTGAACCAGACACTAAGGAATGTTGAGCTAAAGCTCCTTATTGCTTTTCAGGAACATTTCCAGCAATGCCAGATATGACATACAAACACAAGAAAAGCCATGCTGGATCAGACTAAGGATCCACCCATTGCAACACTCCATTCACACAGTACAAACCAGCTGCTTAGAGGATCCCTCAAGAAGCACGAGGACGAGTGTTCCACCTGCCCAACTTCCTCAGCAACTGGTGCACCATCTCTGATCATGAAGTTAGCACATAGCCACAAGCACATAGCACATTGTCCATTAATTTGTCCAATTCTCTTTTACGGTCTTCCAAATTGGTGGTCTCCACTACCTCCCATGGCAGTGAATTCCATATTTTAATTGCGTGTTGGGTGAAGACTTCCTTCCTTCTGCCTGTCCTCAATCTTACTCCAATCAACTTAATGAAATGACTCTCAATTCTGGTAATATGGGAGAAAGCAAAAATAGTATTGCTCTCCAATTTTAAACATTCATAATGCCTCCCCTTTTTCTTCAGCTGTGTAATGTCATAATTTCCTTTCATTCTACACAATTCTTGATTGCCTGAATCTGTATATGTGCCTAATCTTGGAAGAAAAAAGAAGCAGCATTTGGGAAAACCATGGCACTGAAAAGATCAACAATGAGAACAACATTGTTAAAGCTTCTTTGGAAACTGTAACTCTTCTCCTTGTATTGATCCCAAAGTTGAAATGGAAGGGAATTTTGTGCAAGCCTACGTGTAAGTGAATATAGATTCTTCATGCTTTCTTTATAGATTATTCTACCTTTTCCTTGGTTCTAAGAGAGCTGTTATATATGTAGTAAAATAGAATCAGGAATGGTTACTTAAATTCAAGTACTGCAAGCTGGGAATTCACAAGGGGCAACTTTGGTCAATTGAAGGCCAGACTGGGAGAAGTCTCCTAGGAGATGGTACTGGAAGGCAAGGGAGTTCAGGAGGAGTGGATGGCACTCAAAAGTGAGGTGCAAGCCTTGACGATACCACTAGTGACTTAGTAAGGTGGGGAGGTGAAGGAGAGCACTGTTGTGAATGCGAATGAAGGTGGTAAGAGGGTTTAGACAGAAAAGGAACCTCTGTAGGAAATGCGCAGTGGGACAAATAGACAAAAGGTTATAGAGGGGGAGGAGGACCATTGTGGAAGGATTCTTCGCAAGGCTACAGCTGTTTATGAGCTGGGACCTTCAAAGAATGTCAGGAGTGACAAAAGGACTTCTATCAAACATGTAAATAGCAAGGGGAAGGGGGGAGACAGGAGGTAGGACTGCTTAATGCGCTCCCCAGAGAGGTCCGCCTGGTGCCGCTGTCATTTGTTTTTCGGCGCCAGGCGAAGACCTTTTTATTTAAGCATCATTTTAATTGTTAATAGTATTTGCTTATTTTATCTGGCCAGGGCGACTTATTTTATATTTATATTGTTATTTATTTTATATTGTTATTTTTATATTGTTATTTTGTATTTTATTTCATGTTGTGAGCCGCCTCGAGGCTTCGGCGAATGGGGCGACATAGAAATGTTTTAATAAATAAATAAATAAATAAATAATAAGGAAGAAGGGGATTCTGCGACTGATGCGCAGGAACAAGCACAGATGCTAAATGATTATTTTGTAGAATTCTATGACAAGGTTTCGAGGTGGCTAGACAGAGAGGATGTGGTAAATGTGGTTTATCTGGATTTCTATTAGGCCTTTGACAAAGTGCCACATGACATCCTGGTAGAGAAATTGAGGAGCTTTGGGATAGACCGATGCACTGTCCAAAGGATTAGGGCTGAAAGCAGAGGGCAACTATTAGTGAGAAATCATTGGGATGGCAGCCAGTGACAAGCAGGATCCCCCAGGGCTCTGTCCTGGGACCGAACCTGTTCAATCTTTTCATCAGTGACCTGGAAGAAAGGGTGACCAGTCTGCTGATCTAATTCACAAATGATACCAAACTAGAGGCAGTGGCCACAACTAAGGAGCAAGGACTTCAGATCCAGAAGGATCTGGACAGACTATGGAAGTGGGCAGAGGACAACAGGATGGTGTTCAATGTGGATAAGTGCAAGGTCTTGCACTTGGGGCATGGGAATGGTTCTCAGAAGCACAGGTTAGGGGACAAGTGGCTGGAGAGCAGCACTTGTGAAAAGGATCTCTGGGTACTGGTTGACTGCAGGCTAAACATGAGTCAGCAGGGTGACACGGTAGTCAAGAGGGCGAACACCACCCTTGGTTGCAGAGCCAGCAGCATAGCTTCTAGATTAAGAGAAGTATTACTACCACTGTATATGACTCTGGTGCACCTGCAACTGGTTCTGGCCTCCACATTACAGAAATGACACCGCCAGGTTAGAATTGTTAAAGCTTAGTGCCACAACGATGGTGACCAGATTGCAGGGAAAGCTGTATGAGGCGAGACTGAGGGAACTGGTTCTTTTCAGCCTGAAGAGGAGGAGACTCTGAGGGGATCTGTTGGTGACATATAGGTACATGAGGGGGTGTCACACGGAGGTGGGTAGAGACCTGTTTTCCCCTGTGGAGGAGGTCAGGACGTGTTCCAGTGGAGCAAAGGTCAGGGAACAAAGGTTCAATTTGGATACCAGGAAGTACTTCCTGACAGTTAGGACCCGTACGGTATGGAATGGGCTTCCATGGGAGATGGTTAAAGCTCCATCGGTGAGGGTGTTCAAGGATAGGCTGGACATGCACATGAGATGAGAGGAGCCAGCTGGAACCAGGGATCAGACAAGATGGCCCGGGAGGTCCCTTCTAACTCTGTCTCTGGGTTTCTACACTTCATGTATCTAAATTCAAAAGCTTCATCTCAGTAAACCAGACCAAATATTGAAATATTCTTGGGTAGTTGAAATAAAGTTTTAAATGGTCTGCTGTTTGATTAGGTCTTTCAGTCTTTAACTGGGGTACCATCCCTATTTGATATGCTTTCTCTTTATGGATGTTCCTCATCAGTGAAGATGAAGATCAACATCTTCATTGATTGAGCAAAGATGTTTAAACAAGGCCTCGGCTCTCCAAAATCAATAAGATCAGGATGTATTCTGAACATTACATAGAATCTAATAGAAATGTCTGATGCACTACATGATTTAACTTATGCTTTGTTCCTATGTAGGCATTTAGGTCTCATAGCTGGATTATTCTAGTTCAGTCAAGAGGTAAAATAAAAATTAATAAAACATTTTCTTTACAGGATGAGAATGTATTGTCTGATGCATTCCTGATCTGAGTTGCCCTCATGCTAATGTTAGGTGACTCAGGATGCCTACTATAATAGTGGTCTCAGGGTGCATATTATAATGTTGCTTATATGGTCATGGCTAAACAGATTGCAGAATATTGGGGACTCCTATGTAGTGAGCTTAATGTGATTCAGATCATTTGTGACCAGAACTTCCTTACTTATGAATTTGAATGGGAATATGAATTCAACTAGACTGAAAATTCCTGCTTTCCTGAATTTGTGGTCCTGCATAAATTGTAAAAAAGTGCATGAAAAATCATATGTTTAAAGAATTATGCACAAGCATGGTTTAATCAACATAGATTTCATTTCTTCTTGCAGCTGAACAACACCACAGCTGATATTGCTCCAGCGGCTAAATATGGGCAACTTTCTGAGGTCTGGGACAATTTTGCCTCTTCCCAGGCAGTACCCTCTATGAGTCTGAAAAAAACATTTCTGGGCACCCCCATATTTTTAGGACTGTCAGTTGGTGCATTGGAGGTTCTGGGGATGGTGTTCACCCATAGACTGCAAGTTGCTCATTCTGCCTCACATTTTGCGATTATGACCTGGTGACCTTGGAACAGTCATTGCTTGTCAGCCTAACCTAACTCACAGTAGTTCTGACAATTAAAATGTTGGAAACCACACGCAACCCTACACAATATTTAGAGGGTTTCTAGGAACTCATTCCTTTCCCATGCTTTGATCAGAAAGGCCATGCTTTCCTTATATTAGCAGTCACTTCTATAGACATGCAGGAAAACCACAATTTATATAATAAAGATGGATAATGCTTGTTACCAAACCAAATTAATTCTTACCACTTTCTTCACCTATATAGGATTGAGGTGATTCTGAGCTGGAAATTTAGTTTTTAGTTTGGGAAAGAATGTTGTCAACTTTTGGGAAAGAAAAGCTTTAAGAAATTTTGGATTTTTTCTTTATTTATGATATAACATAGACAGCTGCAGGCTGGGCCACATCTTTTCCTAGTTTAAGATTTACTATCATTCTACTTTTATCCCAGGAAAATTAAGTTTTACATTATTTGAAGATTACATTAGATTAGCTAAGATTAGATTAGAACCATCTTCATTTTATTTTATTTTATTTATCTTATTATTTTTGGTGGAACTCAGTTACAAAATCATCAGTTGCAGAAGCTATGTTATTATACTGTATTGTCTCTGTGTGCTAATTATATTCTGCACTTTCTCCTCTGGAATGGACTAGTTTTTGTTTTGTTTTTATCCCCCACCCCAGGGGTGACTTATCACATCACATGAGTCATATACTCAATGACCTTCAGACAAAATGCAAATCTACCCTGAATTATTACATATATTCTGCTTTAGAAGGAAAATAGCTTTTTCTAATAATTGAAGAACAGAAAATCAAAAAATCTTGTTCATACAGCATCAGGTGAACTACTGGTACATGCCAGTCCACTTTGACCTGATATCAAGGGAGGCTAAAACTGTATCTATTCTTACATAATAATACGGTAAAATATAATGTGTAATCATTTCCAGTAGAATAAAATTATTTTGAAAAATAACTATATCCATGTTTTTAGATTCTTATTTTTTCCAGAGCTATCTAGGTAAGGAATCAGCACATGTGCATGCACACACACAGGGGAGGGGAGCATTTTGTACATATATTGTCCTTAGGGTTAATCCCACACACCTATTACTATTATTATTATTATTAACATTTCTATGCCGCCCCTTGCCGAAGCCTCGGGGCGGCTTACAACACAATAAAATACATTGAAATACAATAGAACATAATAAATTACCACTAAATACAAAAATACAAAAAATACACTGAGAATCAAACATAATAATATAAAATTAAAATTAACAGTATAAAATAAGTAAATAAAGAATATAGGAGGAGAAAAGAGAAGGAAGAAGAAGTTGCCCTGGCCAGATCATATATTTTAACAATTAAAATGATGTTTAAATAAAAAGGTCTTTACCTGGCACTGAAAAACCAGTAACGACGGTGCCAGAATAAAGATAAATGTTATGTTTTTACCTGCTATTACTTCTTCAGCTAAAAACTGAGTGCCAGCAGTTAAAGTGAATGCCTACATTTCACTTAGAAGTAACAGTACCAGCATGTTTTGTACCAAGGCATGTGTTCTTCAAACATTTCAGAACTGTCATACAGCTACTGAAAAAAAAAATACATATCTCTACTTAATATTTGGTAGAACCTTTCTTTTTATACACTTCTTTGATATGCTCCTAGGACTGTGTTGCAAGGAAGGATAAGCTAACATTCTTTCAACATGGAAGGAGCTGTCTTACACAAATATTTGCATTCACTTTGCATTCATAAAAAATACTGTAGTTTGATTCATCATAATCCTGGAAGTAGCTTTGCTCTGGAACCTTAGGAGTTGTAGATACTGTGTGGCTTGAACTGACTTTGCGAGACTGATAGCTGATAAAAGGCACTGATTGCTAAAAGTAACACCCACAAATGGAGTTCAGACATACTCCCTTTGTATACCTCACCCTATGCCTTGTGGCTACCCTCATTTCTTGAGGAGGGAGCTTCAAGGGAGCTATGCCTTGAAGACATAAAAACTATATGAAAGCTTTCCCCCTCAGGATTACATTGGATTACACCTGGCAGTATCCCCCAGCCTGACAATGCCCAAATGGAGCCCCATTTTCCTGAAACTATTTTGAGTCCTGAAATATTAACTAAGCCTCTGAGGATGTGTCAGAAGCAATGCTGCATGTTTTCAGGGGTGCCTGAAAATAAGGTAGGATGACAGATGTCCTAGAAATTTGTTTCTAGGAAATTTGTCCTAGAAATGAGATGGAAGAACCAGGTATTTCCAAACTCATCAAGATTTGCTGAACTCCACTTTAAAGCTCACTTCAGTCTGTTCCTGTTCTCATCTGTAACCTCCCCACATGCAACCCATTCACACATTTTTGTTATTACAATGGGGAAAATGATTATTTTGGATAGGAAAATACATTTTGATGAATATGTTCCCATTGTGCAAGGCTTTTTTTTTGCTTGCAGGAGTGAGATGGCCTATTTCGCAATACCTTCATTGGCACAACTGCACTGTTTTGAAGTACAACTACAATTGGAAAACCTTGGGGAGCAGCAGGGTGTCCTGACTGCAGGAGTCATGAGTAGGGGAGTTTTGGTCAGCAAAAGAGAAGAGGGGTCAGATGTTTGACTAACAGTCCGTCTTCTGGTACTCTGGTAGTGTGATCCTGTTGGTTCTCCTGCACCTCTCAGCAGTTTTTCATACCATTGACCATGGTATCCTTCTGGACAGGCTGGCTGGGTTGGGAGTTGGAGGCATTGCTTTTTTCATCTCCTATTTGACCAGCCAAGTCCAGAATGTGGTACTGGGGAATATTGCTCTGTACCACAGCATTTATGCCATGGAGTGCCACAGGACTCTATCTTATCCTCCATGCTTTTAACATCTACATGAAACCACTGGAAGTGGCCATTTGAAAGTCAGTATTTTGAGAACACAAAGCTCCATGTGATGTTCTGAATCATGGTCTCGACTTGATAGTGGATTGGATGAGGGCCAGTAAACTGAAGCATAATCCAGATAAGATAGAGGTACTGTTGGGGGAAGGAGGGAATCCTCTGTCCAGATGGGTAGCACAATGCCTGTCCTGGATGGAGTCGCATTTCCCCTAAGGATAAGATTCATAGGTTGTGGTTGCTCCTGGACCCTGAATTATTGGTGGAATTCCAAGCAGATTTTGTGGCTAGGAGTGCCTTTTATCAGTTGAGGCTGATCTACCAGCTATGAGCCTATCTGGACAGGCAGAACCTTGCAATGCTTATTCATGCTCTGGTAATCTCTCATTTGGATTATTGGAATGCTCTCTATATTGGCCTTCCTTGTAAGACAGTTCAGAAACTTCAAGTGGTCCAGAATAGGGCAGCAAGGCTACTGCTGAGGACTGGCAGAGATGATCATATAATGCCAGTCCTCTACCTTTTCCACTGGTGGCCAATTACAATCCAGGCCCAATTCAAAGATTTAACACTAGTATTTAAAGCCCTAAACAGCTTGGGGCCATGATATCTAAAGGAGCACCTCTTCCCATATGTTACTACCTGGTTCCTTAGATCATTATCAGAGGTCCTCCTCAAGGAGCTCCCTCCTCAGGAAATGATGGTAGCTATAAGGAGAAGGGTCTTCTCAGCAGTGGCACCCCAACTTTGGAATGAGCTCCTCAGAGAGGTTTGCCTGGCAACTTCTCTTTATTCTTTCCAGCACCAAAGACCTTTTTATTCACCCAATATTTTAATTGTTAAGATAATTTCAATGGTTTTTAATACATCTTGTTTATAATTTGCCTTTTGTCTCTCTTCACAAAAATATTAAGGTTTTGTGAAGTTTTATAATAGTGCTTGGTTCTTTGATAGCTGGATTTTATTCTATCATTTGTTAATTTTAATATCACTTGTTAATTGTGTATTTGATAATTTTATAACCCACTCAGGAAGTCTTCCTGACTAATAAGGTGGGATAAAAATCAAAATGATGGTGAGGATGATGTTCTACCTCATAATTATATAGCTGCTTGCATAAATATCATTCCAATATTTAACCCAGTCCATAATGTCCTCAAAGGTCATGATTAGGTTCACAGACTAAGAGGTATGCCAAATAGCATATGACAAAAAATATCGAAGTCATCCTGGAGCCTGGTGTCAAATTTATTGTGTGAATGTGTATTTTACGAAATGTTAATTTTTATCTTGTCCTATATTTTACATAAACCTGAATGTTTGATTCAAAAGTGAGGCTAATCAGTATCAATCCAGTCTGGTATGTGCCAGCAGAAATCAGGTTGTCAACTGAATAGAGATAATTTGCAGCACATGTCACAAAATAAATGTTTAAACATAAGGTTTCAGTATCAAAACTATTTGATCTTAAATGCTTCTGTAATTTGCCTTAAAGATAGCAAGAACATTTCTTGGTTGCAGTGGAGCGGCACAAAAAAGAGTCAGTGTTATGCCCTATTATGGAGCAGATATTTATTACGAAGCTGTTCTACACACCTTTTATGAATCTTTTATTCCTTGTATATCAGTTTTACCTTCCCCTAAAGAGTTCTAATTCAGTGAGACTGCTGGTAATTCTCTGCTGCAGATCACTGTCTTCTCCCCACTGGCAGCACGACAATTCTGATGGTTACCTGGGAAGTGGGAATACTTTTGAAGCAGTTTACATCTGGACATGCCTTTAGTTAACAACACATCGGTAGCCTTGCTTGTTCAGTCAAATTTACATTATAGCAGAAGTCATGGAGGAGGTAGAATGGTCTTATGCTCCTTTTCCCCTTCTGTCTCATTTGAAAAGAAAATTTCTTTCCTGTGTGTTGGCTCCCCAAAAGAAGAATATTTGCTTGAAACACAACTCGGAGGACAGCTCATGCTGGAGTGTTGTGCAAATTATTTCTTGAAATTCTCTAGATATTTGTGGACAAAGAAGTCGTGGGGCTGGAAGAAGGGTGTGAAATTTCATGGAGTTTCTCCAGAGGAAGGAAAATTTCTATCTTTCTTACTCAGATGCTTGTAAAAACATTTGGAAAAAATTCTGCCAGGCGGACTTTTTAATTTAGAAAGTGCCGGGGGTGGGGGGAGCCTTCACAATTTTTCTGAGAAAATGTCTAAGAAATGTTTAACTCAAGTCTAGCTGATGGTTGTTTTCAAATGTTTCATGCATTTGTACCAAGATATTTAGAGGTTATATACCATCATGTGAATTACTCATATGGAAGAGTTGGTTTGGTGGCAATCACTGATGGATAAGTAGCCAGTCAGTATAGAAACATGTAGTAAATGGAAAGCACAAGAAAAATGTTTCATGAATCAGTCATCCAAATCCAGAATATTATCAATTACACATCTGGCCTTTTTTAGGGCCACAGGAGGTAAAACTTCAACTCTATGTCCAACAGCTAAATGTGTGATTTAAATAAGATTACATTTGCCATAAATACTATAAAAGAAACTTGATGTCAAAATTGCCATCCAAGATGCTTGGGAACTCTTGCTTAGGCCTCTTTTACTATCTATCCTTGCTATTTTAGTATCATTTGCAAATTAGATCAACATAATCTCTTCCAGGTCACTGATGAAAAGATTGAACAGGGTGAGTCCCAGGACAAAGTCCCAGGATGGGACCCAACTCATCACAGGCCACCATCCCAATGATTCCTCGCTAATAGTTACTCTTTGCTTTTGGTCCACCAAACATGCCTGAATGCATCAGATAGTGCACTGGTCTATCCCAAAATGCCTCAATTTCTCAATCAGGATATCATGTGGCACTTTGTCAAAGGCCTTGATGAAATCCAGGTAAACCACATCCACTGTGCACCCTTTGTCTAGCCAGCTCGAAACCTTGTCATAGAATTCCAGAAGGTTTGTCTGGTAGGACCTGTTTTTGCAGAAGTTGTGTTGTGTGGCCGCTAACTTCCCTTCCCTATCTTGGATTTCTAGAGCTTTCCATATTATGACCCTTTCCATTGTCTTTCTCACAATGGATGTAAGATTAACTGGTGTGTAGCACCCCATATCCCCTCTGCTACACTTTGTAAAAACTGGAACCACTGATGCCACCCTCCAACAGATGTGAGAGCACCTAAGTACCCTTGGATATAGCCCATCTGGGCCTGGTGCCTTTGTAACATCCAGAACCCTGAGGAGCTCCTCAACTTCTGGTGAGGTGACTCCAGTCTATGCCCCAATAACCCCAGCCTCATCTAGTCCCCGCCCCCAGGTAGAACTCCACCAGCCCTTTTTGGGGAGAACACAAAAGCAGAAAATCAGTAAACATCCGTGTCTGTTCCCTCACATCATTTACCAGATCCCCTCCCTCCCTTTTAAGTAGTCCCACCACCTGTCTCCCCTTCTTCTTCCTATTTACATGAAGGTAGTAGCACCTTTTGACATTCTTCACATGTCTCAGCTCATGGCCACCCTAACCCTTGTGAAGAATTCTTCTGCATCATGCCACCTCTTCCTGGTAAACACTTTCGTCCAGTTGCCCCAGTGTCCATTTCCCATGAAGGTCCCTCTTCCTTTTAATCTCTTTTACCACCTGTCTTCACATCCACAGTAGCACCCTCCTACACCTCCTTGCTTTGCTAATCAGTGGTATTAAGATATGTTCCTCCTTCCACCCTCCTGAACCCCCTTGCCTTGCAGCATTCTCTCCAGGAGACTTCCCCCAGCCTGGTCTTCAACTGACTGAAGTTGGCCCTCACAAAATCCCAACTCCTAGTACTTTAGCTACCGTTCATCCCTGTTCTCCTTATCTCAAAGTGTAGGATGGAATGGTCACTCGTATCCAGAGCTCCCCTAATCTGCATATCACCAACCAAATCCTTCCTGTTGGCCAGAACGGAGTATAGGATTCCCCCCATCCCCATTACCTCCTGTACTCTCTGGGTGAAAAACTTGCTCTCCATAGCTTCTAGGAACTGGCAGGACCTAGCCACTGCCACTGAGTGTGTCTCCCAACTAATATCAGGAAAGTCAAAGTCTCCCATTATGATCATGTCCCATGCCTGGGATACCCTTCCAATCTGGTCTATCAGATCATCATTCAGGATCACAGGTTGACCCAGTGGGTGATAACATACCCCCACTATCAGAACCTTGGCCACCTCTAGACCCATCAATTTTACTCACACTGCCTCTACCTGACCCCTTCTACCCCGTTCCCTATCTCAATGCACCCTATCCCTTCTTAAATATGTAGTGCTACACCCCTCGCCTCTTTCTCTTCCTGTACTTCCTAAAAAGATCATACCCTCCAATATTAATATTCCTGTCCTGCTTGTCATCCCACCATCTTTCAGCAATCCCCACCAGGTCATACCTGTCTATTCCCAGGAGAGCCTCAAGCTCTTCCTCCTTGTTTCCCATGCTCCTAGCATTGGTATACATACACTGCAGTTCTCTCCTGCAAACTCCTGAATCCCCTGACCTCCTTCTTCTTCCCAGCCTCCCTAGCACAGGAGGAACCCTCTGTGTAGTAGCCATGCCAGCCCTTGCAGTCCCCATATCACCCTGTCCCTGAAATCCTGATCCTGTTCCTTCACCAGTCCGATCATGATTGGTTTCATGATTAGTTTCTGAGGGCCCTGATCCCACCATTGCACAGACCAGTTTAAAGCTTTCCAGATGAAGCTCACTAGAGCATTCCCAAATGTTGTTTTCCCCTTCCTGCTGAGGTGCATCCCATCCCTTGCCAGAAGTCCATTAGCGAGGAACCAGTTGCCATAGTCAAGGAAGCCAAAGTGTTCCCTCCAACACCAGGCCCTCAGTGAGTCATTCACAAGAAAAAGAAGTTGGTAGCCCCATTGAAAGCATCTGTCTAAATTTAAAGTGAGCAAAGAACAATTCTATGATCTCTCTTTTGTTTTGAAGATTATGCTGACGGAAAGAATGATGCATTGAGAATATTTTCTTCTTGAGTTTTAAAGGACAATCAGTGTGCCTCAGTTTACTATAGAGGTGCAGTACTGTTTCTCAGCTTGAACAATGAAACTTCTTGAAACAATGGTACAACGAATGGTCAATCACCTCTCGAAAAGCCCATTGCTTACTAAGACCAGAAACAGTTTTACCTGCAGTAAAAGCTGCAGTAAGCCGTGCTCTTCTTCATGTTGCTGTCATATTTTTATTATTCTTTCCCAGTGAATATCTCATGATATGCTCAAATGTAATTGGACTACTTTTCTCCCTTAGTGTTTTATATTTATATTCCTGCAAACTTTGGAGATCCCCTGAGAATGCCAGTAACTTCCTCTTGTTTCTCAATGGCTCTGTTTCTTTCAACGGTCACACTCACAGTTCACTGTCAAATGGAATGATGGTTGGCCCATGTTTCATCAATGATGGCTGAAGACAGGAGATGTTTTCTTTATATCTGGAAGTCATGCTTCTGCTTGTTGAATGTGGTATTCACTGGAGAAGAGGACATTCATGTAGAGGAAAGAAAGGAGGCATAAAGCAGCCAAAAAAGTGTGTACCTGTCATGAGCCATGCAAGGCAGAACTTGAGAGAACAGCGTTCCTAGAACTGGGCATGAACTCCACAGACCAGTGGGCTGTTCATGTGTGTATCTGTAAGCTGCACAAACTGATATTTGGAGATTTGAGAATTCCTAAAGAGCTTTTCCCAGTGCTGCTACTTATGTTCCGCTGGCATATTTATATGTAAAGCAAAATTATGAACACAGCATAACTCTATTCACTCCAGTGGAAATTGAAATATTGCCTCTGGAGCATCACATGCTTCAGAGGTGAAGTAAGCATAACAGTACCAGAGGGTTTTGGCTATTCTGTGGTATAGAAATATAATTAATAACAAGAATATAAATGATACTAAGACAAATGACTGTGCAAGCTTGCATTGGGCAGAAGGCTGTTTTGCAATGAGTCTGGAAGAAGCAATGAGAAAGAAGCAACTTATATTTAGAAATATTACAAAATGATTCCCTGGTGTTATACCGGTCAACTATTTTAGTTAGGTGTAATTTAAGGCACTATAAAATGATGCAGGAAAAAATGTTAACCTTGATTCAAAAAGTGCTTGACATTCAAAAGCATCATAATTGGAATTGCTAATCCAATATAGCTAATCCAATATAGTGAACTTACTCTTCAAGTGTGGCACTTAATGAAGACAATATAACATCAACTACATGAAAGGAAAATAATAGGTTTGGGAAACCCCAAAGTTTTCAGAAGTGTAAAAAGTCGTATTTAGAAAAAGTTATGAAAGGCCTTCCACTGAAATGTCCAGTGAGAACATGGCATGTTAATATACATGGAAACTGAGAGAGAAATGGAAACCAGTATGAGGGAGAATGGAACGAAATACTCAAACAATAGCATGGCTTGCTGGTTGAAACTGACTGAAAGCCTTGTTGTCTTATTGCAGGTCCCCCAGGTCAGTTTCTATGACCAAATCACAAACCAGGCATCCAGACCTTCTACCAAACAGTGGATCAAAATAGGAATCTTAGATTCCTGTACAACTCCCTGTGGGGCGGGGAGGGGAGAATATCCTTGAAGAGTGCACCATTTTTTTTAAGGCAGGGTGGATGGAGCTTAAGAATTTTCAGTGAACAGTTAAAACTGAAGTGGACAAGTGCTGCTGTTTCATTTCCATTTTTTTTCTCTACAGCCTGGCAATATTCCTTTCTAATTTTGGAATACAATGCTCCAATGGATCAAAGCTGTTTGATAAAGCATTTTGTTGTTTGCAGTGGAGGCGAGAAGGAGAAGGAGACAAGATGAAGGGATGAGGAGTGAACATTAAACAGAAGTGACCACTTCTGCCCACCCCCCTTTTTTAAACATAAATGCCTTTCCTGAAGATTACTGAAATTCAGCTTCATGTTTATGATTCATGAAAAGGACTTATGGAAGTTGGGGGAGATGGCTGAAATCTAAGGGAGCCTTTAGCTCATGAACTGTCTCTGGTTACAGTGGATGTTATTGCTAACAGAATGGGCAGAGAGGACATTTTCCAATTTCCCATTTGAGCCTACTGTAATCCCTAAATTATGTTCTAAAGAGTAGAACATACAACATAGAAAGAGAACAAGTCAGTAGGGGCCTCCCAGGTCATTTAGTTTGACCCCCGGCTCCACTCATGTGCATGTCTAGCCTGTCCTTGAACACCCTCACTGATGGGGCTTCAACCACCCCCATGGAAGTCCATTCCATACCCTATGGGTCCTAATCATCATGAAGTACTTCCTGACTTCCAAACTGAACCTTGGTTCCCTGAGCTTTGCTCCACTGGAACGTATCCTCCCCTCTTCCACAAGGGAAAATAGGTCTCTACACACCTCCATGTGACATCCCATCACGTACATATATGTTGCCAATAGAACCCTTCAAAGTCTTCTCTAGGCAGAAAAGACCCAGTTCCATCAGTCTCACATCATACAGCTTTTCCTGCAATCCAACCACCATCCTTGTGGCCCTAGGCTGGATTGGCTATATCATTGGCTATATGATTCCATCCTGGATATATCTTTTCTGTAATGTGGAGTCCAGAACTGAACACAATACTGCACTTGTGGGCATACCAGAGTCGTGTAGAGTAGCAGTAATACCCTTCTCAATCTAGAAGATATGCTTCTGGCTCTGCAACCAAGGGTGGTGTTCGCTCTCTTGACCATCGCATCACAGTGCTAACTCTTGTTTAGCTTGCAGTTGACCAGTACCTTGAGATCCCTTTCACAAGTGCTGCTCTCCAGCCACTTGTCCCTTAACCTGTACTTATGACACCCATTTCTATGCCCCAAGTGCAAGGCCTTGCATTTACATACATTGAATCCCATCCTGTTGTCCCTGGCCCACTTCCATATTCTGTCCAGATCCTTCTGGATCCAGAGTACCTGCTGCTCAGTTATGGCCACTGCCCCCATTTTAGTGTTGTCCCCCTCTTCCAGAGGGGTCATTGATTAAAAGATTGAATAGGATGTGTCCCAGGACAAAGCCCTGGGGAACCTCACTCGTCACCTTTCACCATCCTGATGGTCCCCCACTAATAGTTACCCTCTGATGTTGGTTCATCATCCATGCCATAATTCATTGGACAGTGCATCAGTCTATCCCAAAACACCTCAATTTCTCAACCAGGATATCATGCAGCACTTTGTCAAAGGCCTTGATGAATCCACCGCTTCCCCTCCATCTAGCCACCTCAAAACCTTGTCATAGAATTCCACAAGGTTTTTGTGCTTCACATATTGCCTGTGGATGCAAGCAAAAATTAAGAAAGTTCCCTTAGTCCTTTACCTCCCTCCCTTCTTAAGGAATTAATGGGAGAAAAAGAGAGATTACTGTGAAGAGGAATTTACTGCCTCTGTTTTCTCCTCACTTCTCAACACTCACAATACTTAGCGAATGAGAAGTAAACAAGCAAGTTAATATCTCTGCTCCCTTTTTGCACTTCTGTGGTTACAACTGAACAGTTATACTTTCCAAGAGTTGTATTCTGAATAAAGACATACATGATCAGTTCCTACAACATGTTTTCTTCAGACTGCTTCTAGTCTCAGTGATGAAATGCAAAAACAGCAGTAACTGAAGAGTTCTTCACTTCTCCTGACATGCAACTGCTTATACTTCTTTATGAACCAAATAAACAAAATGGCAAAGCCTCATAACAAGGAATCAGTATCAACTCTGTGCTTGTGTCCTTTGTATCTGGAAAGTGTCAGTAACCACAGCATTGGACCCAGAATCAATCGAGTGCATTAAATATAATTAGTATAGATTCCTTAGTTTTATCTTTGCATCTTCAGCTTTGTATCTTTTTAACTGAAGAGTGACTTTTGTCCAAATGCTGCTTAGTTAATTCTCTTGTTACTCTGTATCTATACCACTTGAACAACAGCAACAACAAAGCTTCAAGAAAGAGAATTTGTTTTTTAATAGTTATCACCAAACATCAGGATGAAAAATGAAAGAAATTTATTTAGATGATCTCACATATTGTAGAAGTTCCAGTAATGAGCCTTGGATTGGCTTCAAAAGGCAGGCAGTTCTGGAGGAATATCCTTCCTCCTTAATGAGTCTCAATTCAGTTTCTAGCAATTTGTATCAGACAATCTATTCCATATAAAGAGAAGCATCATCCTCTATGGAGACTTTCTATTTGGCTGCTGGAGTTCCTTAGAACCAACACAGTTGGTACTAAATATGACAATGAAAGGAAAAGACAGCCAGTTTATGAATCCAGCCCATCTCCTTTGTTACAAATTGAGAAGCAAAGTTTTGCTTTCAAAATCATTGCTGTGCTTCAGAACAAGAACCATGGAAATACACCATGGGATGTAAAAATAGTCCTCCTCACCCTTTTCTTACATGGAATGCTGTATTTCCTTTTGTTACGGAGACTGTCTATTTAATTTACCCCTTCTTATCTTCTACTGCATCTTGTCTTTCTTCCTGTATCCTGGTTATCTCCACTGAATCATGACCTCTAGGAATGCACAAAAACCAGCTGCTACCAACAAGCAAACTTTACTGTAGCCAGCTGTTTAACAGACCATTTCATTCCTTGCTCTTGCCTCCAACTTTTCACTGTTAATGGGTTCTGAGAGAAGTTTGCAGCTCAGAAGATTAAAATACTAGCATCACCAATTGCCTAAACAATTATAAAATTGTGTGTTCAGAAGTTAGAACTAGAGAAGATTTAAAATGACTTGAAGAGCTTGAGGGCCTGGCTACATGAGGCTTTAATAAACTTGCTCTTATAACACTCCCCCACCCCACCCTGGGGATTTTTGTGTCACTGACTTTCTATATGTTCCATTACACTATAACAGAGAAGCACTTCAGTATAGCAAAACTGCAAAAATACACATGCTTTTTGTAGCATAATTTCTAAATAATATCAGATTTCTCAATCAACAAGAAGAAAGTTGTGAAATTGATTGTAAGCATGGGAGAGGATCTGGAACAAAAAGTACCCACAGCTACTATTAATCAGGAGATGTGAGTATGGAATAAATCTTTCATATAGTAACACCTAGAATTTGCATAGCATCTAAAAACTGTGTGTATATATGAACTTCACTTTGTGCCAGGCAAATTTCTCTGGGAGGGATATTGAAAAGTTGGGAGCCATCCTTGTAAAGATCAAACACAGCTGGACTTATAGAAGGGCCTCCAAGGAAGGTCTCAACATCAAGTCAGGTCCATAATAATGTAGGATAAGAAGAACCATGCTGGGTCAGAGCAGATGCCTATCAAATCCAACATACTGTTATGGGAGCGAGTAACCAGAATTTTCAGGAAGCTCTTTGGGATGCAATGGGAAGCAGGAGATGAGTTTTGTATCACTCTCCTTATCATATTTCCTAGGAACTTGTATCCAGGGGAATATGGTTGTATAAACTTCAGGACCTATTAATTAAAGAAGTTTAATTTGCTGGTCTATCAGCACTTGGGATAAGTGTATTGATGCTGTTATATAAATAGTACGTTATTTTTTATTGCCTTTTTGATAGCCTAGATTGGGGATATTTAAATCCCCAGTACTTTCAGAGCAAACTGATACCAGTGAATTAAACTTGGAAATTGCCCCTTTCTGTATTGTATTAGTCAAAGAAGATACATTTCTTGAAAACCTGTTTGGCACAACCTTCTCTCATCCAAATTCTCAGTTCATCATGCTGTGTTTACACTAAGTGAGGAGATAAGGAAGTCAGCAATTGATTTGCTTAGATAACTTCTGTCCTTTAAATGCACTTATTTGGTGTGCTTCCAGAACTTGCTAGACTGTATTTGGTTTTATCTTCTATTAACTGTGATATGAGACTAAAAGAAATTCTCATTATTTTCTGTACCATCAGATTGAATGACCAATTAGCCTCCCTTGGCTTTCATGTTTCCTGTGAAAGTAACCAGCAAATTAGTTCCTTCATATATATCTTTCCCCTGTATTAAGACTGGAACCCATAGGTCTGCAAACTTTCCATCTTCAGGACAGACTGGCTTTTGTGAAGTGGCTGCATATCTGCCACCAACCCAGACATATTGCAAAGAATTCTAGGACATATTGATCAGTCTACTCAGCAAAGTTGGAGTGAGTGTACAATGTAAATGGGGGGACAGTTTCCTCCATGATAGAGGGTGAGATATAAACATCTTAAATAAAGTGTTAAAACAAAACAAACAAATAAGCAAGCAAGCAAGCAATTGTTTGGATCCACATTTTTGCTGGATTAATTATACTGCTGGAAGTGAAACTCACTCTTTTTCCTTCCCATAGTAAACTCTCCGACCCACTGAAAATATTTCACAAAGAGTCAAGGGACCCTGCTGAAGAGGGTAAGCTGTGATGTGTTTGTGGGGGAGCAGGATCTCTCCAGCTTTGGCAGAGAAACACTCCATAAGCCTTTCTTCTGATAGGAAACAGGTCCAAGATCCAATTTATTATAACCTATACTTCCCAGTCTTATGTGAACACCCCCCACACAGATCACTATTTCGCTATGCAATAGTGAATGCCATTCACCAGACCCAGCCCACCAGTTACTGTGCACATTATCACTCATCCCAAGAATAATGCGACATGAACGGAGTTCTTCTGATCTTGTCTGGGTTCCAGACTCTCACCTGAATTGCCATAGCATAGTATTCACTCTCTATCGCATAAGGTCCCAAGGAAGAGCTTGGAATTCCACATGCTAGGATGGTCGAAACTAAGCCAGTGTGCCATAGTGGTGAGAGTACAGGACCAGAGACCAAGCAGATCCAGGTCCTAGTCCCCACTCAGCCATGTACTCAGTGGCTGGCTTTGAGCAGAAGAAACACTCTTAGCCTAACACACTTTGCAGGGCTGTTATTGAGAGGATGAAGGAGAGCGGCAGAGGACTGTAAAAGCAAGCTTGGGTTCCTCACATGGCTGTGCAAGGAATCTATTTCAGGGTAAAAGCTGTTGAATTCCCTGCACTGGGCTCACGGGACCCCATTCGGCTTTGCAGTGGCCCTCATGAGTGCACTCGCTATTCACGGGGAACCCGTCAGGAATCAAGACCCACATGTTGCGCAAGCAGTGCTTCTTTCCCCCGTGTGCTGCTACTGGGAATCCAGGCAGGGTAATCACTGGAAAAGGCACCATTTTTGCTTTCCTGCCTAACTGTGTGAGGGATAGATGACTGAAAAGAGCTAAAGCCTCACTAGAAATCTAACTAGTAATAGGTGATCCCCCAACCGTTTCTTCTGCAGGAGCCTCAATGACACTGGTGAGACAACATCAGTGTGGTTTCCTGCTCTTATCACCAAAGGGATGACAGTAAAAGTGCCAGCCTGATACCGCCCCCCCACCCCTTCCTCCTCTTCCCAGAACAGCAAAAGCTTTGTAAATGACAACAACCTTGCATCAAAGCCCTGTCAGTGAAGGAGGATTGAAAGAGGACACATTTGGCATGCCTCAAAGCACTACAGAAGTTGCACAGGGAGCTTGTGGGGGAGGGAGCACAGTGAACCAGGACGGAGGCTTTTTATACCTTTTTATAAAAGGCTTTATATACCTTTTTATAAAAACAGGCTTTTTATAGGCTCTGTTTTTCAAAAGGGAGGAAAATGGTGCTGTAAAATACCAAGATTCTAATAACAGATAACAGCAAGGGATGGTGCGGCTGATGCAACTTTTGAGAGATGTGAATGGCACATTGTGTCTGCTTTATTCATGGTTAGAACAGGGAATTACACTCATCATGCCAGATTGAAACACAGGCAGCTCCATATTAAGAGAGCAATGGGGGAAAGCACCCAGGGTCAATAGTTAGTTTTATTTTGGATAGTCTGTATAATGTGAATGTGCTTGATCTGTAACAAAGTATACACAGTACCTTGGATCCCCAGGCACAGGCTCAGCCTAGTAAAGGAACATCCTTCTTGCATTTTGTGTCCAGATATTGAGGCCTGAGCATAGAAGAACCACAGGTATTGTCCTAAAAGGAATGTAGGGCATTCCTGGATAAAATTAGATGCACCTGAGTTTCTAGACACTCTGCAATTAGAGGTGCTCTAACTGTGTAAACAGAAATTGGAGCTCAACCAAAAGGCATCCTTCCATTGGGGATGGCCAAAGATTCATTCACTATTATTTATTAATTAAATATAAATAATATTTATTTCAATTTTATACTGCCCAATAGCCAACATGGGGATTTTTAGTCATTATCATGGAGTATCCTTCAGAGGAGGAGGAGGAGGAGGCCCCAGTGCTTCTTCCACTCCTGAATGTTTATTCTGGTGGCCACTGGATGGGCAGTGGCTGCAATTTTTCAGTGTATGCATCACCACCCCAGGCAATTTTCCACAGGACATAGGGCTCATTGCTCCCATTGGTTTTGGCAAGGACAAATAGGAAGCTGTCAGCTGATCAATTTCACATCAGTAACATTCATCTACCTTTTGTTCCCCAAATTTCAAAAGCAAGATCTCATAGTGATTGCTGTGGCAAAACACACATGCCCAAGAATGTGATACATCTCTAATGAAAAGAAGGATGGCACTCTCTAAAGCTTCTGGCAAACTGGGCTTTTGAAAGATTCCCAAAAGCAGATAGCCGTATTAGTCCTTTAGGGAAATCCCCAAAGTAATCATGCAGTAATATGACGTCAGATGAAAGATAAGTTTCAAGCTATACCAAGACCCATAGGAATAGCATCGCTAATGTATTCCCAGTGGGCTGTGCCCCCAATTAATTCCTCAGTGTTCTGAATCTTAGAAAGAGAATGAGACAGTTTTAGTTAACTCTTTAATTTCATGTCTTCAGTTATTTTTTTCAGCTTCTGTGGCCATCCTGGACCTTCTGGGTGGACAGTGGAAGGTCATGTGCATTTCACTTTTACTTCATATTAGAAAAGTGAGGCTTGGCTCACACAGAAATGCTCTGCTTTGAAGCATTTTTATGTGAGGTTGTTACAGAAAAATAATACGAATGCACAAGAGAAATCTGTGCTTTCGTTTGCTTTCACAATTCAATGCAACATTTCCTTGCCAGAGCAGAGCAGGTTAGGCTCAAAGGTGAAACTCAGGAATCACACCATTAACTGTAAACAGCTGTGAGTATTTATTTTTATTTATTTATTAAAACATTTCTATGCCGCCCCATTCGCCGAAGCCTCGGGGCGGCTCACAACATATCTAGTGCACAATTAAATGTCTCCTCTAGAAAAACCCTCTCTTTCCTGAACAGGAAAGTTTGTAAGTGAGAGAAGCACTAAATAATGAAGATGAAAGGATGGAGAAATTAATAATTGTATAATGTTGAGATATAAGAAAAAGAAAATGTGTTTACTTTCTTGGCCAGAGGGAGAAAGTAAAAGAGAATGACCAATGCACAGAGGTGCAGAAACAGAGAAAGAGGGAAACAGGATGAGAGAAGGAAAAAGAAAACGGGGGTGGGTGGAGAGATAAATGATAGTACAAGCACACATGTGCAGATGGAGAGAGAGAGAGAGAGAGCGCCACATGTGGTGCTACATGATGGGCAGGTGGATGTGTGATTAACTTGTACATGTACAGGGATCACCAATTTTTTAAAAACCCCAGGGCTCCCTTTTACACAAATTTAATTAAATTTGTCAAATACAACTTGTGAAAATGGATGTCATAAAAGCCAAGCAAACAAACAGAAAACATAAAACCAAAACAGAATATATGTATTGGCTTGACTCTATATAGAGTATATGCCAGCAGGGGAACAGAACAAAATCTGCCAGTCCCAATCTGGCACAATCTATTGAGTTTTCACCTCCTAAATATAATTCTCTTACTGAGATCTATATTTAGTAAGGTGGTAGAGTACAGTACAGGTACTGTATCCTCATAGAATTCCTGAACTCATGAAATTAATCAAGAAGTATAGAAAAGGTGATGCAGAATCAGCTTGGTGCCAAGTTTTAGTTTCTTCTGGTGAGATTGGCATTGATTGACATCTGCCATAGGACTGGTTCTCAAGTTGGATAGGAAGATGATGCCCAAGAAAGGGGTGATGAGAATCAATGGTAAGCTTGGGAAGGTGAGAAGTAATGGAGATATGCTGAATCCATTTCTATCAGTCAAGCCTGTGCATCTGAAGGAAGTGCAGGCTGGGACCACACAGGAATGTTTTCTGCAAATACGTATAAACTGTTTTCAGCCACTGTGTGAAAGCTAAAAGTTGAACTTGGCCAGGCTTTAAGTCATTGTGACAACAGGGACCTTTTAGAGTCCTAAGAGAAATCTTGGCAGTGTGCACAAGTTTCTAGGTGTGCTTTGAAGGTGATTCTTTTCTTGGTAGTGTTTGCCCTTTTTTGTACAAAAGTCTACTGTTTTGCTAATAGTCCTAACTCTGTGTACACTCTGCTCTTACTCCACAGTTTTCCATCAGCAGTGTTCTCCCCTTTGAACAGTAAGAATGCATGACACTGGGGCAGAAATAGATGGCCCCATGCCACATAGCCTAACATCTGACTTGCCTTTTGCCTCTGTGGGGAGGAAATGGGGTGTGCTTAGCTGTTGGGTTACTACTCATCCCAGAATCTATTATTTCAGGGCACAGTGGGAGGTTCAATGGGAATCACTGGTGTCAAAACATTTTCACCAACTTTTCCTTGTTGTAAGGTTTTGCTATTGCTATGGGCATGTACTGTTGGGGAGTGGGGAAAGAAGGTGGCATGCCTTCTCCACACCCTTGATCTGTACTCTTTTTGCCTATTCCACTCGTAGTACCATGCTTGCAAATTGTAACAATGGAGCTTTTTTATTGCCATCCTTCGGCAGTTCCATTTTTGGAGGTGTTGACCCACTGCTTTAGCTCTTTCTCTGCCAGTTGAAAGGCTGGATTCTGCTGAATTTAAATGCTATTTAGCAAGCAAATTCTTGCCTCTGATACTACTGGATCCAGAATCTGCAAGGCAAAGCAAACATAAACACCAACATTCTATCATAAAATGGTTACATGCTTCTGGCTTCCAGCTTCCCATTTTTTTTTCTTCCCCTTCTAGCATTGTGTAAGTAAACTTGAGAGCTTGCTCATGACTTTTTGACAGTTAAGTTTACCCTCCTTAAGGGTTTTTTTTTTTTTTTTCTGGCCATTCACACACATTTGCAAGGCAGGAGCTTCTGCAGAGGATTGGTGGGTGGAGACTGGGTGGGTGGAGAGGAAGGGAGGTGGGGCTAGAGAGGGCAGAGAGGCCCAGAAGAAAGTCAGTGGCCTCTGAGGCTTATAAAGTCACACTCAGCCACTGGTGGTGCCAACAGGTGACATGTGAAGGGCAATGATCCCTTGGTTGCATCCCTTAATTGTGGCCCAGGTTGCCCAGGGACTCTCTTCCCCAGGGACTTTGTCTTCACTGAGGGAGCATGGTTCTAGGTCTGACTAGTGAGGAGTATAGGGGAACGACTACTTCTCATGATTTTGAAATAATAATTCTATTAATGCATCCTAAAAGAGCATTTGCCCTTTTGGCAGCTGCATCACATCATTAATTTATTTTTAGTCCATTGTACACAATAACTGCAAGGTCTTTTTTAGTTCTGTTGAGCTACATATTCCCCATCTCGTATTGATGCATTTGGTTTCTTTTTCCTAGGTGGAAGGCTTGGCTCTTGTCCCTATGGAATCTCACTCTATTGCTTTCAGCTCAGCATTCAAGTTTATCAAGATTCCCTGGATCTTCATTCTGTTTTCTAGGGGGCTGCTATTCATCCCAGTTTTGTATCATCTGGAAATCTGATTATTGTCCCTTGCACTTTCTCATCCAAATCATTAAGAAAGACGTTGAAGAGCCATGGCCTAGGACTGAACCCTATGGCACCCCACTAGTTACCTCCCTGCAATCTGAGAAGGTGCCATTGATGAGCATTTGGTGAGCAGCCAATTTTGGAACCATCTAATAGTTTTTCTATCTAATCCATTTTTAGCTAATTTGCTTATCAGAATGTCAGTGCACTTCTCTGCATGGAATGCCATCCTGTTGTTCCCTACCCCCTTCCACAGTCTGCCCAGATCCTTTTGGATTCTGAGTACCTGCTCCTTAGTTGTGGCCGCCACCCCCATTTTAGTATCATCTGCAAATCTGTTCAGTGGACTGGTCACTGCCTCCTCCTGGTCATTGATGAAAAGTTTTAACAGGGTCAGTCCCGGGATGACGCCCTGGGGGACCCTGCTTATCACTGACTGCCATCCCAATGATTCCTCACTAATAGTCACCCTCTAGTTTCAGTCTGCCAACCATGTCCTAATCCATTGGACAGTGTGTCGGTCTATCCCAAAACTTTTCAATTTCTCAACCAGGATATCATGCAGCACTTTGTCAAAGGCCTTGCTGAAATCCAGGAAGACCACATCCCCTCCATCTCGCCACCTTGAAACCTTGTCATAGAAGGAAGGAATGTGTGTCAATAGCCCTAGGTCACAGGTAGGTCATCCTAGGTCACCTGAGGCAGCTTCATTTGATCTGCTCAGTCAGGAATCAGAATGAAGCAACCCACCCCTGCTTGGCTGCTAGTTGATCAATCAATTAATCACCTTTCCTTTGCATCTGTCAGAGCACACGGCCTGTTAGAAAAGACTGTTTGCTGGGCTGGTGCAGGTCCTTCTCTGCTTTACCTTTGCATTGTCTCTGTTTCATTTTCCACTACAACTCTGCTATCAAACTCCTGTTAGCTTTCCGTGTTCACTCACTCGTTACTTGCTCCCTGGAAGCTTGACTGTTTGTATCTCTGAGGCCCAAGACCAGCTGGGGAAGTTTGCTCTGATCTATTCAGCTCAAAGTCAGCAACCAGGGTGCTGTGCAGCATGCTGCCCTGTCTCTAGCATTGAACTCAAATGTATCTGTCAGTCAAGCCCACTCTGCCCATATACACAATATGCTGGACAGGTGGGTACACATCTTGACTCTCACCTCTCAGCCTCAGAGGAAACATACTACTTGAGAACAACTGATTTTCAAGAGACTCATGCTCATCTGTAGTGCTCTGTGCAGTAGATTATTACCCATGTTCTGGTCATACTCTCAGTTCACTGAAGTATCTTGTGAGGATAGAAAGAGGCAGTTTGGCTCCCCAGAGCAAACTGGGCCTCCTTCAGCGGGAAACAAAGGAAGGCCTTTGCTTCCCTTCATCTCCTTCCACTTTCTCTTTTGAAAGCTTTCACTTTCAGCTTCCAACTGCTTTATGACAAAGACAGATTATGGGCAGGGAACATTTTCCTGCATGGCTTCAGTGACGTCAGTTTCCCCAGCTATAAAATCTGTCATAAAATTACTTCTCTGGCAAGAGATAAAAATAGATGTTCTTCATGCCAACTCTGCAGGTCTTTTTTGTTTTCTTATACTAAATAAAGTGAGGTGTTTATTTCCCATTCCATCTGGAGGGTGAGCAGGAGAGAGACATGTTCTCTGTGGTAAAAAGAATTACTCGTCTGCAGGAACACTGTATAAATATTTGAATGAGGTGCTTTCATATGGACAATTGTCAGCTCTTACTTAAACAAGGGCAATTGGTTGTGTGAACATACTATAGTATAACATGCTGCTCTATACCTGTGGATTGTCCTTGTTCTCCTGCACACACCCAACATCTTAACTATTATCTGAAGAGTGAGTTAGAGGACTCTAATGTAATCATGTCCTACTTGCGGATTTCCCACAGGCAACTCCTAGGCCACTATGAGAACAGAAGACAGATAGAACAGAAGGATTCTTGGACTGAATCAGCATGGATTGCTCTTATGAATGTTCTTTATAATCATGTAGGTACCATTATCTATTTAGGTTGGTGGCTGGAAACAAATATGGCAGCACCTTTTAGAAGAGGCTAGTATAGTTTAGTGGAACAGCACATGTTTTATACACACCATCTCCCAACTTCAACCCCTGACATTCATAGATGTTGCTTTTATGAATGTAACAATGCTTGGAAGGATGCTCACTTCTGCCCAAGAATCTGAAGACCATATGCCAGTCCAAGGAGACTATACTGGATTATATCTAACAGTCTTCCCACTGACTGAGATAATCTATGGAAACCATCTTTTCATTTCCAGACCCTTATTGTGACAAATGGAGGCAAGGGCATTCTGCTGCACTTCAGAACTTTGTTCAGTCACAAAGTCATGTCTGACTCTTTGTGACCCCATGGACAATATTCCTCCAGGTTTTCCTGTCCTCCACCATCTCCTGGAGTTCATCTAACCCCACACGCACCTCTCCAGTGATCCCATCCAGCCACCTCAACCTCTGCTGTCCCCTTCTCCTTTGAATTCAATCATTCCCAGCCTCAGGGTCTTTTATAATGAGTCCTTCCTTCTCATTAGATACCCAAAGTATTTGAGCTTCAGTATCTGTTCTTCTAAAGAGCAGTCAGGGTTCAGTCCTTTAGGATTGACTGATTTGATCTCTTTGCAGTCCAAGGGAGTCTCAGGAATCTTCTCCAACACCACAATTCAAAAGCATCAATTCTTTGGCACTCAGTCTTCCTTATGGTCCAGCTTTCACAGTCACACATTACAACTGGGAAAACCATAGTGCTGACTATACAAACTTTTCTCAGCAGGGTGATGCCTTTGCTTTTTAGTATGCTGTCTAGAGTTTCCATAGCTTTCTTCCAAAGGAGCAAGCATCTTTTAATTTCTTGGCTGCAGTCACAGATGCCATGATCTTAGTTTTCTTAATGTTGAGTTTTAAGTCAACATTTGTGCTCCCCTCTTCCACATGCATCAAGAGGATCTTCAGTTCCTCTTCACTTTCTGCCATGAGAGTGGTATCATCTGCATATCTGAGGTTGTTGATATTTTTCCTAGCAATCTTAATTCCAACTGGAGATTCATCTAGCCCCGCCTTTCTCATGATGTGCTCTGCATATAAGTTAAATACGTAGGGCAACAGTATTCAGCCTTGCCAAACTCCTTTCTCAATTTTGAACCAATCAGTGGTTCCATGCCCAGTTCTCACTGTTGCTTCTTGACCCACATACAGGTTTCTCAAGAGACTTATATGATGGTCTGGTACTCCCATCTCATTAAGAACTTGCCACAATATGTTGTGATCCACACAATCAAAGGCTTTAGCATTGTCAATGAAGCAGAAGTAGATGTTTTTTCTGGAACTCCTAGCTTTCTCCATGATCCAGCATATGTTGACAATTTGATCTCTAGTTCCTCTGCCTCTTCAAAATCCTGCCTATACTTCTGGTACTTCTCGGTCCGCATACTGCTGGAGCCTAGCGTGTAGGATTTTGAGCATAACTTTGCTAGCATGTTTAATGAGTGCAATGGTGTGGTAGTTTGAACATGTTTTGGCATTGCCCTTCTTTGGGATTGGAATGTAAACTGACCTTTTCCAATCCTGTGGCCACTGTTGAGTTTTCCAAATTTGCTGGCATATTGAATGTAGCACTTTTACTGCATTGTCTTTTAGGATTTTGAATAGCTCAGCTGGAATACCATTGCTTCCACTAGCTTAGTTGTTGCTCAGACTTCCTAAGGCCCATTTAATTTCACATTCCAGAATTTCTGGCTCAAGGTCAGTCATAGCACTATCATGGTTATCAGGGACATTAAGATCTTTCTTGTACAGTTCTTCTGTGTAATTTTGCCACCTCTTCTTAATCTCTTCTCCCTCTGTTAGGTCTCTGCCATTTTGGTCCTTTATCATGCCCATCTTTGCATGAAATTATTCCTTAATATCTCCAATCTTCTTGAAGAAAAATTTGGAGAATGGTCTTTTCCATTGTATTTCTTTGCACTGTTCATTTAAGAAGGCCTTTTTATCTTTTCTAGCTATTCTCTGGAATTCTGCATTCAGTTTGGTGTATCTTTCCCTGTCTCCCTTGCCTTTTGCTTCCCTTCTTTCCTCAGCTATTTGTAAAGCCTCCTCAGACAGCCATTTTGCTTTCTTGAATTTCTTTTTCTTTGGGATGGTTTTAGTTGCTACCTCCTGTACAATGTTGTGAAAGTTCTTCAGGCACTCTGTCTAGCATATCTAACACTTTGTCACCTCCACTGCATAGTCAAAAGAAATATGATTTAGGTCATACCTGAGTGGCCTAGTGGTTTCCCCTACTTTATTCAATTTCAGACTGAAATTTGCAATCAGAAGCTCGTGATCTGAGCCACGTTCTGTTTGTTTTTGTTTTTATATAATTTTACTGTACTTGTTACTGTTTTATTGTTTTAATTCTATGTTGTAAGCCATCTCGAGATGCCAAGGCATGTGGTGACAGTATATAAAAGTTTTAAATGAATAAATAAAACAAATAGAGCTTCTCCGTCTGGCTGCAGAGCACATAATCAAATTGATTTCAGTGTTGACCATCTGATAAGGTCCATGTGTAGAGTCGTCTCTTGGGTTGTTCAAAAAGAGTGTCTACTATGACGAACGTGTTCTCTGCTAGCCTTTGCCCTGCTTCATTTTGCACTCCAAGACCAAACTTGCCTGTTATTCCGGTTATCTTTTGGCTTCCTACTTTAGCATTCCAGTCCCCCATGATGATAAGGACATCATTTTTGGTGTTATTTCAACAAGCTGTTCTAGGCCTGCATAGAACCAGTCAACTTCAGCCTTTTTGGCATCAGTGATTGGGGTATAGATTTGGACTATTGTGATGTTGAATGCTTTGGGGCCAAAAAGAATTGCACAAAGCTGCTCAAGAGCGCTACTTAACTTATGTATCTGCAGTCTTTTTCTCCCTTTCTCTAGTTTTTCACTCTGGCTTTCCATTACGTTTCATGATGCTTTTATGATGGTTGTTTTTAAACAGTTTTATTGCTGGCTTTTATTTCTGTTTGCTCCTTTCTCTATATTGCCATTTTTCATTGCATATATTTATTATTTTTGTACTTTGTCCTACGGTATATGTGAAAAGGCAGGGAATCAATATTGTAAACACATAAATCCATACCCTTATACATATAGCTGGTTTATCCATATGCATACAGTGTTCTTTTTGATGCTCTTTGCACACAGACATGGCACAGCACTTTTAAAAAGTTGTTCTATGGAGAAATCAGAAGTCTTACTGCCATTTACTTGGTGACAATCACCTAAAGATAACAAAGAAGCATAAAGAATGGCGTTAGGTCAGAAACTGCCATGATATCCACAAATATTTACTCTATTATCCCCCCGCCCCACCCCACAGAAATAAACATATGATCCTATGCACAATTATTTTGGAGTTCACGTAAAGATAAAGTCTGGTCAAAACATTGCTTCTAGTTTTTTGTCGAGTATTGGAGACTGGCATACACTTTTTGGTATGGTTGCTGTTGTTTCAACCACTGCTCCCACATTAGTAAAAAGTCTTCGTAGATGTAAAGACCTTTTCACAGTGGGCAAATGATGTGGCTGAGTGGGGAGGTGGAAGGCCCTTTACCATTTGAGGTAATCTTCTAACCTGCAAATTTGAGAGCACTGTGAGGGGGGCACATGAATGATTTAAAACTGAGGTAGGAGTGCTGATGGATTTCCTTAAGGACCCTCCATTCTTTTAGTGCACCTTCTGTGCATGTGGACTGAAATTCTATTAAGGTTAACAACCCCATAGCTGACACTCAGCCCCATGAGCTGATCGAAGAGTAACAGCAATCTACTGTGGAGCTGCCACTATTACACCAGACAGTGCAGGTCTGGAAGAGGTCTAAAAGTAGATAAAAGGGTTCTTTGAATCACAATGGTTTGCATGCCCCCACAACAGAAGCTGACCCAGTAAATTGCAAAGTCTTACCTACCAGTTTCCCCATTGAGTCTGTAAGAGAGGAAGGGATAAAATTAGCACCCGAGAATGAAGTAAAAGAATACTGAGAAGGGAGACACCTGCATCAAAGTTTTATAGGAGCAGAAATGATAGAAATATAAAGACACAATGGGCTATGGTAACAGCAGCCAGCCTTCCCCAGAGCTTAAAAGAATCAAAATGTTGATGTGTGTTCTGCAACAAAACATTATCGAGTTTAGGCAATAATATCCAATTTAAATTCTACAAGGCTAATCTGAACATGAATACCTAGACCCACGATCTTAACTCTCTTCCCTGATGGGAAACATAAAGATATAAAAAATGGTATTGAAACGTCAACGTTATTCTAGGAAATGTTCTTGCTTTGTATCAGCATTAGGTGCAGTGTGCAATTTCAGTTTTGTAGCGCTACTCATTCCCAGGACCACATTTGTGGTAGTATATAATGACATCATTACTACTTCTGTGAGCCTAATACTTATTTTGCGCCAGCAACTGTATGTTGCAGGAAATGTACAGAGCCCAGCAGAGACTCTCGGATGGTTCCTCTACATTAGACTTCTGTATGGGCAAAAGTGCCAAGGTCAATATCATGGAGGTTCTCATTTTTCTAATGCTAAGTTGGTTCTAACCTGATTCCAGAGAGTACTGGCATTTTATTTCCAATATACATGGAAATGTGAATATGAATCTGTCTATTTTTGCACACTCAAGGTGCCCAGAGAGCTTGGTCTATGAGGTCATATAGAAATAACAGCAACAGCAACATGCAACCTAAAAACTCAGCCACCCATCATAAAAAATGCACTCTTATGTACTTTGAGTTTTGCCACTAAGTAAAAAGTGTATATTAGATACATCAACACTCTAATCTTCATTACAGTAGAAGAACTACTTGCAATAATGTATTTGCTAAGCAAAATTGCAAGCAAAAAAGCATGTTTTAAGAAAATGTGGGCAAAATCGTACATTGATATTCATGCATCTTTTTTATAAAGGACCCATGTTTAGGATAAACCAAACTTAATTTTGAAAAAAAAAATGAGATGAGTAATATCGACAGATTTGCCCATCTCTAAACTCAATTCACCTTCACTGAAATCAGTGTCTAATTGCTTACTTTTAAGGACTTACTGAATGGTAGCATGTTTACACTGGTGTGCAGTGATATGTTTATTTTTTAAATGCCTCCCAAAGTTTCATGGAACTTATTTTTAAAAGTACTGCTCCATTGCAGCCCTCATCTTCATAAACCAGATCCATTGTGTTTAAATGAAAACTGTGCAGCAAAATATCGGACTCAACAAATCTAATGTATCTCCCTGTCAGACTACCAAAAACTGTATCTACCCTGAGTCTTTGTAGTTTCCTTTCTAGTCTATTTGGACTTGAAAATGCAGAGCAATCCACTGGGCATCCTTACAGTGCAAAAACTACACTGTAGTTTTCCAAAATGTTGTAGCAAGTCTGGTTTAAATACTAGACTAGAAGAAACTCTACTGCCAATACAAGACACTTGGAAAACAGGAAGGTCAAAGGCATGCGGGCAATGACAAAGTTAGAGTCACATAATGACTATTGATGCCAGATCTGCATGGAGATTGGAAGCATTAGATTGCAGATTATAAGAATTAGCTTAGACTGAAATTCCATTTGCTTCAGTGTGGAAGTTGATGAACACAATAGTAATCCTGCTAGTGTGTGAGGACATTGAACAGGAATATATATTTGATGTGCCCTGAGTGACATTCATCCATTCTCTTTCTCTCTCAATTATAGATTAATTGACACTAACATAAATGTTCTCAGCAGAATACAAAATATTGCTGAGTGCAGAAAGGCAATCACAATTGCCTTTCAGAAACATCATGCCTTCATGTAGAAAATGCTGTTTTAATGTAGCATAAAAATACAATTTTAATCTTTCAGCAGGTGTGACAGTAATGGGCTGAAAAAGGTAGTTATTTTTTCTCTATTTCACTGTCAACACTTTCTATTCTTACTTTGTTCACTTGTGCAGACCTTCTTTTCTTTGTAATATTAGAACTAATTCTTGTAACTGCAAAGGATGCAAGGTGGGTGTTTTATGCATATATAATAGTATCACATTTTCATTAGCAAGGGAAAAATATTGTCCACTGTGCATCTGTTTTATTTCTGCAGTGAGATGCTTCATAGGTTATGCCATGAACAGATGGTTAAGTGGATGGAGAACAAAGCTGTTGGAACTTGACGATGGTACATTCCTTTAGGAGAAGTTTCTTCCATGGTTATCTTTTAAAAGGAAGTGCTGTATTCCTCACAGGCTGTTCTTGCAGAAATCTGATAGTTATCTATCTTAAGACGATAAGTTGTCAGTAATAGACTTAGGAGAGTAGGAAAACCAGCAGTGATGTGTTCAAGTCCTTTATTCCAAGTCTCAAGTCAAGTTTCCTTAAAACTTTTTAAAAAAAAGGTGGTGGGGGGGTTGTGGGGAGGTGGGAGAGCTGTAAACCCCCCCCACACACTGATATTCCTATCTGCTCTTCTTTCAGTGATGTATTTAAGTCCTTTACTTCAATCATGATTTATTTAAACAGCTCCCTTCCTCCTTGCCACCACCTCCCTCATGCCAACAAGAAGAGCTTAAGGCTTGCCTTCCTCTGCCTCAACTCCTCCTCCCTATCCTGCCTCCATCCCCTTGAGATTCCCTCCCGCAACCTCTGCTGTTTTTGTGCAGACCTGTGCCTTCCTGGATATTCTGCTGCAGGGTAAGCCCTTGGCTGTAAAAAACGCTGGCTGCAAAACATTGCAAAAAATACAGAAATCTTGAGTCAAGTCACTTGCTCATTGCTGCCAAGACAAGTCCAAGTCAAGTAGCTCATGCAACTCAAGTCAGACTTGGAAGTGAGTAGCATGTCTTGGATTCCCCACACTGGAAACTGGTGTTCCAATAACCAGTCATAGAATCTTAGAACAGTAGAGTTGGAAGGGGCCATGAAGGCTGTTGCAGGAAACAAGTTACACCATCCTACTCAGATGGCTGTCCAGTTTCTTTTTGAATCTCTCCGGTATGGGCCCTCCCATACTGGAGAGAATCAAACTGTTGCATTGCTCTGACAGTGACTGAGGAAAATTTTCCTGATATCTAACCTGAATCTGGATTGTTACAGTTGTCACAATCTGGATTGTTTCATCTCCTACAATCTGAGATGAGATCTTGACTTTCCTCTTTGTGACAGCCCCTGAGGTACTTATAAGCAGGATGCCATATCATCTCTTCTCAAGGCTGAACATGCCCAGTTCTCTCAGTCCCTCCTCATAGGTCAGAGTTTCCAAACCCTGGATTATTTCTGTTGCCCTCCTTTGGACCCCTTCCAATTTACCTGTATCTTTCTTAAATCTTGGTGCACAGAACGGAACACAATATTCCAGAGGAGTATAGAGGAATTAGTACTTCTCATGATTTGGAAGTAATACTTCTGTTAATGCATCCCAAAATAGCATTTGCCCTTTTGGCACCTGCATCACATTGTCGGCTCATGTTTAGCCTATTGCCCACAATCACTCTAAGATCTTTTTCTTTTTCAGTTCTGTTGAGACACGTATTCCCCATCTTTTATTGATGTATTTGGTTTCTCTTTCCTAGGTGGAGGACTTGTCCTTATTTAATCTTGTTCTGTTGCTTTCAGCCCAGTGTTCAAGTTTATCAAGATCGCCCTGGATCTTCGTTCTGTTTTCTAGGGTGTTTGCTATTCCACCCAGTTTTGTATCATCTGCAAATTTGATTATCTTTCCCACCTCTGTGTTTTCCTTGTCTTTTCTCATTCTGCCATTCACTTCTGTTCTTTCACGGTGGGTTTCTCACACACCTCTTCAATAGTTCCACTGCTTCCACTGGTGCAGAATGCCTTCTAGATCTTCTGTGTCTAACTGTCACACAGTTCCATGGAGTTTCTTCATTTTCTCTTCCCTCAGGGTTCTCTTCTTCTGCCTTAGCTTGTTGATGCTCTTCTTGCTTCTGGACTATGCTTAGCTGTTGCAACTCCACCACTCTGTCTAATATCTCTTCATTTTCTTTTATTGTCTTGAGGGTGGAGACTCACTTCTCTAGTGCTGTCACCTTTTCTTCTAACAGGGTCACTAGCATGCAACTGTTGCATGGGTAGGCCATTGGTGTCTCAACTAAGAAAACAAATATTGCACAGTTGTTGCAGGTCACCACCACTGTAGACTCTCCTTGGTTCATTTTTTGTTCAGCCTTAGTGATTCTGTCTTGGGGGGCTGTTGTGACAACTGATTATTTCTCCTGTATCTGCTAAAGGTTAGCAACACAGTCATGCTAGTAAAAGGGAGTGTCAGGAGGAGGAAAATAGCTGTGTGTGGGGAAACTAAGGGGAAAGAAAGAAGAAAAAAGATGGGGGGAAATATTAGAGACTGCCTCTGCTGAACTCCTGTTTGTTCTCCCTGTTTGCTAGCTCCCTGGGAGCTTGGTTGTTTGTATCCCAGAGGCCCTAGACCAGCTGGGGCAGCTTCTTCTGGTGTGCTCTGCTCTGCTAGGAGTCAGGAGCCAGAATGAATCACCCCACCCAAACAACTTCTGCTAGCTGATTAGAATGCTTCCCTTCATTTAATCAGATAATGTGGAAATTCCTTCTATTGTCTCTTGTGGATGACTGTCAGGAAATGAGTTCCAAGCAAGCCTTTGAGGGTTGTATACCTGCCACCCACATTCCTGCTGTGGGTGTACTTGGTCTTGGTGTACTTTGTTCAAAGAAACTGACAGTGTTCCCTCACATTTGGAGACTTGAACTTAGCCCAGTTTACTTTCTGGCCAGGGTTGAACATGGAAAGAAGTCTGGTGAGCACAAGAGAGCTAGCTTCTGACCTTCACTTAGTACCCTTAAGTAAGGCTTCACAAGACTGCTGGAGGTAAAATTGGAAAATATCAAGAGCATATGGGTACTGTAACAAAAGAGCACAGCAAGGAGCCTTTCCGTTCTGGATTCCAGCAACCTCTTCCAGGATATTCAATTTCATCCTTTTCCCACTAGTTCTCTACTTTTTCTGTCTCTGGAGCCTATTACATTTCCCTTAAACTGTTTGTATGCACACTTGTGTGTGTGTGTGTGTGTGTGTGTGTACATCAGCTCACACACACACACACACATATCCAAAACATAAATTCATCAGAAAGTGACATACATTTGAGGGTACTTCTGCTACAGTTACAAGATGAGCGAGCCCATTCATGATTCCTTGGGCAGTTGATTGCAAGACAGGGTGATGCACTGAAACTGAAGGAAAGATGCAAAGTGCATCTTTGCAGTACAGTAAGAGAAATGGAGCTGCTCATATGTTTAATAGCATATCCACATCTAACTGGATTAGAATTGCAAATAGATTCAGGAGAGATAAAAGGAAGTGCCTTTTCTCTTTTACTGCATAAGCTATGACATTTGCTACCAGTAGATTGAGTAATGGATTTAAGAGGATAATTCATGGAAAACAAGACTATCAATGGCTACTAGTCGTGATATATTAACTTCAGTATTGAAAGAAGAATGCCTGTGTATGCATGCTGCTTGGAACCCTGTGTGGGACACTGTACCCCTGGGAACCTGCACCCTTCTAGGCTTCCCACCAGCAGCTGGTTGGCCATTGTGCAAATTGCATGATGGACTAGCTATGCCTTTGATCTGATTCCACATGGGCTCTTGATATTCTAAAAGTAACATAGGTTTGGTTGTTTGTAGATTTTGTTGGGAATGTCTGTGTGTATGTGTTTTGCTTTTGTGTTAGTTGTCAGTAAAGCAGAAGAAAGGATTGCCATTGCTTTTCTCTCTCTCAGTCTTCGCTTGTTTAAGATACATTCCGGTGTAGAGATTTTGTGCTTGAGTATTTCCCCAAACCCTTCAGAAATCAATCAGCTGCACTCCCAGGCCTGTTAACTCATCACTTACCTCTGCCCATGGGCATCCTTTAGGCTCTTGGAGTCCATGCCTTGCCTAGATTAGACTTGCAATGTTTGTAGTGCAATAAAGCTGAATGCAGTCCACCACACTAGAGAGCCAGTGTGGTGTAGTGGTTAAGAGCATGGGACTGGGACTCAGATGATCTGGGTTCGAGTCCCCGCTCAGCCATGGAGCCAACTGGGTGGCTTTGGGCCAGTCACAGACTCTCAGCCCAACCTACCTCACAGGGTTGTTGTTGTGGGGGTAAGATGGAGGAGGAGAATGATGTAAGCTGCCTTGAGCTCTTTGTAGGAAAAAGGCAGGATATACATCGGAAATAGTTCACTCATGCTTGCTACCTCTCTTGTTTATTTGTTTGTTTTTAGTCTGCTGGGAACTATAAAAACAGAACAGAACCTGATAGACTGCCATGCATGGCCAGTGAGCGGCATTTGGCTTGGAGGCTCACAAGATTTGCATGTCTGATCAGGCTAAATGGGATTTGGAAAACATTTTCCAGAAGGATTGTACATGTTCCATGCTAAATGTAATGAGAGCAATCCTATAATGTGTTTGGATATGTCCATAGCATTCTTAAATCTCTCCCTCTTTCTCCCAGTATGTACAGCTGCCACCAGGAATTTAAGTCCAATCTTATTAATTAACCTCTCCCTTCAAGGTTGTGCCCAAGCTATAAGACTCCTTCATTGGACTATGAGGTCCCGAGGATGAGACTCTTGTATTCAAGCAGCCTATGATGCTGAGTCACCAATAAACACAATAAAACTTTATTTGTACAAGAAACATGTTGGTTTCAAGATGTTCTGTAAACATTTCCTTAGTAAATAAAACAGGGTATGCTTCTGACTGAGCTGTCTCACTCATTCCCTTCACCTTCAAATCCTCCTTTCTCTTCTAAATGCACTTAGAGCAGTCTTTATTCTATTTGTCTCACTTTAATCTTGCCCTTCTGCACTCAGGTTTCTGTCAGTTTCTATCTCTCACGCCCTTGTAGTGTGAGAGATAGAAGGTTTTGACTTTCTCTAGTCACTAGTATGTCTTCTAGGTAGTCTACTTCCTTCCTTCCCTTTTGAATCTTAAATGTTTTTCAGAGCACTGTCTGGGATCCTAAAGAGAAAGCTGCCTCTTCAGATTCTGCAAACCGCTGACTGATCACAACCGACTGGTTTTTCTCTCTCTCTGCTCACGCACTTCCAAACTCCACTCATATACTCTCAGTCGCTCACCTGAGTATTGGTGATTGAGATCGCTCACTCATCCCCCTCTTTTACTGCCCTTGGTCTTCTGAAACGTACCAATGTTGAAGTGAACACATTCATAACACCTTAAATCATCACACTAAGTCTCTGCCTATAAATAAGCTAGTTTATTGGTTGTTATTGTATTAACAATGCTAACTGGTTTCAATGGTTAAATTTCAACTGATGATGATTGTGCTTGTGTGTGTATGTGTTGTGTGGGGGCAGGGTCTGAATTGTGTTCACTGCCTTGGAGGATTTCCCTCAAAAAGTGGCCCATACATCTTCCAAAGAAATGAATAAATCATTTTATGATTGGATATTTTCAAATTCTTCAAGGGACATACAGAGACTTCAAAGGGTACCCTTTCTACCTGCACTTTGGGATTAGGTTGGTAGACCTTAGCAATACCTGTTTTACTGTCTCTCTGCCCAGGCAAGCTAACATTCACAAGCTTGCATTCCACCAGCTCCTTGGGAAGCAGGATATGACAGTTAAACTTCTGTAAATACATATGCATTTCTAGGGTAGTTGTTCTCTCAGTAGCTGCTTCTCGGCTTTCAAACTGCCTTTCCTCAGAGCTCTGACAAAGCTGAATTCTCAGTATATTTCCCAAAGTACCACAAGGCCTTTGTGTTTTGTGACTTCTGTGGGTGGAAGACAGGCATAGAGTTCACTTAATGGCACCTCCAAGGGTCTTTTTATTACTTATTATTTTTAAATGTCACAACCAGTTATGAATCTTGGAAGATGAGACGTGCATGCTTTTAAAATAAAAAAAATTAAATAGCAGTCCTTTGTTTTAAACATAAATGAAATGGCTGTGCCTGGATGTAAGCTGTTCCATATTTGTGTAAAAGCAAGGGAAAATTGGGCGATGAGGTAGGCTGGGAGATGATTAGAGCACAGATGAAGGAAATCACGGGATTCACAGGAGGATTTTTGCTGAACATGTTTACGTGCTTATTATCGAGCCTATGCTGTGGTGGTGAGGGCAGTGAAGAAGCAATTCTTCTCTTCCATTGCCTCCTCACAGTGCTGTCCAGCAGAGTTTTTTTGGTTGGTGCACGGACTAATACATCCTGGCCCTAAAAAAGATCTGGTGGCACCATTGATAGTCTGCTGTGACAACTTTGTCCAGCATTTCAAGGAGAAAATTGTTCAGATTCATCATGAGCTGGATTCCACAGTTGATTGGGTTCCATTACGGGGAGTGTAACAGCCTTGTCTGGTACATCATTGTTAGATGAATTTCAGTTGTTGAGGCCTGATGATGTGGACAAGGTGCTTGGAATAGTACACACTACAACCTGTTTACTCAAGCCTTGCCCTTCGTGGTTGCTTACCAAAACCAAATACAGGATTGTTACCTGGGTCCGGGAGGTTGTCAATGCCTCACTGAAGGAGGGCTGGGTTCCTGCCCCTTTGAAGGAGGTGGTGATCAGACCCATCCTGAAGAAGGCGTCCCTGGACCCAGAGGTGGCCGCCAATTATAGACCAGTGGCCAACATCCCGTTTCTGAGCAACGTGTTGGAGCGGGTGGTGGCGGAACAACTCCAAGCTCTCTTGGATGAAACTGATTATCTGGACCCATTTCAGCTTGGTTTCAAACCCAGTTATGGTACTGAATCTGCCTTGGTCGCCGTGTATGATGACCTGTGCAGGGAGAGGGACAGGGAGAGTGTGTCCCTATTGGTTCTCCTGGACCACTCAGTGGCTTTCAATACCATCAACCATGGTATCCTTCTGGATAGACTGACCTCTTTGGGAGTAGGAGGCACTGCTTGGCAGTGGTTCCGCTCCTATTTGGCCGGCCAATTCCGGAAGGTGATGCTGGGGAACTATGGCTCTGTACCATGGCAACTTCGCCATGGAGTACCACAAGGTTCCGTTTTATCCCCCTTGCTTTTTAACATCAACATGAAACCACTGGGAGAGGTCATCAGGAGGTTTGGGCTACAGTATCGCCAGTATGCTGATGACACCCAGCTCTACCTCTCATTTACATCTACTTCAGGTGAGGCAGGGGCTGTCCTGAATCAGTGCCTGGCTGAGGTAATGGGCTGGATTAGGGCCAATAAACTGAAACTCAATCCAATAAAACAGAGGTCCTTTTGGTAAGTGGTTTGGCTTTCCAGGTAAGTAATTTTGGTCCTGTCCTAGATGGGGTTGCACTCCCTCTAAAGGACAGGGTCCACAGCTTGGGAATGCTCCTTCACCCAGAGCTGTCCCTGGAGGCCCAGGTGGCAGTGGTAGCAAGGAGCGTTTTCCTTCAGCTTCGACTAATCCATCAGCTGTGTCCTTACCGGAATGAGCACTGCCTAGCAACAGTGACACACACTCTGATAACCATGCTCTGGTTGGTCTATTGTAATGCTTTCTACATGGAACTGTCCTTGAAGATGGTCTGGATACTTCAGTTGGTTTAAAATAGAGCTGCCAGATTGCTGTTGGGGGCCAGTCACTATTCTCTTATAACACCATTGAAGTCTGGCCCCAATTTAAGGTGCTGGTATTGACCTCTAAAGCCCTACTAGGATACCTGAAGGAATGTCTTTTTCCCTATATGTCCTCCTGCCCCTTAAGATCTGCAGCAGAAGCCCTGATCTGGGAACCCACCATGAAGGAGGTTAGGAAAGAACATACTTGGCAGAAGACTTTCTCTGTGGTGGTGCCCTGGCTACGGAATGCTATCCCCAGAGAGATTCACCTGGTGCCAATGTTACATGTTTTTTGGCACCAGGTCAAGAACTTTTTATTCACTCAATATTTTAAAGTTTAAGTATTTTAATTATGTTTATCAATATCGTCAGGCACATTTTATTTTGTTACTGATTGATGTATTTATTATAATGTAAGCTGTCCAGAGATGAACCATATTGGGCGAGATAAAAATATCCAAATAAATAAATAAATAAATAAATAAATAAATAAAATCCTGCAGATTGCGCTCTCTCACTCTCTTTCTCTCTCTCTCTCTCTCTCTCTCTCTCTCTCTCTCTCTCACACACACACACACACACACACACAGAGAGAGAGAGAGAGGGAGGGAGGGAGGGAGAGGGAGGGAGGGAGGGAGGGAGCTAAAGGGCTGAGCTTCCATCAGCTTAATGCGGAACAGAGTTGTGGTATGCAGGAGCTGTCAAGAGGGCTGTTATCCTACCCTACCCTCCAAAAGTCTTCATAAAAATGCAGAACAAACCAGTATCCATTTATACTTTCTCTCCATTCATTCTCATCAATATGGGCATTCCATTCCGGGTGCTGCATAAGAGGGCAAATACAAAGCAGGAAGCTGTTTTAACTCTAAGTCAAGCTGCCATCCATCACACCAGAGGCTCCTGATAGCAGAGAACACAATAGACCTGCTTATGCACCGAAGTGCACCCAAGCCATCTATATCTCATTGACAGTGCATACGTTTTTTTCTGCGGAAATAGCTAGCTTTGCCTTCCTAAAAACTTTAGCTGTATCCTTTTTTATATTCACGACAGAGCCTTTGATACTGGATCTGGTCTCTTGCATCTCAGGTGGGACTTATTCTGAGCTGCAGATCAGGCCTAGAATTTTTTCAGTCAGAACCTAGCTTATGTGGGATCAACACATAAGAAATTTAGATAAGAAACAGGTGAATGGTAAAGGACTTTTTTCTCAGAAGGGGAGGGCATTTTGGAATGTTTGCATGCATAAAAAATCCCTGCAAATAGAGAAGTAGTACGGCGGATCAGGGGTGCAGGTGGCTCAGTGGTTTAAACCGCTGAGCTGCTGGGGTGGTTGATTGAAAGGTCGCCGGTTCGAATCTGCGCAACGGGGTGAGTTCTCATTGCCCTGTCCCAGCTCCTGCCAACCTTGCAGTTCGAAAGCATGCAAATGCAAGTAGATAAAAAGGTACCACTTTGGTGGGCAGGTAACAGCGTTCCGTGCACTTCGGTGTTTAGTCATGCCGGCCACATGACCACGGAGACTGTCTGGGGACAAACACTGGCTCCCTCGGCTAGGAAACGGAGATGAGTACCACCCCCTAGTGTCAGGCATGACTGAACTTAATGCCATGGGGAAAACCTTTACCTAATCTTTACCTTACAGTGGATAAAGGGGCAGTCTAGAACCCTTTTTACTTTCTTGCTGGAATTCTTCAAGCAAAGAGATTTTCTTACATGGGGGAGTATTTGAAAGTGGGCTGCCCACTCACTGCAAGCTTGTCTATGTGAATATTCTTTCTCAATACATGTAAATCCTAGAGTTCCATGTCTCTTGCTCACCTTTCTTATGTCCCAGCTGGAGGTGGCTTCCAGCTAGCAGGAAGAAACCATGAACTGAAGCATGAGGACTTCCAAAGTGGTGGAAGCCCATGGAGCTGATGGGATTTATAGGCCCTGCATGATAGGTGAGTAATGAGTCAAGTCAGGCCAGCTGTTTCTCTAGAAGCAAAATGGCAAAAGTGAGGTTTCAAACACATCATGAGAAGGCAGGACTCCCCAGAAAAGACAATCATGCTAGGAAAAGTTGAAGGTAAAAGACAAAAGGGGCAACCAAATAAGAGATGGATTTACTCCATAAAGCAAGCTACTGTCTAGCATTTACAACAGCTGAACAGGGCACTCATGGATAAGACATTTTGGAAGGCTTTTGGAAGGCTTTCATTTATGAGCTCACTATAGGTCAGAAACAACTTGATGGGACTTAACAAGTAAGCTGTTGGGGGGGGTCTAGTCTCTAGAACAGGTCACATGTGACCCCAAGATTCTTGTATATTCATTGTGAGGCAAGGAATCTTTATCAGGTATTTGTTATTCTGTTGTATAACATCATGGGAAGGGGTTTGACTCATCCTGTACTGAAACTTTCAAATTGTTCTGTTGAATATGGGATTGGAGGAGACCCCAGCTAAGGAATCCACATGTACTGCTGTCCTTGAAATGATCACTACATGCAAAACTAAGGCCACCTACACAGCTAAATAATTGGGATGCCAAAAAGAAGGAGCTAATTGTGTGCATTAAAGTCAGGTTGAGTAGAAAACAGTTTATACCTGAGATGTTAATAGAGTACAGAAAGAGAGAGAGAGAGAAAGAGAGAGAGATCCAGAGATAAGAAATCTGCCCAACAACCAAAATAAGGAGTGAAGAGAGAAGTATTTTTAACTTAGAAATAATGCAGGAACATTAACTGAACCTGCCATTCTTTTACACACTTTCCCTTTCCTTGTATATGTTTTCTCTTTCTTGCCTCAAGGAAAAAATTCAATTTGCTGTTATACTAATTGGCAAAAGGAACAGACAATAAAAGTACAGTTTTCTTTTTTTAATAAAAAAAACTTGAAAGGCATAATCTTGTGCTTGGTCTGCACTCTGTGTGATTCAGCCAGATGTTTCCATGTGGTTGATTTTAGTATGTTTAATTATATGGCTTTGTGAAGAGGTATGCACAGCAGGAAAGAGACCTCAAAAAGAAAAAAACAGTGGATTGTTCAGGAATGACAGTGTGAGACCTGGCCCTCCCTCCCTTTTTTCCTTTCTTTTTATTTTGAATTAAATTTAAGAATAGCGGCAATGGCAACAAAAAGAAGTGTCCCCTTTTTTAAGGCTTTAAGACAGGTTGATACATCTAACCTGACCTGATTCTTAAAGTGATTGGAGTCCATCTGTTGATGCCAGTGACCTTTCCAATGTAATATAATTGTAATATTATTTCAATATAATATTACTCAACATTTTTGCATGTTTGCATTTTTCTCCTTTCATTTTGTTTAAAATAAACAAATAAAAGCTCAGGACTTACAGTGAATATTGCCTAACTGTATCATAAGAACTAGTCTGACCATTGGTTAATGTATCCTCCAATTCCTTCACTATTCTGATGAGAAAGGGTTTTCCATGGGTGCATCTCTCTCCTCCCCCCCCCCCCCATTATATTTAGCTGTGTGCCTAATATCTTCAATTTAGTATTAGAGCTAGGGGTTCTAGGCAGGTATTAAACTTGGTATCATTGGATTGCAAAAAATGCATTGAAAAATAAGCAATGCCTATCTATTTATTCTATTTATATCTTATGCTCTCTCAAGGAAGCCAAGAACATTTAAAGCCAAAAATTAAAACAAAGACACAATTAAAAGGATACTAAAAACCAAAGCATTAGCAAGCACAATTAAAAGCACAACCATAAAAGGATGTAAAAAGCACCCAAAGAGACAAGTTCACATGCCAAAGACCAGCTTAAATAAAACTTGCCTAGATATGAATTGTTTATGCAACATTTCTGGAATAATTTCTGGTGTACATCTAAGTTTCTGGAATAAGTGAATAGGAGGTTGCTTTACTGTCCTATATCTCTGATGAACCACTGGGGACTCATGGCAATCCTACAGAACTCTGATCTTTTCTGTATTCTGGCTGGGTTTAAAAAGGTCACTTAAGCAGAGCTGCCTTAATTCAAAAGTGCAATGAGAAGCACCATTGCTGAGAAAACTGCCATTATGTAGGCATCCACCACACTTCAGTTGGAGGAGGTGTATGGAAAGTGCTCCAGGCAAGATTTTAATAAGTAGGTAGGCTTGCATGGCAGAAAGTATCCAAATACCCAGTCCAGACTGTGCCTTCTACAAACTGGTGTCATTCTGGTGTAGGGATACATAAGAAACTCAATGTAGACAAGAATTTATCCAGTTCACGTTTCGCAGACTCAAACATGGGCTCAGTTCAATCTGTGGCTGAAGTGTCTACCGGCCAAGCTTGCAATGTTATTGGCAGACCAAAGAAAACTACATTTGAAAATGTGTACATTTGGAAAATATGGATGAGAAAATGTGCACTTTTTTAATGGAAGGAAAATGCATGCTTCTGACAAAGGTACACATTTGATGTATACACTGAGAAAATGCACACTGAAATACACATAGATGCTCATGTGAATGAAAAGGAGCTCACAATTTGGCATGAGTCAGAATGAGCTTCAAGATAGAACTTAGAGAACCTCAACTAGTTAATAATTTTTAGAAAAAACACATTCCTAACAACTTCCATTATCCTCACCCAGCGTACCACTATGACTGAGGATTATGGTGATTGTATCCTAACCTACCTGGAGGGCCCTAGATTAGGAAACTGATATATATTATTAAAGGCCAAATACAGTCTTGTATTATAAAGCCAGTTCACATGATCCATTTTTCCGGGATCATTTCCACACAGTTAGAAAAATGCACTGCAACATACCCTATCATTTTGAAATGTGTGAAATGTTCTAAGGCATTTTGCCTAACCATTGTTATTTCTAAGCCCCAATTTCTCTCATCCCTTGCCTCCCCATGTTTTTCTGCCTGCTTCTCTACCTGCTTAGCCAGTTGCAGCCAGACACCTTTTGGATAAAAGCACCTCTCCCAGTGGAAGCTCAAGACATTTCTACCTTTGTAACTGCTCTCATCAAAGCAGTTTGGCCAATCAGTCTCAGTAGACTGCTCAAATGACCAAATCTTTTGTAACCCATAACAATATAGGTAAGTCACAAAGCGTTGAAAATTATAGAGTGGAAAGACATCCAAGAAGGATACACGTATACATATATATAGAGAGAGGAAGCAGTTCTGTGTGCTGGTTTTCTAAATGATGCCTGACAAATAATAAATGCCCATTGTATGTTGAGATATTACAGAATCCAATGGGAAAAAAATCCTTGATTAGTTCATTCTGTCATTTATTTTCTTGATGACATTTATCTCTCTCTTTCTTAGATTTCAGCTCTTCATCATTGCTTTTTAACAAATATAATCTTCTGATTACTTTTCCTCTTCATGTTACTCAGTGTAGCAAACTGTTTTCCAGAAGTATGTTTATTTCCAGATGGCTCCAAGTGCAAATAGTGAGTAATGGAGTTATCACGCAGTGGTAAATGAAATCTACCAGCAGGAATTTTGAGGACTATGTATTAATATGGTCTTATCATGATCGTACCAAATTAAACACATTCGTATGAAGATTTACAAATAATCTACTTTTTAAAAGCAGCATTTGGCTTTCAACTATTTTTTTGGAAATTTCATACTTAGGGCTACAGTTAGGCTAGGGTACATACTGTTTGGAAGGGGGAAAATCAATATTGATGGACATTCACCAAATATTTGCAATCATTTAAGGTACGACCATTTCCCCAATATGCTGACCGCTTGAAGAATGGCAGCTACAGGTAAGCAGCCTGCCTTTCTTGGATTACGGTTCCCTGAGGGTGGGCTGCGGCCCCTTCAAGCGGCCTCCCAACCCTCCTGGCCTGCTTGCAAATGGCAGCCCACCGTGGCCGCTCCTTTGTTTGTACAGGCACCTGTGGCTTACACAAACTGTTCCGCAACTGATCTCCACAGGCACACAAAGGGATGTGACAGCCCCCACCAGGCAAGCCCTCCACAGCCGAAGGCTGCCCGAGCCCCCGGGTGAGGCAGTGGGCCAAGCCTGCTCAGCTTGCAGTGACCAGGTGGAGGGCACTATCACCTCTAGGCCGAATGGGAGCTCCTTCTGACTCGCTCTGTTTCTATGTTCCTCCTTCATGGTCCCTGAGCATCACACAAATGGGTTCTGTGTCTGCATGGAGCATGTTGTTAGGAAGATTTCAAACTGGCAAGGCAATTGTGCATTTCATTTGGGAGAGTTGCATGAAAACACTGTGTCTGAATGGCTCAGTTCTCATAAAAGTACCTAATAACTTATTTTTTTTATGTAGCAGGCAGTGGCAGTATCTTTCATTGTCTAATACTTATGGCATTGATGCTTCTCAGCAAACAGCACACTTTCCCGCTATGCACTGTTCTGTGGTCTAAGCAAAATGGGGAAGGTTCGGTTGTGTTTCCTTCTTAATGAAAATGGTTTTAAAACCCTATTTTCTCTTTCTATTTTTCTAGTTGCTCTCCCACTATCCCACTCATCTCAGGAGAATTATTACTGCTGCCATGGATAAAGAACTCCTCCAACACTTCTCTCGGCTATGGAGGAAGAACAGAACAGATTTCTTATCAAACACCTTGTACTCATCCTCAGTGGTTTGTCCATTTGGAAAGGCAATATTACAACTGTAGGCAAAGGCACTTTATTTTAATGCAGGGCTTCAAAAATGGAAATATACACAGTGATAATAAACATGGATAGCATGTGCCGTAACTCTTATGAATTGTTTATATTGTTGGGAGAGTGGGGATAGGAGAGGTTAGAGCCCCAGCTTTGTCCTTGGGAAAAGTGCTCAGGGTCCTCCTTCTGCCCTCACAGCCAGGATGGGGAGGCAAATTCTGATGGGTGGGAAAGGGAGAAGAGAGATGTTAGCATCCTCGGAAGAATTTTAGAGGTGCTTTAACTTCTCCTTCTCATGAGAAAGGGAAAAATAAGTCTGGCCAGGGCGACTTATTTTGTATTGTTAATTTGTTGTAGGTATTATATTTTAATTTTATGTTGTGAGCCGCCCCGAGGCTTCAGCGAATGGGGCAGCATAGAAATGTTTTAATAAATAAATACATACATACATACATACATAAAAATATTTAGACACCAAAAATTTAGACCACTATTTAAATGTTGTGAAGGATGGAAGAGAACATGGGAACAATCCAAGCCTTGGTGTTCCTCCCACCTTCCTTTGGATAACCTATGAGTTCTGAGGGTTATAGGCAGCCACATTGGATGGTACACATATCTTATTATTTTTTCTTATCCAGATGACCACAATGGAACTTCCTTCTGAGTAAACACATATAGAATTTCACGGTTAGAGATCTATGCTCAATGAATCATAACAAGACATCAAATTAGGTCATTACTCATGTCCACTTACATTCTAGTGTGAAAACGGTGCTATGAAGACAATAATCATAAGGTTTCCAGGTCTCTGCTAATCTCACAGTACTTTCACTATAACGTAAGATTTTGCTTACCACATTCATTTCATTCACAGATGCATACCTGATATGTAGAGATGCCTCTGTGGAATTGATCTGGGTATCTCAGGTATGTTCAGGGGGCAGTTTTCTACATTAATAATTGTCATAATAGTGACTTTTTATTATAATAATGTTCTATGGCCTGATTCCTCTAGTCACTTCAGAATATAGGTGATTATTTGGTAAAGGTCACCAGTATAGCCAGTAAATGTTAGATACATTCATCATTTTTAGATTCAATAAAGGTTTCCAGATATCTGCTTATTAGTTAACAGAGAACCAATATTCCTGTCCCTTTTATTTTGCCGGGATTGTATCTGACTACCTGAGAAAACCACAGATATAATTTATTCTTTGTCATTGTAAACTCTGAAAATGCTTTGTCTTTTTTAAAACTCATCAGGGATTACAAAATTCCATGTCCTTCTTCTAGGAAAAGGAGAGGGAAAGGCACTGTAAATAGATAGTTCATCTCATTTGGATTACTATAGGAGGTTCTCAGTCCATAAATGGAAGTAAGCTGGTAAAATCAGGTATGCTTTTGTGACCCTGCCCAAAATGAAATAAAAGAACTCCTCAGTAAATGTGTGGATCAGATGTTTGTTTTCTAAAACAGAGTTCTTGGAAGTTTAGCAGAGAGCCCAGTCCATCATGTAGAAAGCTCAATAGGATTTACTCCTAGATCGGTGTGAATAAGCAACCCCATGTGAAAGAGAAATCACCTTGCTGGGGGAGAGCCGGCGTGGCCTTTCCCTTTCTTTTCCTCCCATTTTTAACACTAGTTTCTCTTTTTGCTTCTCTTCCTCACTCCTCCAAAGGTCTTGACTGAAACTTAACTGGGTTTTATCCTCAAAAGTCAGACACAACTGTTTTAAGAGCAGCAGGGACAAATGGAAAGTGCAGTAGGAATGTATGGAGAAACTGATACGTGGAATTTTTGCAGAAATCTAAGATATCCAGACTTCTTGTAAATTGGCCCTGCACTGGTGCCAATTAGTGCTCATGGACTTCCATGTCTAAGATGGATCATGGTTTTCCTATTAAAAAGAAACAAGCAGCGGCATGGCTTAGAGAATGAGGAAGGCAGGCCCACAGGCAGGAATACGCTCTCCATGGCCTTTTAGTTGGCTGCCATTCTGTATGCCCCACCCCGCACACCTGCTCCACCTGGCTCCCTCCATCTGGCCCCCATCACTGTGGGTCCCTGACTGCTGGCCCTACCAAGCTGTTCCTTCTGCTGCACAGACACACACGCTGCCTTTCTTCTCCATGTGGACTGGCCTGGTTTCTGTCCCAGGTGGAGACAACAGCTTCTTCACCAGTGCAGCACAGAGACTGAGGGATGTTGGGCCAGGGGCAGGATGACCCTCCCCACAGCCTTTTAGCTGGCTGCCCTTGGGCAGTGCAGAAGAGGTATGCCAAAGGACACCCCCCATTTGGTGACTGTTCAGTGGTCACTTGATGGCTGCTCAGGAAAAAGAATTCTTTAAATTCTTTATCCATTTATTTATTTGTCCTCCTCCTCCTCCTCCTTCTTCTGCTTCTGCTTCTGCTTCTGCTTCTGCTTCTGCTTCTGCTTCTGCTTCTTCTCTTCTCATTCTTTTCTTATTCCAATATTCTTTTCTTTCTCATTTTTCCTCCACCTGCCCCTTTATCCTCCTGTTCCTTTTATCCATTTCTTTTCCTCTTTTGTTAAGGCAGGATTCTCTGGAAGTAACTGATAGTAAAATGAACATTGCACAATCGTTCCATGTCACCACCACTGCGGACTCTTCTCGATCCATTCTTTCTGCTACCTTTTTGATTCTACCTTGCTAGCACTGCTTTTTTTTTCCTGCCCCCACCCCTCCCCAGTGTAACATATACTAAAACTCACTTGTCAATACTGGTGGGGAAACGTCATTTTTTGGTACTCTAAGGACCAGGATACTGCACTAGATCCAGTGGGGGAAGCAGGAGAAAAAGGTTTACTCTACCACCAGCATCAGAAAGTCAAGCAAGGTCAATGGATGCCAGGGAGGTAAACAGGCAGTAAGTGGGTACTAGGGTGGGCCTTGCAGGCTGGCTCCACAAGCTCTTGGAGGTAGATCACAGCACAGCACTTTTCAAATACAATCGGTAAGGCGTGCATCAGGTTCATCAGGTTCTAAGTTGTCTCCACATAGATTCTTTCAGAACATCACTGGGTTTGGAACTAGGCTCAGAATTAATCAAGCTATTTTCAGGGGAAAAACCCACCTTTTTCTCTTGCAGGGCTACTAGTTTGTACTTGTTGCCTGTGTAGCCCATGCTGACCTCAGTCAGGAAAACAAACATGGATCAGACATTGCATGGACTGTGGGGTCTTCTCGGTTCATTCTTTCTGCTAGCTTTTTGATTCTAGCTTGCTGGGCCTGTTTTGGCACCCAGTGCTTCCCCATGCCTTCTCTGAAGGATTACAACACAATCCTACCATTAAATGGGAGTGTGTTACAAGGAAAAACACAAAGGAGTGAAAAACTAAGGCAAAAAGAGCAGCCAAGAGAAAAAAGTAAAATAAAGAAATAATGTTGGGGACGTTCCCCTTGACCTCCTTGACCTGGAGCAAAACTGACAAAGTGGACATTTCATTCTTTGGGAACTTCATGAGAAGGCAAGACTCACTTGGGAGGACAATCATGCTAGGGGAACTCAAAGGCAGAAGAAAGAGAAAAGGAAGACCAAATATGAAAAGGATTGACTCCTTTAAAGAAGCCACATCTTTGAATGTGTAAAGGCTGAGCAGGGCTGCCATGGACAGAACATTTTGGAGGGTTTTCCTATAGTAACCATAAGTTAGAGGTTACCTGACAGCACATAACAAGAAACTGTTTACTGCTGTGGCATCTGTTTAAATATGGACTATTATAGAAATACCACAAATAAATTAATAAATTTCATCTGCAGCTTCAAGACTGCTCTGTATGTTTTACTATTCCAGGAGAGGGGTTAGACTCAGGGCCATCTTAACGCTTGGGCCTGATGGGCACTTGTCCGTGGGCTCCATACTAATCTGTGCATGTTAACCCTTGGAAAATTGGAAACCTTCCAAAATTAACAGTAGTTATAGTTGTCGTAGGGGCCACAGGACACTGCTTTGCCCGGAGCCCATAATGCTGTTAAGACAGCCCTGGTTAGACTCCTACAGGATATAACATAATCTACTGGTGTCTTAGACCTTCCTCCTCAGAAGAAGCCAAACACAGGGATGGCTGAAATCAGCTATCTATGCCGTTGCAGTATAGGAACAAAATGGATGCAGTCCCTGCTTCTGCTCTCGCTCATTCTTGATTGGGACACCAGTAATCTTTCCACTTTGGGGGATTCTGGGAAACCTTTGATGGAAATGTGTGCAAGGCACGTGTGATAGTAGTGGGGGGAGGGGAATCTTGAACCCCCCTGAGCCACTGCTTCCATCACCATGAGCAGCCCTGGTCAGCAGTGTAATGCCTTTAATGCAATAAATGCGCACAAAGACAGCAGTGCCACCTGGTCACTTCTTACAGAGGCTTAGCTGAAGGAGTGGCTGTCCCTTTAACCATAGGCCTGTTCCTGCCTGTCCTGAGTAGGGAAGGACGCAGTGCCTCTCTGCCACCAGTCAGTGCCTCCAGGGGCTGCCTCGGCCTTCATGCTGCAGACACCCAGCAGAACAATTCCTTTCCCTACTGCCAACTCCACAGGCTTTGCCTCTTTCTTGCGGAGACCCCTCTTCCCATGGGGGAAGACTGTGTTGGGTTCACCCTTAGATCCCCACCTCTTCCCCAGACTGTGTGGATTGAGCCCCCTTTCTGCCCATCAAGTCCCATTTGTCCAGCTCCTATATCTTCCTGATGCTTTTCCTCCTCCCTCGCACTTCCCGTCCCCCAGTGTGAGCACTGGGAAGGAATTGTTATCCTATTTATTAATACATTTGAATTTTACTCCATCTTGCTACCAAAATTAGCACTCAGTGGGGCTTACAATTACTTACAAAACTTGCTAAAAACAGTGACAATCAAATATACTAAAGCATAATTAGAACCACATCAATAGAGTAAAAACAGCATTCATTATTTATTCTACACTAGAGTAGCAAATCAAGATTCACATTGTGCCTTAAACAGCTATAATATTCTGTTTATTTAATGTGGTTTATTTATGTAAGTTTAATATTGTAGGTGTAATTTCAATAACACTTTGCTTACCCACATGTTTTGATAATGCCCAGCTGTTGCTTATTTTTGGGGGGATGCTATAGTATGGATAAACTAAGTCACAGAATGCTCTTTAAGAATTAATCATATACATCTTCTAACATATTTGCCTGCTGTGTTACAAAGGCTGGATAAGTGGAGTTTGCATACCTTCTTGGAGCCAAAGACTCGTGTTAAAACACTGGAAAGAGAACCCCATACCTACTATAACATGATGAGTTGAGAAGATAGCAACACTTCCAGCATCTGAATTGGTAATATTCAAATGCCACATGCAGACAGATAAATATATGGCTGTTCTTTTTGAAGCAAGCACATAACTGTTTCTGTTGCTAACTCTATTACTTCTCTGTCCCTCTCAATCTCCCTCTTTCTCTCCCCACCCTCTTATGTACATACCAATTGTATGTAATTTAATTTCTGTAGGAAAATTGTATTTTTACTTTTCAATTTTTACTTTGGAGGTGCGCTGCTGGGCCGGAGGCCAGCTGATGCTGCTCCCGCGGCCACCGCTGGGCCACCCCGGGGACGGAGGACGCCAGGGCCACGCCAGGGCTGCCGTCAATGGTGCAGAGGAGGGTGCCGCCATCTCGCTGCCTGGCGGGTTTCTGCACCCCTCTCTGCTCCCCCCCTTTGCCGGCGTTGGTGAGAGAAACGCCAGATTGGGGCGGGGCGCACGGCCTGGGTCCGGCAGCATCTGGCCGGCAGCTGAAGAGCAACGGCCAAAGGGCGGTTGCTGCCCTTTGTGGCCGTTCGTGGCCATACGGGGCTGGGCTGGCGGGGGGCTAGGTTGGTGGGTGGAATTTTGTATCGGGGGAGGTAGATGGGGAGTTTTTACTGTTTTAAAGTTTTATTGTATTTTAATTTGTTTTTATGGAGTCATCCCTGGCCATGTCGATGGTTGAGTTTCCTGGGGAGCGCATGGGTGCCGCCATTGGGGTGGTCATGGGCAATGGATGTTCCAGCGGTGGGGGCTTAACGTGTCTATGTAGAAGAAAGAGGGACAGATGGCTGACACCTGTCCCTCCTTCTGGTTCTACCCCCAGCCAGAGGGTTCCATGTAGTCTTGTCAACCGCCCCTCGGGCCTGACGGTGCTGCTGCTTAATGCCAGGTCAGTCCACAATAAATCTTCCCTCATCCATGACTTGATTGTGGATGAGGGGGCCAACCTGGCCTGCATAACAGAGACCTGGGCGAGAGGGGGGGGATGTCACCCTCTCTCAAATGTGCCCACCTGGGTATCTGGTTCAGCACTGTCCACGCCTGGAGGGGAGGGGAGGGGGGTCGCCTTGGTTTACCAAGCCTCCATCTCCCTCACGGGACTTCCAGTCCCTTTGAGACCAGGGCAGGAGTGCCTCTACTTGGTGTTGGGCGATCGAGACAGATTGGGGATCCTGTTGGTGTACCATGCACCCTTCTGCCCAACAGTCTCCCTGCCTGAGCTGACAGAGATCATCTCGGACCTGGTGTTGAGGACCCCCAGGATGTTGGTGCTGGGGGACTTCAATCTCCATGCCGAGACTGGTCTGACCGGGACGGCTCAGGACTTCATGGCCTCCATGATGGCCATGGGACTGTCTCAACATGTCACAGGCCCGACCCATGAACGTGGACACACTCTGGACCTGGTTTTCTCGACGGAGCAGGAAGAGGGTGGTCTGAGGGTGAGGAATTTATGTCTGACACCCCTTTCATGGTCAGGTCACTTCCTCATGAGGTTTGTGCTTGAGAGCAGCCTCTCCCTCTGTAAGGGTGCGGACCCGATTGTGTGGGTCCGCCCCCAGAGCTGGATGGATCCAGATGGATTCCCGAAGGCCCTGGGGGAGTTTCCGGCTGACAAGACTGGTGCTCCTGTTGAGGCTCTGGTCAAACTATGGAATGGGGAGATGACTAGGGCTGTTGACACGATCGTTCCTAAGCATCCTCTCCCATCAGGCAGAGCCCACTCTTCCCCTTGGTATACATCTGAATTGTGGGCAATGAAGCAGGCTGGGAGTTGGCTAGAGCATAGGTGGAGGAGATCATGGGATGAATCTGACCGAACACACTTAAGAGCCCATTATTGGGCCTATGCTGTGGTGGTGAGGGCAGCAAAAAAGAAATTCTTCTCCATTTCCATTGCCTCCTCAAAATGCCGTCCGGCGGAGCTTTTTCGGGCTGGTCCTGTCCTGGCCCTAGGAAAGGTCTGGTTCCACCATCGAAGGCCTGCTGTGATGACTTTGACAAGCATTTCAGGGAGAAAATCGCTCAGATTCATCACAAGCTAGACTCTACTAGTGATTCAGAGGCTTCTGAGGAGATACCAATGTCACGGTCTGGTCCAAAATTAATGGATGAATTGCAGTTATTGCGGCCTGATGATGTGGACAAGGTGCTTGGACAAGTGCATCCCACCACTTTCCTATTGGACCCTTGCCCATCTTGGTTAATAAACAATGCCAAGCACGGGATTGGGATCTGGATCTTGGAAGTGGTTAACGCTTCTCTGAGGGAGGGTCAGGTACCTGCCCCTTTAAAGGAGGCGGTGGTCCGACCGGTCCTGAAGAAGGCGTCACTGGATCCAGAGATGGCCACTAATCATAGACCAGTGGCCAACATCCCGTTTCTGGGCAAGGTGTGGAACGGGTGGTGGCGGGGCAAATCCAAGCACTCTTGGATGAAACTGATTATCTGGACCCATTTCAGTCCGGCTTCAGACCCGGGTACAGTACTGAATCTGCCTTGGTCGCCCTGTACAATGACCTGTGCAGGGAGAAGGACAGGGGGAGTACGTCCCTGTTGATTCTTCTGGACCTCTCAGTGGCTTTCGATACCATTAACCATGGTATCCTTCTGGATAGGCCAGCGGGATTGGGGGTCGAAGGCACTGCTTTGCAGTGGTTCCGCTCCTATCTCAATTCAACGGCCGATTCCAGAAGGTGGTGCTGGGGGACTATGGCTCTGCACCATGGCAGCTATGCCATGGAGTACCGCAGGGATCCATTTTGTCCCCTTTGCTGTTTAACGTCTACATGAAACCGCTGGGAGAGGTCATCAGGAGGTGTGGGCTGCAGAATCATCAGTACTCTGATGATACCCAGCTCTACCTCTCCTTCTCCACCAATCCAGGTGAGGCAGTGGCTGTGCTGAACCGGTGCCTGGCTGAGGTAATGGGCTGGATGAGGGCCAATAAACTGAAGCTCAATCCAGAGAAGACGGAGGTCCTGTTGGTTGGCAGATCGGGCTTCGGGGAGGGTGAATTGAACCTAGTCCTGAATGGGGTTGCACTCCCTCTTGGGGACAAGGTTCGCAGCTTGGGAGTGCTCCTCGACCCAGAGCTTTCACTGGAAGCTTAGGTGACAGTGGTGGCAAGGAGCGCTTTCTTTCAGCTTTGGCTGATCCATCAGCTGCGCCTCTACCTGGAGAACGACTGCCTGGTGACAGTGACACACACATTGGTGACTTCCTGACTTGACTTCCGTAATGCGCTCTACGTGGGGCTGCCCTTGAAGACAGTCCGGATACTTCAATTGGTTCAAAATAGAGCTGCCAGGCTGCTGGCGGGGACTGGGCGTTATGTTCACATGACTCCAGTCCTCCGTCAGCTTCACTGGCTTCCCATTGAAGTCCAGGCCCAATTCAAGGTGTTGGTGATGACCTATAAAGCCCTTAACGGCTTGGGTCCTGGTTACCTGAAGGAGCGCTTACGTCCATATATGCCCGCCCGCCCCTTGAGATCAGCGGGAGAGGCCCTTCTCCAGGATATCCCCCGTGAAGGAAATTAGGAGGGTAAGTACTCGGAGGAGGGCTTTCTCTGCGGTGGTGCCCAATCTATGGAATGTGCTCCCCAGAGAGGTCTGCCTGGCACCATCGTTATTTGTTTTTCGGTGCCAGGCGAAGACCTTTTTATTCAAATGTTATTTTAATTGTTAATATTATTTATTAATTTTATTCTTTGGCCAGGGTGACTTAATTTATATAGTTAATTTATATTGTTTTATTGAATTCTATTTATTTATGGTTGTGAGCCGCCCCGAGGCTTCAGCGAATGGGGCGGCATAGAAGTCCCCTAAATAAATAAATAAATAAAATAAACGTCACAATCAAAGTAATAATTCCATTATTTTTTGTGAGAAACTAATATTATTCATGTGTATTATTTGATTAGCTTGACTTTATTAAAATAGAAAGTCATAATTTAGTTTATAGTATACCAGTCTACACAGAGTGGCTGAGAACAATGCTAGCTAGTCAGTAACTGTGAATAAAAACAACACACAGTCCTAGATGTGTCTTTTTCAGTCTGTAAATCCTTTCAAAACTGCAGAGAACAGTTATAGGGTAATCAGTTGGATTTGGGGCCCAGGAATGGGAAGATGGGATTTAACTGTTCCTTTCCCTCCCACTGTGGTCCTGATGAAAATGTCCCCTCAGAAATGGTTAGTTGCATAAAGACAAAGCTTCATATTAGCACCAATGGCTGTGTTCTTTGTGGTTGTTCTTTGTAGGTTCATTTTATATTTCACAAAATTACTCTAAAGTGCATTGTGTTTGAACTTAACACTCGCAAAATTCCTTCAAATGCAACCCATTGTGCAAACTAATTGCAACATATGCTTCCCTTATATTAGACTTCTCTAGTGGCACTTGAAATAATTAGACACAGCAGGAAGTCTGTGGAGAAAAATAGGTATACAACCAAATCCTACTCATATTTGCTCAAAAATTAGATAAAACAATTAAGTATGCTTCTAAGTTCAGTGAGACTTACTCTCATGCTCAGAGTTGCAGTCTTGGACTTGCTATTGTGCACACCTTTACCAGGGAGTAAGTTCTATTGAAGTCATTGTGGCTTACTTTTAAAAGTAGACATTATAGCATTGTGCTATATAACCTACTTTGAAGTTTCTTTGATTTAAAGCACCATTAAAGAGAGTATAAATGTTATTTTAGGTTATCCATACTGATGAATTGCTATGTACTAAGAAAGAACAGAGCATTCTTTGCCTTTCCGGGTTCTTTTGGTATCTTGAGATTCATTGTTAAGATCATCTGGGAAAAAGGGTTGAAAATGAAATGAGCAAGAATTACAATGCATAATCTATGGCAGAGCTGCACAATTCATAACCTGCTAAGCTGAATTCAGCCCCCAGCCATGGATTATGGATTATCAGGTGCATGACAAACGTTGTGCTTTTTCATTCCCAGAGAAGTAGTAAAAACAAGAAGTTTATCAACTCACGGAGGGGGGGAGGTGCCACATATGGTGAATAGATTCCAAATGGCTTGAAGGGCTGCAAGTTGAACAGACCTGATTTACACTGATGTGACATTGTGAATACCATACGAAGCTCTTGTTGTCCCAGTTTGGAAGAGTGAAATACAGAGTTAAATAAAAGTAGCTAGCATGATTAGAAAGGAGGGCTTCTTTCTCAGGCAGGAATGTTTGAGAAATGAATTGCAGATCAAATTAATTTCCAGAATTTATTCATACATATTTATTCATACTTTCTGGAAGCAAATATAGACCTGAACGCAATCTACAGCTGAAATCCATAGATTTTTAACCTTCACAGAAGAAGCAAGGTATTTCGAAAGTATGCATATTTGAAAAGAAATGTGCATCATAAAATGCACAGTTTTGAAAATAATACATGAACAAGCCTCAATGAATAAAAAATAAGTACATTTTGAAATGTGCAATTGATATGTAAATTTGAAAAAATGAGAATTTCATGTGAGACGAAGTAAATCAAAGCTTACAGTCTGATACAGGTCTGAGTCCATGATCTTCATTCAGACAACCACAACAAACTCAGTAATGATTGACTCATGCACTCCTATTCCTGTGTTTGGAGAAAATATATATGACTGGGGAATCTGACCTGCTGGCTTGAATAGGAAGAGAGTTAAGATACAAATGGATGCATATTTAGACAGGAAAAAGTACTAAAACTCCAAGCATTCCCTTGCCAGAACTGCTGGCTGGGGAATGCTGGGAGTTGTCAGAATTTTCCTTTATAAATATATATAGGATTGTTCTCTTCATATTGTATAATTTTCATATCAAAATCAGTATATTGTATTCCAATATGCTTTTGAACACGGATAACACATTTCTGCTTATGTAACAGAGGTCTTCTAATTTTCACCAATACCATCTACCCATTGTAGCCCCCTGAGTAATGTCCAAAGAGTCCCCTGATCCTCAGAATCAAGGATAGATGAGAACTATGTTGGGTTCTTATTTCTATGTAAGATTACATAATTAGTCCCTGTTAGCCCCCAAAGCAAGTCGGAGTCATAACTCCATACAGTTCCAGTTTTCTGATGCATACATAACAACATGCACGGAATTGAAAAGGATGTACACAAGATTGTGTTCATTTGTAAAATGTGCATAGATGTGCTTTCATCAGTGGATGGATGCAAATAAAATAAAATTGTGCATTCTATGACTTTTGTAAGGAGTGGGCAAGGAGAACTCTCATGCAACCAGGATGGAAGAAGCCTTGCACTGGAAAACTGAATGAAATGGAAAATGACAATCCTCTCTACTCATCCCTACTCTTTGGAAGGCACTGATGGCTGTACTATGGAGCAGGATGGGATAAATGGAAATTGAGGGATCTTCCATGCATAAACAGAATTTCTTTTTCCATTCATGCAAATAGTTGGAATTGTTTCAAAAAGTAATCACCAGAAGCATGCAGCGTTGGGCTCAGATCCAGAGAAATGTGGTGGCACTTTATGGTTGGAAGTAAACCTCCAAAGCATTTTAAGTGGTCTTATGAAAGTCTAACTTTCATTTTATTGGGACAAGCATGTCTAAAAGAACTCAGCAACAATCTTATTCACATCTTAGCATGCATTCATTTATTCATTCATGCTCTTTACCAGTGTCCTAACTTTTCCTTACAGCATTTTTCCTAATCTGACAGTCTATATTTGATTCCACAATATAAGAGGCAGAAACAGTTCAAATCATTTACCATTTTTTTCTCAGCTAAATGACTGGAAGAAAGCAGAGCATTATAAAAATATATAGTAGACACTCATCCTGGATCACTTAGAAATGTGTATGGGGCCAACTAATCCATGAATCAATGGAAATATGTTTGTAAAATCCTCTATTACACAAAGGGTGGAATTTGGTAGTGAATACAACAGGGGGAAAAACTTAAATCCACCCTTTCAGAATAGCAAGGTTCTGACTGAAATGAGAGTCATGCACATCTAAACTGATGAAAAGATCTGACTACGCGTAGATCCACTGGGCAAGGTTTGAGGAATGTTTAGACTGGCCTGAAGAACTCGGAATACTGGGAGTTGGAGGACTTAATACACAACTACATGTGTGTCCAAGGTTAGTTGAGGGTAAATTCCATTAATTCAAGTGGGCACTCTAAGTAGGGCTAAAGTTAGATGCAACCCACATATATATTGCTGTGTCTGGGAAGAAATCCACTCTTGAGATGAGTTCCCACTTCCATAAAAAAGTTCAAAGACTGAAAAAAACATTTTCCATTTCTGACATTTTTAGCAAATCAAACTGCCTTCCAGCAATCATGAGCTTTTCCGGACCCTAGTGTGACCCTGTCACTCTGTGCTGAATTTTTAATTGTACTATCAGCTGTTGGACTTTAGAATGCTCTTTCCTTCACTGCCAATTATGTTTGCTGCTGTGTTGATAATGTGTCCACAAACTGTAGCCTTGTGTAGTAAGGAGACCCCCTGCCCCATGTAATGGGGACTTCAACAAGTTGGCTGTTTGGCTGATAATTGCAAGCACACCATGGGATGCCTGACAAGTGTTCTCATATGACTGCACCCTATGAACTCCCCATATGTGTGTATTGAGACACATAAAAATGTTTTTAACACAAACTGTGTGGAATGAACAAAGTCCTCACCAATATTCATTAAAAATTGTGAATGAAGCTTGGTCTTCAGATTTTGTCAAATGTCCTGATGCAATTTGCTATCTTCACTCACTTTGGGGGCAAACATACTCATTTTGATTCATCACATTTATCTGCCATTTGTATGAGAAGTTCTGCCATGGTATAATCCCAAATAAACTCAAAAGAATCCTGCTAGTTTGAGAGATGGCCACTCTCCCAAATTAGGTTGCTATTTTTTCTATATGGGAAAAGTCCAACATTCCTTCTTAGAATGTATAACTGAAATCACTCTGAGAACTTCAGCTGGTGTTATTCAACATTCTCAAACATTTCATTTAAAAAGACTCTAGGGTTCTTCATATTTATTTTAAACATGATTTCAGTTGCAAGCTGTATCTCTTCCCGTCACACTTCACTGGCTTTCTAATGCTAATTATGGAAAACTGCTGGTTATTAATTGCTATACTTTCCTAGGCATTGGAAACACATTTGACTTGCACAAGAGGATCAACAAATTTCGGTCTTATACTTTCCTCTGTTTGTGTGTGCATGCACACACACACCACACACACTTATCTCCTGGCAATTGTATTCTTGCCATTGAGATAATTTGCCCCCATTGTACTGTCTCTTTATGCATCTCCATTAAGTTACCCACACAGTTCTTGTGCAGACTCCCTGAAGAGGTGAACTCAAGCAGTGCATTTGAACATAGCTGGGAGTAATTTAGATAAATGATGCTGTTCAGAGTGATCTGGTAAGACCAGAACAAACTGTCTTCCTCACAGTATCATCCAGCTGTGACACAGCCCTCTAGTCAGGGCAAGAATTAAGAATGTTTAATTGATGTGATTACAAATCATTTCTACTGTGGCTGCTGAGCTCAATGAGATGGCAGTAATAACATGAAGACAGCACCTGTTAGGTGACACTGTGGAATGCCCACCCATCTGTATTGTAATGTATGGAGAGATTTTGTGGGAATGGTGCTGATGAAGCCCCTTGTGGTGACTGGCTGAGAGGTCCTAATGTCTGAGAAAGGCTATCTAGAAGGATCTTCAAAAGCTGTTGCCTAAGCTGCTCCTCTGCTTACTCTGTTTACCATTGACGGAACACTACTGATCTTATGCAAGGGAGGTAGGAGAGGGAAAAGGAACTCAGAAAGTAGGTATAGAAGCACAGGTTTTAGGGACTTTTTATTTTTTATGCTGTGTTATGAGTTTTAAGCTCAAAAAAGCTGGGGAGTTTCAGCTATTAAAGGCCATGCCCCTGAAAAATGATATTCAAAGGACATGCCCGTAGTACCCAATACTGTTTGTTTATTTACTTATTTAAAATTTTTGTATCCCACCCTATACAGTGTCTCAGGGCAGCGAGTTCAGTCCCAGGTTCCTTCAATGTTTGATAGGCAACTTCAAGGCCCCTACTCTCCCCGCTTCTTCTGGTTCTTTGACTTTAAACTAGACTTGGACTGGACAACCCATCAAACACAGAAGAGTCTTTGAAATACAGGGCTATGTTTTACCAGCTTTCCAGCATAGAGGACTCTTCTCTGTAGAATTGGCCTTGGCCACCCAAGCTTATGATTTCATCTAGTATCTTGGAATTGCAAGCTTCCTTCCTTTTCCCTCTGAAACTGTTTTGAGTGAGAAAGTGGCTCGCATAGCAAGTCCCCAGACACCCTGACCTCTTCTGAGGTACCACCACTTGGCTTAAATGCATCAGTGCATTTCAGAAAGCAGGTCTTGTACCAAGGCCTGTGTAAGGAAGTTCTACCACAACCACTTGCATACCTGAGAATTTCCTTGCTTAAAACCTTCCATGCATTCTCAAAAACCTCTTCCAAAGGTCCAGATCTATTTAGAAATGTATCTGGTTTCTTGATGAGAACCTCCAATATATGTCCAGAAATCTGCAGTTAAAGTCTTTGGATCCTTTTCTTGGCATTCATTGTTATCCAAAAATTTAAACATTTATTTAAAATAAAAAATTAAACAATTGCATTTCAGTTGCTTATCACACTTTCCACATTCCTATTTTTATTTAATGCTACACTCCTGCTCTTTGCAGTCAGTTCAGTTTCTTGAATGTTCAACGTATCTAGTATCTAGGAATGGACTAAATATTCTCCATTTTGGTGTCTATTCCTATTTGGACAGTAGAAAGTAGGATTTTAGAAATTTGGTCAGTAGGAAAAATTTCCAGGAATCACCTTGGTTTTCAATTGTTTTCACTGATTTTCAGTGCCATTTTTTCACTTACAAAAATATGGAATGAAATAATGAAGTATAGCTAATCAGACAGGCATGACGGCACTCGCTGAGACAAAATGAAGGCATCTGCAATGGGTGAGCTGTAAGTGGGTGAGCTTAGCCAATCAGGAATCATGTAGTAAATGAACTGATTGCACTGCCCGTCAGATGTAGCTGCATGGTGATGTCGATTATGGTAGCAAAGTAAGTTGAGAGTGAGAGCATGTCAAGCCAATGTGAATGAATGGCAAACTTTCTTAAAGAGCCTTGGGTGGGAGGTGGGGGAGAGAGTGCATCAATGCAGCAGGTGCATCTTGCATGACCAAACATATATATGAAAAATGGAATTTCTTTGGCTCAATCTGAATTCTTTCCCCAGGAACCTAGATTACTTGGAGAAATCTGCAATGGACAAAGCTGTTCGCATTCAGAATATAGCCAAGCATGCCTCCACCGCTGCTGATTTTCTGCACAGCTTTCAAGTTTTATGCATTACTGTGGAGATCGAATCGAAACTTCATTGCCACTCCATTTTATAGACACAGCAGATTTTACACAACAAGAATGGGGCAGTTTTTCCCCAGTTACTGCATTTTGCCAGTCTGCATGACTGCAGCACAGTATATACCTTACACAGATCAGGATGATTCCACCCCCTCCTTTCTCATTCATTTCAGGAAGTCATATACAGTGCAGAAAAACCTTGTGTGCTTTCTTGGTGAAGACAGGGAAAGGGGAAGAAACAATGTACTGCTAGTACACTGTCAGCACTTTCACATCTTTATGTTGCTGTTGATGTAAGCCATCACCACTGTTGCTTGGTTCCATGGACTAGCAAAGTCCCTTAGGGCAGGGGTAACCTCCAACATTAGTCATGCACAGAGCAGACCCTTTGAAAAGAATTGGACTTAAGTCAGTCATGATCAGCAGAAGTCTCATTTATATTGCTGTGTCTAAATCTGCATAGAACTGGATACTACCTCAGGTTCCACAGACCTTCTGAATGTTATGCTTTATGTTGTAGGGGCCCATCCAGTCCTGTGCCAGCTATTCTTTACAGGGGATGAATGCAAGGAGATTTTCCAAGGATGCATGTGCTGTGTATTAGATGAAACTATGAACCTCTTGCTCTCAACTGAAATCCTAAAGACAAAGGAGGCTTCCTTGTACCAGGGTCCAACTATTTGTGCCTCTAGGCAAGTACTGGCTAATATGCCTGGAAGTAGCTTGCAATATCTCTGGGCAAGAAGTCATTCATTTTCTGCTACCTGACCCTTTGTACTGGAGCTAAGGGAATCTCCTTATCTTATCTCCTAGGAAGGCCCTGATCAAACTAAAAAAAAATCAAGACATCAGTGGAATGAAGCTGAGACTTTGGGGCATTTGGAAAGAGCTGTCGGAGCAAACAGGGAAGTGGACCTCACTGCTGTCCCATTTTATGCCCCTTAGTTCAATCTTGCTTGCTAGGTGGACCATTTTATTGCTACTGTTAATTAATTGTATGATCATTACTGTGTAATGTTATGTGATTTATATTAATGACTGTAAGGAATTTTAATTGCAGTTGGGAACTCCCTGCAGCTTATGGTAAAGGGCTAGGCAAGCATTTTGCTACACAGAAAAATAGATATTGTAGGCAGGCAGGAGGTACTGAAAGACAGCTAGAAGAAATGGCGTCTGTGTCTTTTAACCAGTGTCACCACAACTGTTGTAATACATCATAAAGAATGCTTATCTGCCTAAGGAGCCCCTTAGGGCTGATGCCAAGTTGAAGACAACACCCCCCTCCTCCCCAGAGAGCTAGCCAGCAGTGCCCCTCTTCATCAGAGCCTCTTCCCACCTATGTGACATACCTGCCCATTTTGGCTCATGTTTGGCTCCCATCATGCCAGATTTCCCACAAAATTCCTGCAACAGCTGCCCTGGTACTCCATTCCCTAGATGCCATATGATTGATGCTCATTAGGGGTCTATTCATAAAGATTTGCATCTATTCCAAGCTAATGTAACTGCCATGAGTCCTCTATGAACAATGGGAGTTTAATTCATTCATTCATGCTGCTAAGAATTATCAATTAGAAATACTGATGGGCCCTTCAGCCAAGCCCATCTCCTTCTTCACAACTGGCAATCATTTGGTGGCTACTGGTGTTTGCTTTCCCAATTCCTTTCCCAATTCTAAAAACCAATAAGAGCTTTAAGGTAAAATATGCTAGACTTTTTTTCCTGAGATATTTTTTGGTGTTGACACCACCTTTTTAATGTTCAGTTCTTACATGACTCCTGCCAACAAAAGTTTCCATGAAATGAAATTTGAAACTCAGGCTGAAAGGGGTATGGCATCCCTGCCTAGCGAATGCACATGAATCCCATGGTCAAGTCTTGACACTAAGGATGCCTGAGGGAATCCCTTTTGGAGGTGTGAATCAATCAGGAATCTTTGGCTTTCTGGGATCTGGCTGGGCTTGGGGCTGTGATTCTGACTTGGTGAGTGTGTAGAGCATTCACATAGCCCTTGCCCAGAAGTGAGCCCCATATAACCTCTGGGCCAGCAGGGTCCCTCTTCTGTTCATATGCCTTCCCTCCTTGTTGCTGTGGCTGCATATTTCATGGGACAAGCTTTCTAAGACAGGGCCAAGCATAGACGGTAGATTGCAAACTGAAGACAGATGGATTCCATGGAGCCTCATCACACTACCTTAAACACAGAGACAGACAGAGCAAATGATCCTTCCTCAGAGAGCTTATAAAAGATTCAGAGAAGGGATACAACCATTCAGTGCAAACACTTGACTTTAATCAACTGCATTAAATTGGGTAGTTGTCTTTCCCCCTTCCCCTATTTAAGGCAATTTTATTTTTTGCAAATATTTTCTTTTCTCATCAGGCTTTGCCAGTAGCATAAAGAGATAGTGAGAAGCTGCTGGGAGATCTGTGAATGCCAGATACACATCAATGCAACGAAATGAATGTTTCCTTGCAAAGCGATTTCTAAGGCAAAACATAAATGTCCTTATAGGAGACCTGCTTATGTTTTGCCCAGCACAGCATTTTGTGCTGCACAAATGAGATGCTATGTATGCTGCATATGAACTGTGAACTGGATTCAAGAACAACTATTTTTATTCTACAGAACTCAGCATTCTGAAATGGTTGCTTGGTGGTCTGTACAGATGTCCTTATGATACATGAAATTTATGCATCTTTTATTTTTAAACTGTTGGAGGGAGGTTGCTGTCACCTTTTTTCAGACAAGATAAGGAAGAATTCATTGTGGAAAAAAATGAGATGTTTAAAGCCAAGCAGGACTGGGCTTTCTCGCATCAAAAGACGATGAAAGGTCAACTATCAGGGAATACTACCAATACTGAAAGCAATTTGCATAAGCTTCAACAAAGGCTGTCCAAATATCTGTGCATTTATCCATTTTTAATTTACAACCACAGGCCACCCATTCAAAAATTGAAAGTTTCGTTAACTCTTTTGCCCATTTTGTTATGGCAAATGGCTTTTTATCCTTCCAATGTGAGGTTATTTTAACTGTCAAAAGGGTATGGAAAACTCATTTATGTTGACCTTGCATGAAATTCCGAGGGATTGGTATATAATTTTTTTAAAAGTGTTCCCTTAAATATTAAAGAACTTTCCATAACAATATTTATTCATTTTTCCTAAAACAATAAGCTTGTATTCTAACACATTATGCACAAATATATGGATATTAGGATTTTGTCCAAACTTGAGTCAAGTATGAATAAGGGAAGCAGACAATCCTTTCTAGTACATCCCTCAAGTAAAACAAGCAAACAAACATGAACTAAAACATGATTCATTTGATCCTAATTCCAGCCCTGGGAATGTCATGGAATATTTTAGTCCATTTCTGAAATTTTGGAGGGGAAAAACAATTCTCAGGGTGGTAATTCTAAATTTCCCATAAATTTATTTATTTATTTATTTAAAACTTTTTTGACTGTCCCTTACCATGGTCTTGGGACAGTTTAACAATAAGTCAATTAATGTACATGGTGTTATTTTTATTCATTGATTCATTTGTCTAATTAAAACTTTTCTATACCATCCCCTCACAGACGTCTCAAGATGGTTTACAATGAATTAATAAAATAGAATAAAAATAGAAATACACGTATCAGTTGCACAGCATCCAATGTAAATATAAAACCACCAATTAATACAGATTAACAATTAAAATACTGGGAGAATAAAAGGGGTTTTGCCTAATGCTGAAGGAAAGAAGCATTGGAGCCAGGCAAACATCTCTGGGGAGCATGCTCCACATTCAGGGCACCACTGCGGAGAAGGCCCTCCTCTGGGTAGTTGCCCTCCTGATCTCTTTCAAGGACAGCTCCTGGAGGAGGGCCTCTGCCTCAGATCTCAAGGGGTGGGCAGGCACATAGGGACGAAGGTGTTCCTTCAGGTATCCAGGACCCAAGCTGTTTAGGGATTTATAGGTCATCACCAGCATCTCAAATTGGGCCTGGACTTCAATTGGTAGCCAGTGGAAACAATACAAGACCGGCATTATATATGAATACCTGCCGGGACCTGTGAGTATCCTGGCAGCTCTATTCTGAACCAATTGAAGTATCCAGACCATCTTCAAGGGCAGCCCCACATAGAGTGCATTACAATAATCCAGTCAGGAAGTTACCATAGCATGGGTCACTGTTGCAAGGCATCGCTCATCCAGGTAAGGGTGCAGTTGGTAGACCAGCTGAAGCTGGAGAAAGGCACTCCTCACCACTGCTGCCACCTGGGATTCCAGGGACAGGTCTGCTGTCATGGCAGCCATGAAGTACTGAGCAGCCCCAATCAAAATGGCCTCGGCATGGAAATTGAAGTCCCCCAGGACCAGCATCCTGGGAGTCCTCAACACCTTGTCTGAGATTATCTCTGTCAGCTCAGGTAGGAGTCTGATGGGCAGAAGGGTGCATGGTATACCAACAGAATGCCTAATCTGTCTCAATTGCCCAGCACAAAGTACAAACACTCTGGACCTGGTCTCAAAGGGACAGGAAGCCCCACAAGGGAAATTGAATTTCAGTGAATTAGGGCCATGCCACTCCCCTTCCCTCAAGAGGAGGGGCTGGTGCAGCACCCCATACTCGGGCAGTCACAGTTGGATGAGTGACATCCCCCCCCCCACAATGAGCTCACCCATCCACTCACCAGGAACTCCCAAAGCAATTAAAACCAAATATAACAAAATACAATAGCAATTAAAATTCAAACAAAGTTGCTGTGCACTAAAACAAACCAATAAAAACAGTCCTATTGCAGTAATGCCCCTGGCTCTGTAGCACCACAAGAATATATAGGATAGAATAGATAGCCAGCTTGTCCCACCCTGCCCGTACAGTCCAAAACGTCCCTGGCCCAACCCGACCCGACCCTGAATGGCTCCAAAGGGCGGTGCCCTTTGGCCGCTGACTCAAGGCTGCTGACCTCGGGCTGCAGCCAGCAAGTTAAGGCCTCTGACGCTGCTCTGCCCCTCCATCTGTGGATGCTCCGCTTGCCTTCGACATCTGCTCTCACCAGTTGTGAGCAGCGGGCAGGAGGGCAAAAGTGTGGGTGTTGAGGGGCACAAGACTATAGGGCGAGGCTCTGGGGTCCTTGCTGAACTTCTTAACATTTTATTCCAAAATGTAATGGTTTAGTATGGTTTATTCTCCGCTCATACCCCTTTAATGACTGTTTCAATTCATTTTGGTAAAGCACAATAATTAATGAGTAACTTCTGAATCAATATTCTTATACTTTGATTAGTGTGGCCACTTATGAATCTCTGAAGAAGAGGAGGAGGAAATGCATTGCCAAAGCAGAGGACAAAATTAGCATAAAATTACATGATGTTTGCATATACTAATCTATGCATGTTGGTACACATTTAGAAACAATGAAACAATAGAAATGCAGTGTATCTTCCCATAGTATGGAAGATTATAGCTTTATGCCTTGCTCAGGTGCTGTTGTTGGGCTTGCTCATGGCCCAATTCTGATAATTTTTTATTCTGGGTTTGAGCATCTTATAGAGGATAATTTGAAACAGTAGGATAGTCCCCTGTTAAAAGGGAGGGTGCACACAGCCTTTCTAGCCCTGAATTCATTGAGGACAACTCCTGCTTCTCTCAACCTTAGTAAAGGAGCAAATTCGCACATCCCTAGAATGTAGTGCTTGTCAGCTGCAAGGCTCACATGAAACATTTCTACATTGGTCACATTCTGACAATATAAAATTAAATGAGTGATATCACCAATTGATAGTCCTCCCATACTTCTTTTTCTGAATTTTTAAAAACTTTTTCTTCTTTTTCCCTTATCACTTTTTTCTTTCCTTCCTTTCTGATGATATGAGTTATAGAATTAATTCCAAATATTTATTCCTGCCTTTCAGTTTGGAGAAATAAGTGTTTGTGTGGCTGATCATTCTTATATCTGTTTTCTGCTAGCTGTTTGTGACTTATTTCATCTCCGTTGTCTCAAGATTCCTAGTAATGAATGTTTCCAAGGTAATTCACAGACACTATTTTTATTATTATGTTCCTATATTGGTTTGATTAAAAACCAATTAGATGCATACACCAGGAAAAATAATGCAGTTCTGCTCCAAGAAAATGTACTGTGAAATACCAACAACAACTAACAATTGACTCCACAATAGAATGTAGGCAACTTTCTTTGCCCCCAGGATAGCTCAGCAGAGAAAGTATTTCCTGGCCTACTGGTTTGGATTTATGAAAAATCAGCTCCATTAGACATTTAAATAGATGTTTTTCCAACTGAATCAGCCAAAAACAGGCATGAACCAGCTGCATTTTGCATTCAGGAATTGTACATTTCCAGACCTGAGATGCATTTCACAGAACAGAACAAATAAACCGTGTGTGGTGAAATACTCACAACTGAAAAAACCATAAGGAAATATGCATATACTGTATTTCAAAACTGTACACAACTATGCTTCAGTCATGAAGTGGGCATGGGGAAGAATATATTTAATTTGGAAAAATACGTACTTAAAGTATGCAGTTTTTGAGGAGAAAACCCACTCAAAATCCATTGTTTTCTGTAAAGGCTAACAATAAAAACAAAGCCATGGAATCAGCATGGGGCAGGTATTGGAAGCAGGAAACAGAGGGAGCCCAAAGACCTGGTAGATCCATCCAGCATCATCACAGCAGGTACACAGCAAACAAACCACATGGTATAAAGGGCCAATAGATTTTCACCTTATTTTCTAAAGCTAGTGCTTCCATCTGGAGCTGCTCATTCCCTACCTGTTGTTTTAACACAGATGCCAGTTTGAGTCCAGACTGACAGTGATATGCTTTACCTGCTAACATTTGTTTTGAGGAATTACTATCTGCATAAATCATCATCATCACCACCATCATCTCATTATTATCTGTGTCAGGATAATTCAGGTTGTGTGGAAAGACATAGACTCTACACATCTCTTTTTTATTTAACCAAGGGTGTCTGTTTTTCATTCATTCTTACCCAAATTTCATTTACCATGGTTTCAGTAATAAGGATGGAAAAGATTTGCTGGTCATCCCCTCCCAACTAGTGAAAATTCATATGGTTAATTTTCTTTGATTTTGGCAAAATTCCGCACACTATCTTCTCCACTAGAGCTGTGCCATTTTTGCCATACCTGTTTTATCATTCTCATTATAGCTGATAGCAATAAAATTGCTTTTGAAAATTAAGTCAAAAGGGAAGCAATTTTGTACACATTTTCATCAGATTGGATTCATAATTCTTTCACTCACCATACTTTTGAGATAGCCAAGGCCTACACATGTTTGTCTTGTCTTTCCTGGAACATTCATCTCTCCTTGGCTTCTCATATTTCCTGCCCCATGGAAGACATCTCACGGCGCTCTTTGAGAAGCTGCTGGAAACATGGGAGGCTGCAGAGTAATGGAGAGAGAGAAAGAACAGAGAAGGAGGGACAACGAGAGAGAGAGAGAATGAGAGAGAGAACTGAGCCCATCTCCAAAATCAATTCAACACACACATATATAAATATGCACATATATATCCCCTGATGAATACCTTTCTCATGGGGAAGAAAGCTTTCAAGAAACTAGAGATCAGATTTTAGCATAGCACTAATGCTACCTCTACCCTGGAGCTGAATGCAAGAATTCCACACTGCAGTGCTTGAAAGAAAGAAGAGATATTCTCAGCACTGCATTACTATCCAGATATATCCAAAATCGCCCGTCAGAAATGTAACATTTGAAAGATCCTTTGTAGAATGATAGCTAGAGCTGAGCAAACATTTCTCAGAAGATCTTTTCTCTTGGGAATTACATTTGTTTTTCTTTCATCACTTCCCTGGAAGTGAAGGCTACTTCACCAAATTTTCTCCATGTGTTCTTCACCATTTGTTTGTGTGGTGGCTGTATTCCTACCAACACTACCACTACCACCTCAGCTCTGGAATAATGCTATATTTAGAGGATTGTGACGTGTAGAACATGTAGACCAGGCTGCCAGCAAGTTACCCTTGCTGGGGCCAAAAAAACAAGCAAAACAAAACCTTAAGAAAAGTAAACAAAGAAAGCCTACTTGTGAACATTCTCAGAGAGTTTATCTTCTCTCTGGAGCAATTCAGTGAAATTTGAGAGGATCATTTTCTGGGACCATATGAGCACAGCTCTGCTTGCCACATCTCTCATATTCAAATATAACACTGCAAGCTCAAGCAAAGAGACAGTGAAGAAATGTGCTACTTCGTTCCCTACCACAACCTCCCCTTAATCTTTGCTTCAAAATCAGTCCTAATCTGCTGTTTTTCATAGGGTTGGTGAGAAGATGCAAGTTGAAGTAAGAACAAGAATGCCTGAACAAGCATCCACATCAATTTGGTGCTCGTTGTGCCTCATTTTTCATTTGAATGTTTCTTCTTGGTACTTCAGTTGTTATTTCAGTTGATCTGCTTTGTCAATCCACATGATTTTTCTGTTTTCTTCTTTCTTTTTTAAAATCAGCACAATAATGTGAACATCTTCGATGCAAACACTAATATCAGCAACAGAAACTGAGAATCATATAGAAAAACAAACAAACTATGGGGAGGAAGATGTGAAAGCAAAATAGTGAAGAGGGCAATTGCATCACAGCAATGCCAGTGTGTTTTCAGTGAGTTCCAAAATGTTCTTGAACAAAAGCCACTTTCCAGCATTCATCAAAGAAACAAGAAGCAAAGGAAGTTTTGTTTGTTTGTTTGCTTGTTTGTTTTAGGAGGTATAAGATAATTTGCAAGAACATTTGAAAAAGCAAGAATGAAATTATACATCTGATTATCATAACTGTCTACAATATCAGTGATTTTTAAAATAACTTTTGACATTTCTGCTTCAAATATGCATTTTACTATAAGCAAAACATATGTCCAAATAAGCATCCAGATGAAATGCATGACTATATTTAAATGCAGCAAGAGTTATAGGTTTTTCCATCCATTGAGTGGTAGATGCTGGGTGTTTATCCTTCCAGGCTTAGAAAATAAGTTTCTTTGCAGCTGTTGGAACTCTGAGTTTCTATCTATTTTTTTTATCCCCACACTGCAAGAACTGAATTTAAAGGTGCATGAGCATATTTAATTATTGCAGCTTTTTCAAGAACAAAACATAAGCAGGCAGAAATATCCAACCAAAAGGAACCCACGGGAGAGCACACCTGTATCATATGGCTCAGCAATAGATGATCCACATTACATCACCAGCCTCAAGCAAAGTTAGTCAATGTTCTTTTAATCAACCCCTATGGTGCCCAATATACATGGGATGAATCAGCCTTGGTTGCAAATCTACAGAAATCGTATATATAGAAGCTGAGAAAACATTCAGTGGAACAAGGTGATTTTGTTCTAGGCTCAGATTAAAGGAAAGGCTATATCTCAGTGGCAGATCAGCTGTGCATGCAGGAAGTCCCAGGTTCAATCCTTGGTATCCTCAGGTTGGAAGAATGTCTTGAAACCCTGGAGAACTGTCACTAACACTAGGTTAGATGGACCTATGATAGGTTAAATTCAGCTTGACAAAACATAGTATGAAATCATTGGAAAATCTGAAACATAATGCAATCAAAGTAAAAGCCAGGGTAAAGGCCAGCATTATAGATTTTTTCACTGGCTCCTGCAAGATGCTAACTATGCAAACACCTGTAGTATTTCAATACCTCACAAGGACTAACTTGCACCATTTGGAGTGTGATTTAGTTTGGATAAATAAATTACCATTTTATTCTCTTGCTTCTGCCAGCCTAGCAGTTCAAAAGCATGCAAATATGAGTAGATAAGTAGGTACCACTTCAGTGGGAAGGTAACAGTGTTCCATGAGTGTCAGTGTTTAGTCATACTAGCCACATGACCACAGAAACTTTTTGTGGACAAACACTAGCTCCCTTTGCTAAGAAATGGAGATAAGCACTGCCCCCTAGAGTCAGACAAGACTGGACTTAATGCCACGGGGAAAACCTTTACCTTTACCTCTTGTAGTTTTGTACTATGATACCATCCTATCTTTCCAATTAGAGGAGGAGGGATAGTTGGATAGTCTGCTTATTTAGAATGAACAGTGATATGAGTCCACACAAACCTTTCTTTCCTTTTCAGAGCTGAGTTCTGCCTAGTGAGCCACCTGAGTCTAAACACAATTAGGCCTCAGAGTATAAGCTCTTTTTAATGGCTGGTCGTATGAAGACTCTGGATTGGTCAGACCAGTTAAAAATGAAATTGAATTGACTTTCTGTCTTTATCTGGTTATCAAAGGATGACATTCAGCTTGCTGATGATCCAGACTGCCCAGATCCAAATTGAGGTCATTGGCCCTGAGGCAGGCAGATGAGTTTATTTCCAGTCTGCATCCATTTCATGCATATGTATGGCCTGTTCTATTTCTTCAACAATCATCAGCTTTTACAATTTATATTGTTTCTTAAAAATTTGTTCAACTCCATATGTCCATTTTATAGGTGTTTACCCTAAAACAGACATTTCCAATGCATTTAGAATAGTTTTGACCCAATAACTGTATTGCAAAATGTAGGGGCCTTTGTAATCGCGAGGGTAGATATTTATTAATCCAAGAAAAAAAGAGCTCCGTTCCAATGAAATCCAGCTGAATGAAATCCGCAAGCATCTCTAAGGTACATGTGCAGAATCTAGCTCTAGTAATGGTGAACCCATTCAATAGCGCTGCCCTAATCCTTCATGTGAAGAATGATGTTTTTTTAAATTTAGTTTTCCATGGGGAAACAGTCAAACTTATGACGAACCACCAGCACTGTCAAGGAGCATAGGGTTCTAAACGTGTACGCACTTTCTGTGCACTTTTCTGAATGAATGTGTCTGTTTTTAGAAGAGATTGCTGTTACCTGTAGCATCTCAGAGTGTGAGAAGCTTATCTCCTCTGTCTGGAAGAACATGCTGTATGCAAGAAGCCTCTTAGCAAAGGAAAACTCTTTGAAGTCATGAGAGCCTTTTTGAAGTGTCAGAACAATGGATCATTTCCATAAATCGAATACACTTAGTTTGCCCCAGAGAAGCAGGGGGGAAATGACAGCATAAAATCTGATCTGAGGATCAAATAGAGATGTCATGATTATGTGCTTATGTGTTCCATCAAAAACTAAGACTGTGTTCAAAGACTTCGTGGAGAAATGGTGAAACCCAGTGCATATCTTTACATATTTCACCGTCAAAAACACAAATGTTGAAGAAACAACGTGATATTGTCATATTCATCAAGACGTTTCAACAATCGAGGTAAACATTTAGATAGTTTATTATTATGCCTATTACATACATTCGGGTGTGATTTATATATGTTTCAATACTGATCCCTTTGTGCCTATCAAATAAACTGAGTCTACTGAAAAAAATATCCATTTGTGTGTGGCAAGACAAAGTTCTGAAATCAAAGAATTGTAGAGTTGGAAGGGATGTTATGATCTTTTGTTCCTGCAATAGGCAAGCTTTGAGACTTGTGGAACATATGGAGCTTTGAAAACCAGTGTGGGCTCAACCACAAAACTGAGATGGGAGGCACTCATGGGAAATTAAGGAGGAAGCAACTAGAGGGTCCCACCTCGCTTTGAACAAAGTGCTAGTAATAAAATATAAAATACGTTTTAAAATACAAATTGGGAGGAGTAGGGTGTGCTGGCAAAAACGGCATCTGGAGGCATTTTGGTCAATAGTCACCATGTTGCGTATCTGATCTAATCTAACCCTCTGGCCCATTACTGCATTTTCTATTAGATGCCCCTTGTATTATGAACCATTTTATATATGTCACCCACATGCTGAAAATGCAGTTGTGGACCATTGCATAATCCACTTGTTTTATTTGATTTTATCAAAGTCCTTATAGATTTTCTGAAAGATGTTCATTTGCAAAGAGAAGTTCTACAGTCATTGGCTGACCCTGAGAACTACTCTTTATGCAGTTGCTGTTTTCTTAGCTGAATGTTAAATGAGATACTTCTGATCAATCGTAAACTGGATTTCTGCCAGTGCACTCTTACCACTTCCATGGCATTAACATTGACCAGTCAATTACAAAAGGAGTGGTAGCTGCAGTTTGTTATTCACGTTTTCCTGCTTCCTCATTTCTCATTGTGTTTGCTTTTTCTGATCACCAGTCATTGGTTTTGCTGACGGGCCAATCTGAGAAGAAAGGACAGCTATGACAAGATGTCAGATGATCTATCTCCAAATCCATGTCACACATGCTGCTCATCTATGCCCCAATTATACCTCACAAGTTACTGGTGGTGGGACCAGATTCACTTTGAGGTAAGCCCAAATCAATGGAGTGGTATAACTGACTCGACCAAGGTAGTCCGCCTCCCCTGTGTGTGTGTGTGTGTGTGTGTGTGTGAGAGAGAGAGAGAGAGAGAGATCACTTAGGAAACAAAGAAATCCAGTGTGACTCAAGATCACAAATAAACACACACAAGACCAAAAAAAGATACCCTTCAGAATTATGATGGCAGCTCAATTCCACCTCCAAGAGCTTATTGTTCAATTTTTTTAAATATTGTGATAAAACTTAACTAGGAGGTGTCTTTCCCAGTAACAGGCTCCACTAAATATGCACCCAGGGATGTTTCTGATATTTGAAATGGTGCAAAGATATAATGACTATATCCCTCTTGTCTGATTATTAAAAAGTAAGATCCCTCCCCATATTTCTGCCTCATCTATTTTTCAAGGTAAACACTTGAACAAGGAAATAACATAGATTTATCATCCATGTACATTAAGTGGAGTGGGGAATCAAAAAGACAGATGAGTACATGGGCAAAAAGATTGATCTAATAAAAGTGTTGTGTGATTGTGTGTGTCGTTAAGCATTCCTAGTTGGGTTTTATTTAGGAAATTAGCCCATGGATAATTATACAGCCTAGCTAATCTACAGAAGTTACTGGCCTACAAGGAATTTCTCTCAGGAATAGATGGATCATTGTAATTCCAGTCCATATCAACTCTGCATGTATTCATTTATGAGTCTGTTCTACTCTATTCTGACATCAATCAGCATTATTTAATTATTTTAAAATACACATTGTATGTGCCTATTCTTAAAATAAGAATATGCCTATTGAGAGAAGAATGTAACTCACATATTAATTTTGTGTTGATATCAGTGTTATTCTGGGAAGAGTCAGTCAGATAAGTTGCTTAAACAAACTGGACTAAATAAAATACTCAAGCACTAGATTACCTGTCCACACATAGTTAATATTATCACTTCATGATATAGTGACATCAATAAAAGATTGTGCTGGGACGATTAATTTCCTCCCTTAGTTTTGGTCGGGTTGACTATAAATAATTCTTAATCACCATAGAATATCAAGGGAATAGCTATTCAAAAGCATGTGTTATGACAAGAAATGATGATTTTCAAAATCATTAAGCTTGGCCGATAGAGTTAGAGGGACAGTGAAAACTGCATTCCAGTTTAGTGAAACAGATGCATTCCTTTGGAGCTCAGTCTAAGAGAATCCGTAATAGATCCTCTACCATTTCCTCAATGGGAATGTCTTCTCTCCCTGCCCCTCCTACAATCGTATTCTACTTTCTTGCTTGTCTTGGATGGCATATTTGTCCACTTTCACCAGTGTCACATGGAGGGAATAGGATGATTTTAGACTTCATGGATTTCCTTGATCAGACCAGGCATGTCATATTTTGGAGGAGTACCAGTGACAGAGAAGCTGCAACAGTAGAAGGTTCTCTTCTGCCTGCAGACACCCATCCCCTGATCATGAGAGAGAATACGATCTTATTGTTCTGGGACACCCTCTAACAGACCATATGATTGCAATTAAAGTTAATTCTTACACAGAGAGACTTCCTTAAGCAATTCGGCTGGAAATCTATTTCTACAGATCACCAATGCATATAGCAGCTATGTAATTTTTGTTAACCTTACCAGCCACAACTTAATAAATGTCAAGGTGTTCCCTCTGTTCCTTGGCTTACAAAATACTGAATGCGACTGCATTTGTTTTTATGCTAATCCATCCTCAGTTAAGCTTTTACATCAGGTGTGACATGTGATATACTTTAGTTAATTGATTATTTCCCCCCTTTTTACACTGTTGACTACCACGTGGAACACATTGGGCAAGATACTTTTTATCTCACTAGGAAAAAAGCATGTTCTCTGAGCTTAATCGTGGATTTTAATTGCCAGTCTTAATTTGAAAATAATTGTTCACAGCAATTAAGTAAATGCCCCAATTTCATTAACAGACTTTCTAATTAGAACCTACAACATAAAACTGCCGATGTTTGCTTCATTAGCTTTGATTTACTGTATCTAATACCTTAAAACACACACACACATCCTATTAGTTTTATCATGCACTGGTGCATTTCAGTTAATAATTGCTACTGAATTTGTGATGTGTACTGAGGAAGTTTAAATAATCAGAATATTATATTTGAAATTACAAGTTATTCTTTATAGCCTATAAGTCCAAAAACTAGCAAATGATGTTGTTATTATAATTTTAACAGTAAGGAGGGCATATGCTTGAAATATAAGAGCAGAATGTTATACTTAAAACAACACAAGGTTGCTTGAAAAAAACTCAGCAACCCTGTGTCGCTATCAAGCTATTTTATTCCTGTCAGTAATGCCTAGAACACCTTATTTCAACTTTAACATCATTTCAATATGCATCTCCCCAGACCGTCAATTCCTGAAATATGGTTTTTCATATGCATTTTATTTGTTTATTTTTAGACTTATTTTTCACTAATCAGCCTGAGAACCTTCTAAGTGATCGCAATAAATAAAACATATAATAACAGTAAATGCAGCAATTAAAATACCATGAATGAAAGACAATAAAAAAGAGTACACAGCTGAGGGCAATGCTTAAAATTGGACGTATTAATCAATACACGAGTTAACATTATCAGAATTAAATCAATTATTAAAATGACTAGAGAATAAAGCTGTTTTTGCCTGGTGCTGAAAAGATTGTAGTGAGGGCTCCAAGAGAGCTGTCTTTGGGAGGCTGCTCCATAGGTGAGGCACAACAACAAAGAAGGCCCATCTTCAACCATGGGAGAGGGTTGAAGCCCTATCAGTGAGGGTGTTCAAGGATAGGCAAGACATGCACATGGTAGCCATGTCATGAGTGGAGCCAGCTGGAGCTGGGGGGTCCCTTCTGATTCACTCTATTGTTATGTTTATATGTTCTATGTACCTACCCAGCCTCTAAGATCTGTTTCAGAGGCACTTTTGAAAGAGCCACCCTCTAATAGGTATGGATGGCTAATAGAAACATAGAACTTGAGTGCGTCAGAAGGGGCCTCCTGGACCCAACCATAAACCCCTTGGCTCATGTCTTAATAAGCCAAGTTGTGCAAGGATCAAGTGAGCAAGTGCTAGCATGAACAGAACCAAGTACCTAATTGACATTATCAGGCCACAATAATTGAAACTTATTCATCAAAGACAAACAAGATGGAGCTCTGGACACCTCTCTCAATAGGACTAAGTCAACTGTAGAGTCCAAATTGTGGTGTATCTGAGTGACTTTGTCTTCAAAGCGGTGAGCAAATTCATAACATCAAACCACTGATGGTTCAGTGGTCTCACTTGGTGTTACAGTGTGCAGCCAGGTTTCAGTGATACAAACCAGATTGATCCCATCATTGATAATCATGTCATAAAAGAGAGTTTTTATCCTGGAGCAATTCAAACTGCAACAACCAGATTCATGGTAGTTATCAGAAAAAGCTTCCTCACTGTCAGAGCAATATGAGAGTGGAGCCAGCTGCCTAGAGAGGCCGTGGGCTCACACGCACTAGAGATTCAAAAAGAATCTGGACAGCTATCTGAATGGAGTTGTGTAAATTGGTGTCCTGCAACAGCAGGGGGTTGGACCTGATGGCCTTCATGGCCCCTTCCAACTCTACTGTTCTGGTTTCTGGCATAACAGCATCTGCAGGCCAGAGGGAAGCCTGACAGGACTACCAGGGACTGTTTGGCTGGGCGAGGGACCAGAAGAGGGGTTCCCAAGTCCCTCCTCTACCACCATATCTACCCCCACCCATCACAACCCTTATGGTTGTGCCCACAAGCCTCCCTTCCATGTTTTGGCAAAGCCAAACCTCCCTCAGCTGGGATACAACAACAATGACACAAACCTCCCTAAATGCCAAGCCAAGTGGACGCCAGGCAGGCACAAACCAGCTGTGCCCCTTCGTGTTGTCCTTTAGGGTTCACCCAAGCCTGGCACCCAGAAATAAACCCTACCACTGAAGTCCAACCTCCAGTGCAGCCCAGATGGAGAAAAGGGCTGCAGCTGTGTTCCTGCACTATCCCAGCACTGCTGGCTGCCACCCAGCCATGTGGAGCGTTGAGGCAGGCTCAAGGTCTCTAGCATCCTTGAGTGCAGCACAGAGCAGGGCTCATTTTAGAGATCAGATCTGGATTTTGTCACTGAGGAAAGTATGTTACACAAATATAGGACTGTGCTGACCTGTGTATTGTTCTGGCAAGTGTCAGTCAGATCAATTTGCTTTACGAAGATGGATGAAATAAAATACTCAAAAGAAACAATGATGGAACTGTACATTGTGGCCTAAGTTGAGCTAGAAGTCAAGGGCATGAATATGGCAGATTTAGATTGGGTTGCCATATTCTGTAAGCTTGTAACAAACAAGGAGTTTGTTTCTATTATCATGGTTTTGCCTTTTTTCTAAGGTACAACATCAAGTACCTTAGAAAGGTACTTAGATTGTCTTAAGGCAATCATATTTTGTTTTCCATTTTGCTTTTCAGAATAAAATTTGTCCCCAGTAAACCTAGCATATAACTTATTTTCTAGGGATGCATAAATCAATGGAATGAGGTCATAGGTAATTTTTTTCTTTTTCTTTTTCATGAGCATTCAAGGCTATTATCATACATATTTTCTGCAAATGTGCACTACAGTTGTGCACATTTGTGAAAGGTACACATTTTTCCTTCCACTGACTAAAACATACTTGCCCATATTTTTAATCAATTGCTGTGAGTGTATGAGTATTTTGTTTGTTATATGAATCAATTTACATGCTCAGAAATGTACATCCTTTGAGTGCAGTTCCATTTGGTTCACAATTTAGAGACTGGGTAAATTTTGATCAACACTTTTCTCACATGTTCTTCCAACTCTTTAACATTCGTTGGCGACAGTCTTTTGGCAGTTTAATTATCAAGAATCAAGGTATCCATAGCCAACATGTTGAGGTGGTTTGTTTTTTAGTGGTTGCCCTTCATAGCCAACCCATTAGCATGGTGTGACAGATCCATAACTGCCTTTTAAGAGGACATTTAAACTTTTCAGAAATGCTTTTCTCTGATTTACTTTGCTTTAGTGACTCCCTTGGCTTTAACGTATGCTTCTACTGTTTATTATCACTTAATTCTATTTGAATTGTTAGGTGTTAATGGTAACTTGTTTGAATCTACTCAATTGAAGAGTGGCCTAACTAAAACCATATAGTATATTAAGGAAGAAGGGGTAGGTAAGAATGACAGGAGGAGAGCGAAATAGTCCCTCTAGTTACTATGGGTAGGTAACAATATATGATGCTGATGATTCAGATGAAATGTCACTACACTACCACTACATAATAAACTGCAATCGTATAGTGTCCTTAACCATAATATACCATGAAAAGAATGATTTGATGACTTCACAAAGAGAATGATTTCACTCACTGTCAGGGTACTACAATAATTCTGCTAGAGGAAAGTACACTGTCTCAATTTGGATCAAAGTGTTGTAGACTTTCAGCACAGATGGCAAAGTTGTTGAAAGCCCCATAGTGCTAGGATGAGATAATTATTGGGGAAAATAACAGTAAAACTACAGAATTGTTACTTGACATTTTAAAGAGATTCTGGGTCCTCCTCCCTTATTCTTGATGCCTCTCAATACAGCTTGTAACAAATGTTTTTTGCTGGTAGTTTTCTTTAAATTCAAACATCTAAACACTTGAAGTATAACTTGAACAAAGCTTGTAGGAGTTTTTGACCAACACGTGTGTGAAGGAGGGATTGTACAGTATATCTGCTTGAATATATCTTTTGAATTCAGTTGGTATACCAGTTCTAAAAACACATACTTGAAAGATACTGTTGGTAAGCATGATCCAGCTGCAAGGAAAAGAAAAAAGTGTACTTAACCTGCAAGATTTGTTCTTATATCGCCACTGGGTGATATGCAAGGTAGGCTGAAAGCTTCATGTTTTTTCCCTCCAATCACACACACACATATGCAGAGAGAGAGAGAGTATCAAAACAATAAATTAACAATAAATTGATATTTCAAAATCAGAAGACATGGCATTGTACCCTTGTAGGATTCAGCCCCATCTCTCTAAGCTGTAAGGTTTTGAGTCTTCCTTGCATCATTTATATTAGGATCTAATCCTTGCTTTTTTGCTTATGCAGAAGGAAAAGGGAGAAGTAACCTTTGCAATGTGGAGGATGTCAGGAAATCTTGGAGTTGCAGAACCAGGAGAACGTGTGTTTGGATTCACACAGAAGACACTACATTCAGTCTCAGCAGTTTATCTGCAGAACTCCCAGGGACTCCTCTCTGAGAAAGAGAAAAAACAACAACAACACTAAACAGAGGGTTTTTGTTTTTTTTTTAAATAAGTTGTGGGTTATATACCCAGTTTCAAGGCAGTGATGAGATTCTGAATGAGTGAGAAGGCAAGGTCAATGAGGAATAATACAGAAACATTGAGAAATCATTATAAGCATCAGGAAAAACATCAAAGGCTTGAGTAACAGATTTATTTAACAGGTTTAAAATGTGGCTTTTGCAATCAGATACAAAATTCCTTAAGACAAATCTTGAGCTACCTTATGACAAAGCATGAACTGGCTAGGTATTGTTACATTGCAAAAGAAATGCAGCTGTTTGTTGGTTGGCAACATTGTGTCAACACTGTTTTGGCTAGCAGCTTGCCTTATCTGAGAACAGGAGGAGCATTAGCATAGCTTGGGGCTGTTTTTCCTTTTTCCCAGAAAGGAACTAGGAAAGAAAAATCTGGCAGATGGGGTGCAGAAGTTAGGGCACTGCTGACAGATTTTATATTGAAGAACATACAAAATCATATCATTTAATTTGAAGATTTACTTGGACTTTTTCAACTAGGAGCAATTCTGGTTTATTGTAGCCTTTACATTTGCATTACAAACTCCAGTTGAAGCAACAGCCCCTGTTATCTTTACATATATCTGAAGATGAGTGCTGCAGCAATTATAAAAGTGCCAAGATGAGCTTTCCTAATATTACAATTGATGCTTGCACAATTGCTGAGCTACCCTTATAATTCCCTTCCTCACTATACACACATTACATTCATGAAGTTAAATATCTTCTTTATCATTTAAATCAGGGGTGTCCAAACTTTTGGCTTTTCTGGTACACATTGGAAGAAGAATTCTCTTGGACCACACATCAAATACACAAACACTAACAATAGCTGACGAGCAAACAAAGAAAAGAGAGAGGGGGAGGGGTTTGAAAAGTCTTTTTAAAATCGTTGAGCAGGTCTCAAGTTTGTATCACTAATATAGAAAATGGGCATATCTAAGTCAATAAAACTTGATTGACTTTTTGATATTTTATTAAAAAGTAAAAGAGGGAAACATAAGGCTAGTGGGATATTTGATGTTGTATTTGAGAAAAAAATAGAAAGCAAGGTTTGGACCCTTCCACGTCTTGGCTGCCAAAGCAGCTTGAGGTGGAGGGCCAAACTGTAAAGAGCAGCAGGTGATGATGTGTGAGGTGCCGCCAAAGTGTGGAAGTACCCTTAATAATCAAATAAGAGTGCTTACCTGTCTTTGAAACAACATTAGGCGCCTCTCATTTGCAATGGTAGGTTGAAATATTATTGAAAATCACTGTGTTTCATTTGCCAAGTCACCACAAGCACATGTAACATCTGATGGTGTGAATTTGATTTATTTGATTTTTTTTTTTATTTAAAAATTTATATACCATCCCATCACTAATATCTTGAGATGGTTTACAACAATTGCCTGTGCCTGGAAGATAACACACACCACTGTAAAACTGAAGTCATGCATGCATACAAATAGTGAGAGCATGTGTACATTTATTTTACATGACATTGCTGCATTGACATCATCTACAAAGTTCATGCTTGAGAAGCAAGCAATTAAGTTACAAAAAAATGGCAAAAAATCTCACAATGTTTTAAGTAAGTTTACAATATTGTGTTAGGCTGCATTTATAGCAATCCTGGGCCACCCTTGATTTAAACAGTGTATTTGCAATTCAGAAAATAAATCATTGCATGATGTGTCTTTATGTTCCTACAGAAATATAATGAAAAGAAGCAAGAAGTCAATGGAACTTTCCTAGGCATGCCGGCACACACACACATTCATTTACTAGTTGGAATTGCTTTTGGCTGCCATCTTTTTAAGGTTCTTGGCCAAGCTACTGAGTCTAATGTCACTAAGATGAACCAGAAATGTTATAGATGAATCTTCTCTGTTGTTTGCTTGTTTGTTTCATTTATATGCCTCCTACTATATGAGAAAAGTTATGCCAGCTCAATTTCTGCTGGACATGCAGTTTTAAAAGGTTTTGTCAGACTTTTTAAGAGAGAAACTTGTTCCAATGGAGCAAAGCTCAGGGAACCAAGATTTAGGGTGGGATGCCAGGAAGTACTTCCTGATGGTTAGGACCCCTGAGGTATGGAATGGGCTTGCACGGGAGGTGGTTGAAGCCCTATCTATGAGGGTGTTCAAGGATAGGCTGGACATGCACATGGTAGGCCTGTCATGTGTAGAGCTGACTAGAGCGGGTCAGACTAGATGGCCCAGGAGACCCCTTCTGACTCTAATTCAGGTGATGTGCCAGCTCTAAAAACTCATACTCTGAACTAGTTGGAAGATAGTCATATTACACATGACCCAGAAGCAAGGAAAGGAAAAATACGCACTAATACACATGTATTAGTATATGTAGCTTTTATATTACAAAATTGTCTTGTACAGATTCTATCTTGATAGTCTCTCTAGGGGCTGCCTGCATGCTGCATGGATGCCTGAATGAACTGCAGATGTTCTTTTGATTGCACACCCTCAGTGGACTCTTTTTGGGTATTTTTTCCCACTCTTGGTACACACAGTGCTGAAAATTCCTAGTACATTCCTGAGAATATATTCCTGAGAAATCCTGGAGATACTTCAGTATCTCCTGTTCTGTTTCTGACTGTTCTCCCTGGAGAAAGTTGCAAAGGGGATTAAAGTTAGCAACTCAACAATAATACAGAAACAAGTGTAAAACAGAATTTTCCCATTTGATATTTTCTCAGTGGAAGCTCCCCACATTAATCATTATCTTTTAATCTGTTCTATTAATCCCTACTCAGTCAATTATTGTCACTCACCCAATAACTTAATGACTCTTTGCAGTTATTTCTGATTTTCTTGTCATTAAGACATTTATGGCAGCATTTAGAAACAACAGTTGAACCTAGAACCTCCAATAGTCCTGCATGAGCTTAGTGGCTCCATCAAAGCAAGAAGTTGGGGCCAAGATCCAAGTTCCCATTCTGTAGAATGAGCAGGAAGACACCCCCTCCCCAAATTCAGTAGGTTTGATTTGCAACATTTTGAACTAAGCAAAATTATAGCCATTCCCATCACAAGAGGGTAAACCAACCATTACATCCAGAATCTAAAATTACCTGACAGAACACTGCATGAGTTCAAAGACTAGGTCAGCACTGGGTACTGTTAAAGATAGGTGAGAGTAGGACTTTGCACAATAGTTTGCCAAACACCTTTAGATTCAAGCACAATTATTTTACTTGCACTGACTTTTAGGGTGAAGGCTAAAGCTGACCTCCCATTTCTTAAAGCAAAACAAAAGGCTAGTATTTGTCCAAAACACCCAATCGCCAATGAAAAAGGGCAGCTTTGTGGATTTGCTGCTGATGGTGCAATAAGGTCTGTCTTAGGCTGAGAATGTAATAGGCCCCACATAACCTGGAAAAGATCAGCTGGACGGCACTGTGAGGAAGCAATGAAGTAGAGAAGAGTTCCTTCTTTGTCACCCTCACTGCCACAGCATAAGCTGAATCATGAGCTCTCAGGTGTGTTCGGTCAGATTTAGCATGAGTTTTCCTCCACCTACACTCTAGTTGTCTCCCATCCTGCTTCATCACACGTAACGCAGAAGTTTTATGGATTTAAGGTTCTACATGGGCTCTGCTCAGTGAGAGAGGACACATAGGGGCGATTGTGTCAACTGCAGATGGAAAGTCCCTCAGAGACCACAGCAATCCATCAGGATCCATAAGACTCCAGGGGCAGACCAGTTTAATCTGGCTCCAAGTTTAACCCTCATGAGGAAGTGTTCTGACCATGTCAGATCGCTCACTTCCAGATTGCCATCTTCCTGCCCAGTTGAAAAGACCAGGGCCAGTGTGCACTCTCTTTTGTGTGTTGGGCCGGTGACATGTTGAGACAGCCTCATAGTTCTCATGGCAGACCTGAAGTCCTGAGCTGCTCTGGAGAAAATAGTTTTGGCATGGAAGTTGAAATCCCCTAGAACTAACATCCTGGGGGTCTCCAACACCAAGTCCAAGGCCATCTCCATCAGCTCAGGCAGGAAATCTGCGTGTGCAGTGCACCAGGAAAATCCCTAATCTGTCTCAAACACCCAACACCAGCTGTAAACACTGAAGACCTGGATGAGGTTGCACTCTCCAGGGACACAGTGTGTAGCCTGGGAGTGCTCCTCGACCCAGAGTTATCCTTGGGAGTTCCAGGTGACTGCTGTGGTGAGGAGTGGTGTCCTTCAGCTTTGGTTGATCCACCAACTACTCCCTTACTTGGATGAGCAAAGACTTGCAACATGCTTTAGTAACTTCCTGACTGGACTATTGTAATGTGTTCTATGTGGAGCTGCCCTTGAAGATGGTCCAGCTACTCAACTGGTTCAGACTAGAGCAGCCAGGATGCTAACAGGAACCGGCAGATATACACGCACAGTGCTGGTCCACTGGCTTTCAACTGAATTCTGGGCCCAATTTAAGGAGCTAGTGATGACTTATAAAGCCCTAAATGGTTTAGGACCTGGATATTTGAAGGAGCGCCTCCTTCCATATATACCTGCCTGCCCCCTAAGATCTGGAGTGGAGGTCCTTCTTTGGGAGCCCTCTTCGAAGGAGATCAGGAGTGACTACCCAGAGAAGGGCCTTTTCTGTGGTGGCACTCCAGCTTTGGAATGGGCTCCCCAGAGAGGTGCAACTGCTGCCAACACTTTTTTCATTTCTGTGCCAAGCCAAACTCTTTTTATTTCCCCAGTATTTTAAATGTTAGTATTGTTTTAATATTGATTTTATATATTATTTGCGATGCTGTGTCTTATTTATTTGTTAATGTTATTGCTGCCCTGACATCCTGTTGAATTCTGAGGGTGAATGTTTGGACTCCTTGCCAGTCACTAGCTGCCTATGTCTGGCTCATGAGAAGCACTGAAAAGTGCCCTTAGATCAAGACATGGGCATGAAGAAAAGCCGCCCTCCTTTCCTTTAGTGACACTGTTCCAGTCAAAAGAGAACCCCTATGGCTGCTTTAATGCTTCATTTCTAAAAAGCCCACAGCTTCCAGGAACTTGGATTGCAGATTTCCCATGCCACACCTGTTTGGCCTTGAAAATGAGGAATATGACAATATTAATATTTCCACCATAGACCAATCCATTTTAATGAATTTAACAATTGAATAGTGAATATGAAGGAATGAAATTAATCCAGGATATTGACTTCAACTTAGATTAAATTAATAAAGTCTAGTGCAAATGCAAAAATCCAATTAAATTAACTTTACAAGGAACTCCTTTTCCCTTTTAAATGTTGGGGCCTAATAAACTTTTATACCTTCTCAGTTCTAACAAAAACTAGGAGCACTAGACAGGTTGTAGTACTATCCTTTAGGACTACATCCATATAGCCCATCACCTGGGGCTGCACAAAAGTCCCCAGCCACCCCTCTAGAACTACTCTTTGCAGTTCCTTCCAACATGGTTGCCATTGCAGAATCATATATGCATTTTCCTTAGTTTGTGTGAGGTGTCAAGAATTGGTCACAATTTTCAAAATCTAAATCTATGGTCACAAAAACAAAAATTATGATTAATACTTATTTCATAATGGAGGATATATATGTACATATCCTGATTCCCAAATGCATTGAGAATAGAGACATTTCCAGATATGTTGAAGCCATGGGAGCGGGGGAGGATGCTTCAAGCATATCATGGGGGTTGGATTATGAAAAAAAAAAGGAAATTCCTAGGAACATAAAATATACTATGCACTGCTTAGGTTGCTCATGAAAGTTTGGTTAAAATGTAAATTTAAAATTATTTACCAAGGAAGCATAATTCCATGTCTGCTAGAAAGCACTGAGACAGCCACAGATTTTTTTCAGAAACTGAACAATGAGAATGGAGAATCACTCCAACCTCAAAGCCAGACTTCTGCCCTGAGCTACCCACCCCATCAGCATGGGAAGAATCATGCAGCAGCTGTTTCATAAGAATGACCAGGATGCTTTTGTGGGTAATTTGGGGGGTGGTTTGGGTAGAGACTGACTCCACCAGGGTACAATTACCGTGCTGCCAAATCCTTTCTTACACTGAAGAGTTTCACATTCTTCTCACGCTTTATAGGAGGAGATTATTGGACCATTACTAAACTGGCAACTGTTGTCTGAATGAACCATACTACTAAATGTAAGACACACGATAATATCAAGTTATGCATAGTGCACTTTAAATTCCCATTTTTTGTGAGAGCAGCGGAACTACTCTAAGTAGTCTGTAAAACACCTGAATTCTTCTAGAAACCAAAAGTTGGAAGACCTGGGGCCAGACGCAGATCATGAATGGCCGATGTACCTGTTTCTGAGAAACTGGATGGGATGGAATTTAGGGAACTCTGGTCTGGAGGCAATGCTATGGAAAGCTGCTTTTGCTGAGGAAGACCCTGCCTTGATGCTTCTGTGTCCCTGAATTCATAGGCCTGTGACCATCCTCTGCAGACCTCGGGGAACAGCAGAGTTGATCTGTGCTTTCCTACTTTCCTGCTCTGCAAACCAGCTGATTTTGCTGGGATGCTCCAGATGGGAAGTTAAAGAAGCTGAAGCCTGTCCAGAATACCTTGTGTCCTGGTGGCCACAGTCTCATCCCTGTGTGGTCTCTGAGATACCCCCTCTAATTTGGTTGCTTTTCCAACCTTGGAGAAGCAGCCAGCATGTTTTGTTTTGTTTTTCCACCAGCTGTGCAGGAAGGGATTTTTGGCAATCATTTGGGGGGGGGGTGATCCTGCCCCCCACCAAGGACCTGTTTCCTTTGCTGAAAATCAGATATTTGCATTTTATTTTTACAATGCTGAATAGGATCTTTAAATGATTTCTAAAAACTTCTAATTTTGAGGTGAGATCTCTGTTTCCAGCCACAGATCTGGGAATCTGAAGAATGTTCCACAGATGCTGTCTGGGGGATTAGGATCACTCTCTTACTTTATTAAAACTGTAACAGAGGCCCAAGCTTCATATGTGTGTGCTTGGTTTTGTTTTAAGAATCTGCATATTATTTCAGCACATGTATTGGCACAGAAGCATTATATGCATTTATCTCATAGGTGGAATTTAGAACTACATTTACTGACTATGGTAGCATCTAACCAAGTCAACCCAGAAACCTGGGATTCTTCAGAACCAAACCTGGGATTCTTCAGAACCAAACCTTAACCTGTTCAAAAGGCAGGTTTTCTTCACATATGATGGTATGGTGAGTTTAGACACATATGGGGAAACTGAAAACATCTAGGAGACTCCCTAAGTATTAGTACAATCTACCCATTTCCCCCATCCTTCTGGGGCTTCATGTAGGTGATGAAGGAATGACAGATTAGGACAGATATATGGAGAAGCAAAACTTGAGGTTGCCAAAATATACCAATTTCAGTCTCAAAACTTGTTCCAACCTGAGTCTGTATCAGATGGTAGTTTTGTTTTTTGCATGAAAATCCATGCATATTTTTGTGCACATTTTTCCAGACGAGCGCATCTGTGCTGAGCATCTGTGAAATGTATTCATTTTTCTCTAACTGACCGAAGCATATTTGATATATTTTTCAAAACTATAAAATCTATGTGCATTTTCCAATTGAATCCATCTGTCAAACACTTTTGTCTTGGTCTGCAAATACATCGCATGCTCAGAATGTGTGGACTTCGATCACATGTTGCATCGGGAGCTGTGTTCAGTCCAGAAGCTACAAACTGTAGAAAATCTGATCAGTGACAAACCGAAACAAATTTCTCATACATCTTCAGCAAAATTGCATTTGTGTAAAACAAAAATTCCAGAACCACATGCACTTCTGTCTTTCTGGTACAATTGCACCCAAAAACAATAGGCTTCAGTAAAGCGTTTTCTTTCCAAATCCTTAAGCACAGCCATGTTTGCTCTAGAATAATATTTTTGTTGCTGTGCATGCAGATAAGACTGATACAAGGAAAGGGATTTGTTGGGCTTAAACAAACAGTGATGTTATCCAAATGCAGAAGAAAGCAGAACCTTCCCCCTATGCAATCTCTAGAGAAATGGGGCATTAGGGGTGTCTCTTGCAGCAATAGGTTGCCCCTTTAGAACATTGTTGGGGCAAGTCTGGAAGCCAAATGCAAATCTCCCGTCCTCTCACTCTTATTCCCAGTCTTGCCTTAGGACACACTCCAACACTAACCCCTATTTCTATTGTGGCTATTGGGTTCTATCCCACAGTGTTATGTCAAAGGCATTTTCATCAGTGGGAAGGGCCGAAGTCAATTTCCCCTCCTCGCACAGTACCTTGCTCACCCTCAAAATCCACAGGAGAGGATAGAGAAATTGCTTGGGTCAGATTTTCAGGCAGCATGGATGGTTGCAAGAGGGAAGAGATTGGGAGAAGGTCTTGCCATTAACATGGAATCCCTTAGAAAATAAAGCCTGTAGGGCAGGGGTCCTCAAACTACGTCCCACAGGCCAGATCCGGCCCGCCATGCCCATTTATCCAACCTGCCTCACAGGTTTTGGACTCACTCGGAGTCCAAAACCTCTGAGCCAGCACAGGCATACTTTTAAAATTGAGCAGAGAGAGAGCCGGCGCATGCGCCAAATTGCAACAGCTAAACTGCACGTGTGCCAGATCTCCCCCCCACCACCACCCACCAATTACATGCATATACAGAGCGGGAATATGAAGTGGGAAGCAGAAGAGAGGCACGCGTAAGAGAAAGAGAGACAAAGATGAAGAAACTAAAAAAGGATTAAAGGTAAGAAAAATACTTTTTTAAAATCTATTTTTAATTATGTGAGCCTGGGGGAAGCCAGGCTGCGTGGCCTTCTCTGAGGGAACAAGCTGCTGCAGCTGCCTCACCTCACCTAGGGCAGATAGGCTGAGGCAAAACGGTTTACTCAGAGAAAGCCGCAGGGGAGAAAGCTTACTTGGAGAAAACTGCAGGGCTCCCAGACCTCTGCTGTGGCCTTCTCCATGCAAGCAATCAAACATTTTTAATTAATTTTAATTTTAATTAATTTTAATTTTATTAATTTTTAAATTTATTTTTTAATTGCACAGTGTGCATAGAAATTCATTCATTTTTTTTTCAAACTGTAGTCTGGCCCCCCAACAGTCTGAGGGACAGTGAACTGGTCCCCTGTTGAAAAAGTTTGAGGACCCCTGTTCTAGGGTTAGTGTCTCTGGGAAGGTATCAGAACCAGTTCCTTGTCCTTCTGAAGGGGACTCATCATGTCAGACACCATAAATTGTTCAGGCAAGTTCCTTGGGGTACCACTATTATCTGAGTGTGCGAAGTGAACAGGGAGTTCCTGGAGGTAGCCTGCAACTAGCATCCCCTTTCTACAACCTTCATTCTCTGGAAGACACTAATGCCTGCAAGAAAAGGCTGTGGGTCTTTCAACATGCAGATGCAGCACCCGAAGGGAAAGAGTTTCCAGAAAAACTCTCTAGGCTGAGAATAAAATCAATCTAGACTCTCTTGAAGTAACTTGCTAGTTCTTTAGTTCCAGTATTCTTGATGAGACCTGGGGTGGTGATGCCTTCTTGCCCAAACTGAGGTTTCTCTCTTGTGCTGACACTCAAGATAGGTTCATGATAGAACATGAGTCATGCTAGCAGATTCCTTCCAGAATTATGCTAGATACAACACATTTTTTTCCCCAACTAAAGAGCTGAATGAAATCTTGCACAAACTGCCATGGGATAATTCTTGGATGCAACTATCCACTTTGGAGGGATGCATTGTTGATATGAAACCAATGTAACACTTGTATCTATAACTATATCCACTTGGGTCTGCCTCTAGCAAAACCCACTGCTGAATTGCAAATTTCAAGTGTCACTGAAGGCCACATTGACCTTGAGGGAGGGAAAAAAGTTTTCTCACTCTTTTCTTTAGATGGCACCTCTCCTATTTATATGGAAAAAAGCTTCCCAGAAGAAAGAGGATAGAAAGTTGTATGTTTCCAAGGTCAGGAGACACTAATGGTTTCATATTTTGTCGTCTGATTATTGAGTGAGTGAGAGAGATGAAAATACTGGTGTTTTTTAATAATATATTTTAGGAAATACTGTGAAATACTTACTAGGAATAAACCCAATGCATTTCCTTTTCCCCTGTGGTGTATTCCTGTCATGGCACTTAGCTTAGCTCACAGTCTTCAAATTTTGACCTTTTCTGAGCTCGCAGTGTGGGGTGATCCCTTGCCTCCATGAGTGCTATTCTCTGTAACATGCAAGGAGTTTCTTTGTGCAAGTCCATCTGCCCCATGCTGAGTTCTGCTCCATCAGGAGGCTTGTTGAAATCTTTACGCTTTCCCATAGATCTCTCCACCTAATTATTTTCACTTAAATGTTTATCTTTCTGCCTTTTGCCTTTTGTGTATTTCTTTTTTTCTTTTCTGCCTTTTCCTCAAAATATGTTGAAAAGGCAGTTCATACTGTGACACTGTAGTAGGTCTGTGATTGCAGCAAAGATTCAATATGGACACAGAACACCATCTTAGCCCTCTCTCAGTGACCCTCACAAAACCCGATATTACAGCTTTTATTCCTCCCTGAGGCAGAGTTGCTTTTCTACCCCCTCGAGTTATTTCTTCAGATTTTACATCCATAAGGAAACCTGACTGATATGTAGGTGCTTTCAGGTGAGGTACACAAGAAGGGACCAGATTGCCATGAGAATGACAGGCCCACATATGGAAGGCACAGACAAAATGCCAAACGTTTGTGTCACAATTTAGTCAAGGTAAAAAACAGGAAAAATGCTAAGGAAGTGAATTAGATATTTTGGCAGTGTTCATAAGAAGCACATATCTTTAACACTTACTTCATTTCATAAATGAGGAAGGAAGAAGGGAAATAGTAGAAAATGTCCTTTGGGAATGTGAGTAGAAAATTACATGGTATTTAAACATGCATTCATATGCAATGGATCAGAATGTAATCATAAGCTTTTCCAAAGTTCTCACCTGATTTGCATGAAGTTTCAATTCAGCTGTTGGAAGATATTCTATGATTAATGTTCCTTATGGCATGCATCATTTGTCATCTGTGTTTTACCAAGGTATTTTCCTGAAATATTATTTTTATTATGGAACCAATGGCTGTTTAAGAATTAATTAAAACACTCAAGCACACACATACCGCATCATCATCGTTATCATCAATTAATCATTTGGAAAGCTTCAAAATAGAACTGTGATGTATTTTTAGAATAGGGATGGGTAACCAAGGAATATTCAGCCTTGCCAAGATTTCCAAACATCCACTTCAGCTGTCCATCTAACTTTGCATTTGCATTCACTGTTCATTTTGTACAAATGCAGAAATTGTGCAAAGCAAATGGGAAAGCCCCAGAAACAATTCCCAGACTTGTGAACACTGGTGCATTTTGGAAATGTGTGCATTTTTCAAGTATGCATTTGGCAAAAACAAATATGCATTCATAAAGTGTAACCATTTGGGGGAGGGTCATGTTTCTGTTCAAGGCTTGTTTGCACATGCATGATTCCTGGAAAATCTTTACAAATTTAGTTACTGTGTTCAATAGAACTTCCTCCCAGGCAAGCAAACCTAAAATTGCATATCTAATTCATCATAAGATAATGCAGGACTTGAATCAATTGAAAAATAGCAAACTGGATCCAGGGAAGTACAAGTACAACTCCTACCACATAATAGGGCTGACCTGTTTCCCCCATCACTGCAGTGCTTTCTGCACCTGAACACTGCCTTTGAATCTCGCTGGAGTGAAATGGGACATGTCACAAGGTCTATAGAAGAGGAAGGAATTAGTAAAAATGAGACACATGAATGTGCGACTGACTTCAAGTTGTGCCAGGACCTTTGAATGCCACCTGTTTGCTTGGATCTGAATGAGTCATTTTTAGTTACATTAGAACCAATAGCCCTTCAGTTAGTCACCATTAACTCGATCTGTTAATTTCAATGAGATTAAAGCATGGTTAAGTTTGGATCCAGATCATTGTGTCTGAGTTCCTATGAAGGCTTAATCTGTGGTTTTGCTTTTTATTAATATTGTTATTATTTCAACTCACAAATTGCCATCTGATGCTGGGCAGGTTGGACAAATTGGGTTAAGCAATTTCTTAAAGATGGAACTAGAAAATGGATGCTGGAAAGATCAAACAATAACTTCATAGTTCAAAACTGCCTGATGCTATATGTGAGTCTGAAGGCAAAACGTTTGCATCATCGCATACACCAATAACATATATATGCCCATATATTTCATTGCATTACAGATCATATACCTATCTCAATCCTTGTTATATTTTCTTAGTTATAGACATATTTAATTTGTTGTTTTTAAGTTGGGTCCACACTAAGTCAGCTGAGCTTTATTTCCACTGAAATCTATGAAATGTTTTAGACATAACTTAAGTGAAGCCCCAGTAATTTACATGGGAACAAATTACAACTAGCTTTGTCTGGTGTAAAAAAATAGGTCTGGCTTGACAGTGGAAAATAGGCTAGTCTTCTACACTCTTCTTTACCATGTATTCTTGAAGGATTCTGATAATTATGTGGTTTGCCTGTTTTTAAATCTATTTGAGCATCTGACCCACATTTTTTATGGGCCAGTTTCCTCAGTTTCAAAGGCAGTTTGTCGTATGATGTCTGAATAGTTTGTTTACACTTGCAGTTTGCAAGTGTACAAGTTCCATGGTTCTTTGGATCCTGAATGCCTCTCTATAAATAATTGTCAGCATGACTCAGGAGGAACTGCTGAAAGGAAGAGGTGGGTCTGCTCGGTTGGGGCCAGGCATAGTTCTCAAGAACTGGATCAATCAGAAGTAGGAAGCTGAAACTCTTGTCACCCTTGAGAATATTAACTTGTGATGCCTTTACTGGGTTCATATCACATGTGAATGCATGTGGCGGATGTGCCCATGTTTGATAAAGGTGGTTGTATATCACTTCTCTTTCTCTGTATTAATGAAATCTAAAATCTGTGTTTCAAATATACAGATACACATGACATTAGAGTGAGGAAAGAAATATCTTCTGTTGGTGTGTTTTTTCAGGGTTAGATATAAAACAGTTTGTACTTTTCAGCCGTGATGCAAGCAACAGATGCCTTTCAAAGGTTTTCTCATTTCCTTTGTATTTTTTGATGGAAACACAACCATACAGCCTTATCTGTGTGAGCAGAGGGGCCAGTGTGTAATCTTGTGGCTATAGCTCTAAGAATATAATTCTGAAGTAGGAATTTGAGATCGAACTAGAAGTAAGTTTTTTTTGTTTGTCTTCTATATTACTAGGACATAAACTACAGGAAGTTATAGAAATGAATTCTCTACTTAAAGTTCACAATGTAGGAACCTGACTGGTGCTTCAGAAAGAATACACCATAGTAGGAATGTTTTCAGGTCATCTGTCTCTATTTTTAATGCCAAATGTACATTTATTTGACTTATGTTTGTCCATATGAAAAGTTGAAGGCTTTACAATCAAATTCCCCACAACATTTAATGGGCTGTGTCTGTCTTTCTGCTGTACATCATCAGAATTTCTACTGCAGCTTGCATTTATTTGTTTCAGTAGCTAAGTCATTTCTTATTATCATAAAACAGGCAACAACAATGCAAGTAGAACAAAGAGACACTCATGACAATAGGATTTACAGAAACAAAATGATTTATGTAATGGTCTCATGCTTAGTAAATGAATATATGGTCTTCAGGTTCCAGTCAGTCCTCTTCCACCAACTGTCAACCCATTGAGATAGTTGGTGTATAAACAACAATACATTTTCCCTTGGTATGTTTCCCCTTAACAGTATAATTCATTTTAATATGAAATTTTTAAGATACTGTATAATCACTTGAAAATAATGCTGAGAACCTGTTGAAATAACATTATATTTATGGCTCACTGCTAGATAGGAGGTATGGGGTCTAGTTTTATTGTGGAGTAAGGAATAAGAATAAATATAAAACTCTCTCGCTCACTTGCTCGTGTGTGTGTGTATGTGTGTTTGAGAGAGAGAGAGAGAATGTGTGCATGTCTACTTTGCAGTCAACCCAAGTTAGTTTGGTGGAACATACCCCCAGTTAAGTGCAGAAAATTAAAGCTTAAGGCCCTTGGGTCATGGGACCAGATTTATGGAATTCTTTGCTCAGAAAAGTCTTCATTTCCATGTATCTTCCAAACAATTGTGAAAATGACCCTTTTCCAAGAAATCAAGTGAGACAGACTTGTATTCTACTTGGTGAATCTTTGAATAAAGTTGTTATTACAGCTTTGTATGTTAGGTTTTATTTTTATTAATATGTTTTCCCCTTCTTTGTTTTTGTTTTGTTTGTTTTTCTAGTTATATTTGTAGGATATACCAGGCTGGCCAGCATTAATGCAGCAGGTGAATCAAGTCTCCTGCAGAGGTGAAGATTGCAAAATGCCTCACTGCTCCAAGCCCCAGCCTTTCAGGCAGCCCAGCCTCCCAGGAAAGAGTGGAGACCCCGGGAATCCAGATGTACCAATCAGCATCCGTGGTAGAAATTTTAAGCCAATTAATATCTGTCTTAGAAAACCTGGTCATCAAAGGTATAAAAGGGAAGTGTACCATGCATTCTGGGTCAATTGCCCTTTCGCTTGCAATCAAACTATTCTAAAGAATAAAAATCAGTTTTGCCCCTCTCATTCTTGTTGTGCTTGATTGTGCTGAGTGTGCCAAGGCCTGTCCTTCAAATGGCAGCCATTAAGGGACCAAAAGGTCCTAAGACCTCATCTTGGCAGCTGTGGAAATTTGTGAAGTCTCCTCTGAGGGGCAGCCTCAGCAGGCACCAGAACTTTTCTGTCTGTTAGTTCCTCCCTGGGGAGGAGAGGGAATGATTGAAAGCAGCTCAAAGTTGTGACACTAATGATGTGAGAAGATTGATAGTTCTAGTTGTACAGCAGCTAATGGTGAGTAGTTGTGCCCTTTGGGCCCAGTGTGCTTCAGAGGGACAGGCAGTGGGTCTGTCAAGGGAACTGGGGCACTCAGGGGGCTCATAGCAGGAGTGGGGCGGTCAGTGGGACTGTGCCCAGAGACCCTAGGGGAGCTCTATAATGCTGGCAGTGCTCTCTAAAATGCTGAGTACTGTGCATGTTGGGTTTAAGTCAGAGGCAAAGAGAAGGACACCTCTTGCAATCGGAAGCAAGGGCAATTGGAAGCAAGGATGATGGGAGTAATGTGCTTGGAAGTCAGAACTTGGTTGCTAAATCTGTAACACTTTGTATTTCTGAGACTACTTCACTCTTGTGCCAACAAATGTTCGTATAGTCAAGGCTATGGTTTTCCCAGTTGCAATGTATGGCTGTGAAAGCTGGACCATAAGGAAGGCTGAGCGCTGAAGAACTGAGGCCTTTGAATTGTGGTGCTGGAGAAGACTTCTGCGAGTCCCTTGGACCGCAAGGCGATCAAATCAGTCAGTCTTAGAGGAGATCAACCTGGACTGCTCTTTAGAAGGCCAAATACTGAAGATGAAACTCAAATACTTTGGCCACCTAATGAGAAGGAAGGACTCCCTGGAGAAGAGCCTAATGCTGGGGACAATTGATGGCAACAGAAGAAGGGGCCGGCAGAGGATGAGGTGGAGAGATGGAGTCACTGAAGCAGTCGGTGTGAGCTTAGGTAGACTCTGGGGAATGGTGAAGGACAGGAAGGCCTGGAGGAATGTTGTCCATGGGGTCGCGATGGGTTGGATATGACTTTGCTAAACAAAAACAACAACAGCAACAACTTTACTCTTGTGAACAAGAAATTAGTTTCCAACAGTAGCATTGCCAAATATTGCTGATATACCCTAATCAGGACCCAAAACTCAGAAAAGAATCCTGGAAACTGAAGCATGTGTTTTGCACCAGATCAGAGTTGGCAGAGTTAGCATGGCCTGATTGTGCCAAATGGCACATGGAGAAAGCTACAAAGCTTGATCGATGATGCCAAATTTATCTCATATAATCATAGAATAGTAGCATTGGAAGGGACCAAAAATCCATCAGGTACAATCCCCTGCTAATATAGGACACTAAGTCATACTGTCCCATTAAGGTGACTGCCCAAATGCTTTTTGAATATCTCCGGTGAGGGAGAGCCCACAACCTCCCCAGGTCATTGGTTCCAGGGATTCCATATTGAATGACATCCTGTTGTCCCCCGCCCATTTCCAGATTGTCCAGATCTTTCTGGATCTGGATCACCTGCTTGTCAGTTGTGGCCACTCCCCACATTTTGGTATCATCTGCATATTTAGTCAACAGACTGGTTATCCCCTCCTGCATGTCATTGATAAAAAGGTTGAACAGGATTGGTCCCAGGACAAAGCCCTGGGGGACTCCACTTGTCATGGGCTGCCATCCTGATGATTCCCCACTGATAGTCACCCTCTGCTTGCAGTCCATCAACCATGCCTTAATCCATTAGACAGTGCATCAATCTATCCCAAAGCTCAACAATTTCTTGACCAAGATCTCATATGGCACTTTGTCAATGGCCTTGCTGAGATCCAGATACAGCACATCTACTTTGTCCCCTCTGTCAAGCCATCATAGAATTCTACAGGGTTCATCAGGTAGGACCTGTTTTTGAGGAAGCCATGTTATGTGACTGCCAACCTCCTATCAATATCTAGGCTTTCTAGAGCTTTCCGTATTATGAGCCTTTACATCATCTTTCCCACAATGGACATAAGGCTAAGTGGCCTGTAGTTCTCCATATCCCCTCTGCTACCCTTTTTGAAGATTGGAACCACTGATGCCACCCTCCCACCCTCTGGAATGTCTCCCATTTTCCATGAGGCCTCAAAAGTGTAGACCAATGGATGTGAGAGCACCCTTGCCAATTCCTGAAGTACCCTCAGATGTAGCCCATCCAGGCCTGTTGCCTTTGTTACATCCAGGTCCCTGAGGAGCTCCTCGACTTCTAGTGAGATGACTGCAATCTGTGCCCCTATAACCCCAAGCTCATTTAGCCCCCCAGATAGAACTCCTTCAATCCACTTTGGGGAGAACACAGAAGCAGAATAATCATTTAATATCCATGCCTGTAACCTTACATCAGTAACCAGATCCTCTCCCTCCCTTCTAAGTGCTCCCACTACCTGTCTCCTCTCTCTCTTCCTATTTACATCATTTTGATATATTTGTGCACTGTGATGGATTTGATTTTCCATCAGTGCCCTGTGATGAAAGGAAAACACTCAGAAAAGCACATTACTTTTCATATTCAGTTTTCCACAGCACACATAGTTTACACAATGTTCCCTAATACAGCCATTTTTATGGGTAGAGATTTTTGTATTGTACTTTGAAATAAAAATCACTTCCCAAAATTCAAAAAGATGTGGAGTTCGATCTACATCTTGGATTAAAAAGATGGACCAAGTAAAAGGTTCTACCATTTTCAATTTCTACTGTATAGGCAGAACGTATCCTGTGCACACATCACACATAAATACTTTTGTACAGTTGGATTTATTGCAGTTTCTCACAGATTGAAGTTAAACAAGAATGTTCAACCTCTGCCTGTATGGGGAGGGGACCACAACACATTGAGCTAAAAATCAGGGAAACTTTACATAGTATTGAAAAGAAACAAAGGTTCTGCCTGACAAAAGATCTGGCCATATTCACAGCTTAGATCCTTTTGGTTCTTAGTGAAAGTCATGTGTTAGCAGTGCATCTAGACAATCAAGTACCAGGGTTGCTTTCTGCAAGTAATCTATCAAATACAATTCAGTTTGTGTAAATGGTGCACTCTGGAGTTGCATTGCAAGTAGCTCAGGCTCACTAGAAAAGGGATAAAGCTGGTATCAGAGGGGACATTTGGATAACTGCTATCTCAGAATAGGAGGTTCTTCACAGGCTCATTTTAATAAGCAGTTGAAGTTTCAACTGCTTAATATAGTAAAGTTAGTTAATTGATTTTATTCTGATTAATGTTGTAAGCCATCCAGAGACGGAAGTAATGGACTGCATACAAATTTTATAAATAAATAAATAAATAAATAAATAAATAAATAAATAAATAAATAAATAAATACAGTTTCCTCCTCTTGTGCGTTTATGTATACACATGCACGGGTGGGGACTGGGTAGGACTCAGTCTGTAAGTGCTGAAAGATGAAAGGCAAAAACTTTCCATCCACATTAAGCACAATAGTTACTTTATAACGGAGACCTACTATTAGCAACCTCTCAGGAAAGTTGTTACCATTGTTCTGAAAGAGGCTATTCTGACTTCAGCACATTTACTATTAAACTAGGTGTTTATATTCTTGTTTTGCTAGGAGGATAAAAAGGACAACTTATAAATATAGCTCAATGAAATGACTGCCTGGTAAGTCAAAAGATCACTGGTCAGAGGCAGGGATGGAGCTATCTAACAGTTTTTGTTCCTTTCAAGCCTTGCTCAGTCTTTTGCCTGAGCACACGTGGGCTGAAAGCAGGTGGAGACATGGAGTTCTGCATGCTTGCCCTGCGCCCCGTGTCTCCAGAGGCATGGCCCACATCCCCACCCCAAGTTTTTTTTTTTGGGGGGGCGGTTCTTTACCATGTGAAACTGGAAGGTCTGAAAGGGAATTCCCTGAATGTTCAAAGACTGCTTATACGGTGGGACCAATTTGTGCTCTCTGGAAAAAAAAGAGAGACAGGACTTAATCTGGTTTTCCTTTCTTGGGCTTTCTAGTACTTTTGCATACTGGGTACTGAAGGGTGAGAGAAAGGGAGGCTTCTTTTAGTAATACTTTACTAAAGTTCTTTTAGTAATACAGACAAACTTCATTCTGCTTTCAGACATTCAGTAGGCAGCGGTACCAGAAACCTGTAAAAGGGGGAAGACTTAATTAAGTCCTCTGGGAAAGAACTAAGTCCTCCTTTGGCTTCAGAAAGTAGAAGCAACCAAAGAGGCTGAAAAGTAGGGGGAGGTAAATGAGCAATGCTGATCACTAGGACTCTCCAGCCATTCATCTCATGTCCGATTCTTGTCTGGATTTGTGATTGCTGCTTGATTTGCATGAAGGGAATGTTTGTTCAGCTTGAGCAGCAATTGAATGGATGATTTGCACAATTCGAGGAGTGATCAAGTGGGATATTTTTGCAGATCTACCAACATTTGGGAAAATTTCCTCCATAACCAAAGCAGGTCTGCTTCAATCTATTGAGGAAACTTGCTGAAGTTGGTAAAGGGGAATAAGCTAGGAAATACGCATAAAGTGATATAGGAACAAGATGAATATAAGCAGAGGAGACAAGCTCACACTCACATTTGGGCCTTCAAATGGGGAGTACGAGTACATATTTTGTGAGTAAAATAGAAAATCTCATACATCCCTACTGCAAGTCCATCAGAATGAGACTGAAGTTCAAAAGAAAAAGCCAGATCAGGACATATTAGTAGGCAGATTGAGACACATGCCAGGACAGGGAAGAAGAGCAAGCTGCATCACTCTCATCAGGAGTGCCTGCTAGTGTCCCCTGCTAATGGGGCAACCTGGGGAAGCTGCCCATCCTCTTGGCACATGCCCCCACCTGCCTGAAGTCTCATGATAGCTCTCCAGGTGAGTTCTCCTGCAGCCCAGAAGGAAGGTGGTGGCTTCCTGTTTCAGCCAGCAAGATAGGATGAACACATGCAGCCATTCTGAGCCACCTCATTATAATACACTGAGTGCTTAATAACTGCACACTAAAACATGTCTCATAAATTCTCTCCCCTTCCCTCAATTTATTTTCACCTCTCTCCCCCAGTGAGTATTCAAAAATAAATAAATCAGAACATTCAGCACAGCATTAGGAATTTTATGTGTTTAGTGCACTGAGTACTATTTTCTCTTCATGCATTTGACCACACTTTCTGAAATAGAAGAAGAGGATTAAATCTTAACTAGTTGTACGTGCACATCCTCCAAATATCCATGACCTTATTTTGAACTGAAGCATTGATTATTAGGGAAGCTGAATGGAACAACCAAGAAAGCATAAAAGTATTAAAAGACTGTAGGAATTAGCCCAATCTCATAATAATATATGCATTCAATTATAAAAGCAGGGTGGAAGGAATAAAGACTCTCTGTTGAATGTATTAGTGGGAAGTATTAATATTATAACCGAATGAAAGGAATTGCTTTAATTATAGATGGTGAATTTTATCAAAGGGAAAATGTGTTTCTAATAACAATGATGGTGGCGGTGGTGGTGGTGGCGGTGGCGGTGGCGGTGGCAGTGGTGATACAGAACAAAAGGAAACAGTAGTTCTGTTTGCAAAAGCTACAAGCCTGCTCCCAGTGCAATTAATGGTGAAAGGACTTTATTACAGGCAACATGTAAAAGTATTTGGGGCTTGAAAAGATGACAAGTAGAAGGAAACCTTTCTAGAACTTGGTCTCACGTGAAGACACCAAAGAAAGTGCAATATCTCACCCACTGTTATCATAAAATAATGTTGGGTCAGCAATTGAATGGATTTACATTTGATCCAAGGTTGATCAAAGGAAGTATGAGTCTACAATTGCATCGTGGCTTTCGCTCTTTCCATACTATGATGAGGACTAGTTACCTGAATGGCTTTAAAACTGGATCAGACATACCTGGAAGATGATTTTAGCACTGAACATTAGTAGCAAGAATAATGTCAGACTAGTTGGTCTAAAGAATACTGAATATCAGAAGATTTCTTAGAATCATAGCATTATAGAATAGTAGAATTGGAAGGTGCCAAGAAGGCCATTGGGTCCAACCCGCTGCTGTTGCAGGACACCACTCAGATGACTGTCCAGTTTCACCTCAAATGTCTCTAGTGTGGGAGAACCCACCACCTCTCTAGGCAGCTGCTTCCACTGTCATATTGCTCTGACAGTGACTGAGGAAGCTTCTCCTGATGTCCAGCCTGAATCTGGGTTGTTGCAGCTTGAATTGATTATTCCATGTCCTGCATTCTGGTATCCTCAAGAAAGTATCTTGACCTTCCTCTTTGTCACAGCCTTTGAGGTACTTCTAGAGGGATATCGTGATCTCCCTCAGTCTTCTCAAGGCTGAACATGAGAATATAAGGCTCAAGGCCGAGCCCATTTAGCTTGGGATTGTCAGTTTGTCTGACAGTGCTGTCTAGGGAGCAGAGGAAAACATGACTACCACCATCTGGTCCCTAATCCTGCTAACTGAAGGTTCTGGGGATTAAATTTGAGATTTCTTCTTCATAGGGTTGGGCAAACAAGCAAATGTTTGAGCTCACCAAGATTCTGCAAACATCAACTTGCTGCTCATCTCTCCTGGATTTGCATGTGCCTTTGAGATTGCTGGTCAATATATGTGGCAAAAAATGTACAGATGCCAAACATCAAAGTGGCACCAGGAATTCCCAAATTTACACAGATTTCCAAACTTACAGATGTGAGTTTTTTGTGTTTTTTTTTCAAGTATGCATTTTGAGGTCATGGTGGTGAGGCACTCAAGGGGTCCAGACCTGGTGCGCTTTGCTCAATTAAGCCCGACAAGGATGACAGGTACAAAACTCTGATTTATTCTGGAAAATGAGGTTCAATCACAGCAAAATGATAATTGACCCATGAAACATGGTGGAGTCCCCTTTTATACCTCTGCTGATCGGGATTTTACTCAGTTGGTAGCATATGTGAACATACATTTTATGAACTTTCATTGCAGATTGTATCCATTTCCAAGTTTGCCATGATTTAAAGACCACAAATGAAAAATGTACCATCGTTATGGGGACATCAGAAAAATATGCATGAAATTGTTCTTTAGAAAAATGTACACTGATGAACTTTAGTCAAGGGAAGAAGAACATGTATTTTTTTACAGGTTCACAACTGATGTGGATTCTTTTTCAAATGCTCACAAGATTATGCATAGACTTTCACCTGGAAAGAAAATTGCATGGGAATCGAGTAGGAATTGCATAGACTCAAGTGGAATTAGCATGGAGATGGAATTTAGGGACTATTGTGAGCCCTAGTCCCTGATTTGCACATCTCTAGAGGCATGCTGCCATTTTGATCCTGGAAGTAGTATGTAGTTATTGAAAGAATATACCCCATGCATTTGTGTAAACAACCTTTAGCAATCTTTAAATCTGTGTAAAATGGTGGCTGCTAGCACATCTTGAGGAAGCAAATTGTGTAAGTTTATTGTGCTGTGCAATGAATCCCTCTCTCCCTCCCTTCCTCCCTCCCTCCCTTCATGTCCTACAATTCAACTTGATTAAATGCTCCCAAGTGCCAGTATTTTGAGAGAAGAGGAAAATTTGCATATACTTCCTTCATGACATGCATAATGTTATGCATCTCCACTTAGTCTACAGTTCTCCAAATGAAATAACTCCTAACATTGCAGCCTTTCCTTGCATAGGAATTGCTCCAGTCCCCTGATTATTTTGATTGACCTTTTCTGCCCCTATTCCAACTCTCCCCTGTCCTCCTTAATGTTCAGGGACCAAAACTGTACATAGTATATCAAAAGCTACACACAGGTTAAAAAATGAACATATTTCTTTTGGTATCTGCTGTCATGGATATTGTCCTCTTCACAAAATGTGTGAACCTCAGATTGGCAGAATTCCTTGAACATCCTTGTAGGGCAAGACAGGATAGCAGAGGAGATGTCAATTGTGTTTTCAGAGGGCACAGAAACGCTCTGCTAATGACCTTTTGATGGCCATCCTTGAGCAACAGACAAACATCAATGTGAAATAGTGAAAATACAATGTATCGAATGATTCCACTTTATTTCCTGTGGTATGAATATGGATAAAGCTGGGTTTTTTAATCACTCTGCATATATATATTAACTCATCAACTCTATTATCACCCAAATAACCACTGTTAAAATAATTATCACTCCCTGAACACTCCACATTTCAATTCCCTGATTTGGATAAGTACCATTCGTTGGGGTTAGCTTGTTAAACTTTGTTCAAGATGGCTTCTTTTTCCCAGCAAGGTGCAAAGCAACACCATCCATTCTGTAAGTCCGTGATCCCCATTATATTTGAGCCTCAGTCAAAAGATAAAATAGGGGATCACTGGAGACATGTTGTGTCTATGCTGTTTATATTGCATTATCTGAGCCTTTTACTTCGACAGTACCTGATCCCAGTTTATCTGATCTGATCAGGTTTGTAACAAAACAGAGCTGCTACCTCTGCTTCTGTTCATATTAGAAATAAGTCACCAGCCACATTTCAGCAGACCTGACCCTCCAGTGGGAAACAAGTGCATTTACAATTCACGTAAGTTCCAATAATACAGCTTTGCCCATGTTTTTTGCTAGGCTTATAAAACAGAAATGTAGTACATCTAATTAATATGATTAGAAAAAAATCAGAGTATCTCAGGATAAGCTGCATTAGCTTGCGTTTGTTCTTATCCAAGTGTTTTAATCTGTTGTAAGCTGATTTTATGGACTGTATTATGGTTTTATTGTATTCTTGTTATTATAATTAATGGTGCACTGTTGTGAAATCTACCCTGCACTGCCCCAAAAGAATGAAAGGTGGTATAGAAATATTGCATAAGGATAGAGCAATCCTATGGCCCCAAGACAGATTCTTGGTCCCAGCGAAGATGTTGCAAATCAGCATTGACTTCAGAGCTTGGCCTCTGTGCTCAGAGCACTCTGTCCCAGCACAGCCAATACAGCAATGCAGCCAATACTGGCTGCTTCTCCAATGCCATAGAAGTGACCTCAGAGAGGTCTGAGGAGCAGGGAGGTGAGGAGAGTGATGCCAATAAGATATGAAATGGCCTGATGCTGCCTCAGATTCCTTTCCTCCCCTTCCAGTGTTGCCACTCAGATGGCCAAAATTGGTCATTCCCCTCTTCCTGCATAGTGTACTGATTATCTTCTGGGCTTGCCAGTTACAGACAGATTCTGTCCTAAAAGCATATCCAAGAAAAATAACTCTTTTATAGATTAAGACTGTAGTGTGGCAGCAAAGGCCAGCCCCTTTCCAAAATGTTTTAGCTAGCTCTGGTTGTTTTCCTTCAGGACAAGTTAGACAATCGTGCAGAAAGTTTCACAGAGAATTGCTCTTCTGACTTGGTTTAGGTAAAATTCCTACTTGTTTGTTTTGGGGGTCATGGGTGAAGATGAATCCACATAATGAATTCATGTATATACAATTTAATTGGTCTTTTATTCCAGGATTTTGAGGATTCTGTGTATGCAGCTGACTCTTCTGTATCCAGACCAGTTGAAGAGGCCATTTTGCATTCCTTCTTTTGTGTTGTATTCAAAAGGACATTTGAACTTAGTGGCTCTCAGCCAGTTTTATTTGTATTGGGGCTGTTGCCAGGAGATTGGGTGCGTGGGTAGTAGTAGTTTGTTGTTGTTGTAGTTCATGCTGTTTTGTTATAAAAATATGGGTAAGAAGAGGTTCATTTTGTATAGTTCTGTTGCAATGCTCATTAGGAAGCAAGTAGCTCCATAGAATCTATGAGTGCTATTTGGTTTTAATAAAGGTTCTGATAGATGTTGGGGAGCATTTATTTACTTATTTATTTATAACTTATATGCTGACAACTACCAAGGTCTTGGGACAGTCTTACAATAAAACAGAGAGGAGCACAGCATCCAAATTGATCTTCAGGTAGGGCTCCCGGAGAAGGACCTCCACCCTAGATCTTAAGGGGAGGGAAGGCACATAGGGAGGGAAACCATTCCCCCAAGGCTTCCAGGTGGTATTCATGAAGGCTGGTAAAAGGCTATGCAGTTCACTGGCTGAATTTACACCTCATGACAAGCAACCCCACATAGTTTCCGCAATGCTTTTTTCCCTCTGGATGTGTCTGGAAAATGATCAAGTTGTTTCTGTGTTAGTATGGTGTCAAGTCTCCTTGTTGAGTCCTCCTGCTGTTGCCATGCATCCCTTTAGCCATCATACCTGCAATTTAGCCTCACAGTGGATTATTGGAGCAGCTCATTCTGCTCCCACCATTTCCAAGGGACTCAGTGGTAGCTTAATATCAGGACCATAGAAACCACAATGATGGATCTGGATGATCAGAGTAACCATGGTGAAGCATGGTAACAATAGAACAGACCATTCTTTCTTATTATTGTTACCAGTCTCAGCACCCCAAAAGTAGTTGGCCAGAGGGAGGTCACACAGTAAACGCACCACAGCCATATTGAATTTCCTGTCCCAGAAGGGAGCGGGGATAAGAACAAAATGAACTTTGTGTAACCTGCAGCCAACAAGCTAGCCTGACCTTGAATACAGTAATCAAAGGGACAGTGGAAACTGGTTATAGCCTCCATAAAAGTTGCAAATGTGCAAGGAGTAATAACATGGTGAGCCTGTGTGAATGTCGAGCAGATAAGAGACACGGAAAACGTCTGGTCCTTGACAGAAGAAAGACTCTTTAAAGCAAACAGTGAGGGGTGAGGGGTGCCTGCATTGATGTACTCATGTGTTAGATGTGTATTAGGTAACCTGATTGCTTATGCAGGGTATAAAAAGCATGTACTGGGTTGTAACTTTCAAGGCTCTGATTGGGGATGTTTGCCCGTGTCTGTCTTTTATTCTAAAGTGCACTAGAATAAAACTGTTTTTTGGCTCTAACTCTCTTCTCATACTCCTTTCGACTTGGGGTCTGGGGTCCACCCAGGCCTACTCTGGCTGTTGCCTGGCTGTTTAGAAACATTGTTGTTTCTAAAAACCAAACATAACCATGCTAAAATGCCATGACAAGGTTCAGCAACATGACAGACCATCCTACACAAGAAACCACTGTGGCTTCTTGTGTCATGTTTATAACACTCTGCACACTCTTAGACTGTTTTTTGATGATGAAGCTTCCAGCATTGAATTAAAGGGAAGACCTGCATGGCTTGTGATTTGAAGAAGTCCTTTACCGTAGATGCTGTGAAGCTACTTATAGCTAGAATAGGCAATACTAAGCTAGATGAAGCTACAGTATCTCAGGATATAGCTTCATGTGTTCAGGTTCTTCCATACCACACTGTATTTGTCTTGAAGACATCTTTCTGCCCACACGTTTGTCACTAAAATAAAGAGAAAACATGGTGAGCTTCTGTGTGGATGTGTTCTTAGAATGGACTCAAAGCACATTTCATCAAAATTATTACTTATGGAGCTCTTCTGAATAAGGTGCATCCATGGAAAAATGGCATCTGATTTTGCCTTCAAAATTCTCATCTTTAGAAAAGGTTCCATGACCTGAGTGATTTGGGGTGCAGTCAGCATAAAACATCAAAATATGTATCCATTCAGAATGAGGGTGATGCTCATTGCCCTCACTCTCAAATGGCTTTGTGAAATGGATGTGTTGCCATTTTAGCAGTGTGGCATCACACTCAACTTGTGAACCCTGATTGGTTAAGGACAATCCCCAAAATAACACAAACAAAATGGTGCTAAAATAGCAGCAAAACAAGCAGGAGCTTAAGTGGAAACTGGAAAAAGAAACAAAAGAGCAGTTGGGGAATGTTTTGTCAAAAGGACTCCAATTTCCCTGAAAAACAAAGCAGGTGGAAAATTTAGTACTGTATGAATAATTTCTGTAGCTAATTGGTGATGGGAATTTCTCTGGAACAGGTTTATATAATGATGAGCTGGTACTGATGGTACTGAACTTCAAAAACAGTTCTTGCCAAAGCTTGGCGAAAGAAGCTGTGTCCGACTTATTTTGCCTTGGACTCCTTCAGATAACCTGTTGCTAAAATATTTCCATGACTTTGTAAAAAGTCCAAGCTGTCCTTTAGTCAGATGCGCTCTCTAGGCTCAAATCCTATGTGCACTTACTTGGGGGTGTGTCTCAAGGAAACAAACATCAGGTGGAGATGGATGACAGTTTTGCCCCATGAGACAAAGCAAACATTTTCTCATTTTTAAAATATTTGTTTGTTTGTTTATTCACAAAGTTTGTTTTCCCATCCACACACTCATAGGCTGGTTTTTGTTCATAAAGTATTAGTCATAACCAATAACAATCAGGAACCTTCTCAAAATGCAAATTGCCTGAAGGTTTGCCTAAATTGGGGACCAATTTCATGCTGTATGTCTTCACTAAACATCTGGAAAGTGTCCAGCAAAAGTGTCAGCTGGTATGTGAAATTACTTTTGTATTTCTGAGGAATAATCATCTGCACCTGTACACAAGCCAGCCTCTGTAATGCCATATGCTTATGCCATTACTCAATAATATGGAATAAAATCTGGATTTTGCCCATGCACTACATGTTCTTCTCTCTCCAAATTGTAGCCACTCATTCCTAATGTTTATGAGATATTCATATTTCTGAAACATTAACCATTATAATAGAAAATATACTGTGATTGAACTTTTTCTATATTTTATTGTAAGAATGAAATCTCAGCAGGCAAAAATGGAGCTGGCCAAGAAATTAATTTGGTCTGCAAGCTAAAGTAAACCAATCTCATATACATTATCCGAATGGATATTCAGACTGTAGTACAGCTGTCTTTGAGATTATGCACTTCTCTGATAGGGATGCTCAAGAAATTCATTTTGCATGGAAAATCCATCTGATTCCCTGTTTTGGGCGGCACTTTGGAGCAGCCCAAAGTCTGAGTTCCTGAAGAGCATGCCCAGCATTCATAGGGCACCTGCTAGGGGCAAGTCCAGCATGCTACACAAGTGGCACCTTTCCTTCACATCTACTGCTGCTTCAAGAAGGAAAGCAAAAGCCGATAGAGCTGATGGGAAATGAAATTGAAAAATGTGAAGGGAAATCTAGCGGAAGTCCAACACCTGTGTGGGTGTGTTTGGCCGTGTTTTGGGGAGATATTCTTTCTCTTCACTAGGGAATTCATGTGTGGCAACAGCTTTGTTACACACCTCTGGGGGGAACGAAGAGAATATCAATTTTATTCAGGAGGTAAATAAATGTCACACTAGTTTTGTTTTGGATTGCATTTACTTTTGAATGAAGTAGCAGAGTATGGATATTCTTTATTTTTCCTTTCTTTTACTCTAAAATGCTGCATCATCATTTCAATTGGCAGGTTACTTGGTCATAGATATCCAACAGGGTTTCTGAGGAGATTCCTCGCTCCCAAGGGCATTTTGTTCTAAGGAATTCTGCCAGGTGGCTGCAACCACAAAAGCTGCCACTCAAAGTTGTGGCAAATTGAAGAGAAGAGAAGAGAAGAGAAGAGAAGAGAAGAGAAGAGAAGAGAACCAACCTCACCACCTCATTAATAACTCTCTATAATTCCCAAGGTGACAACTTTCGCTCAAATATTAAAGGCACACATGCAAACACACAGCAGCAAATGCATACAATTCCCCCCAAAAGTGTCATTATCTAAGTAGAAAATCTTACATTACAGGTGGAAGTTTTCCGAAAGATTTACCATGTGAAGTAAATAAACGATGGTGAATACTCTGAATGGGTGAGTGAGATTTTTCCTCTTGTAAAATGACTTTGTACAGTGTAGCATTTGCAAATGACCAGTTAGACTAGAGTCCCACTTTTTCTGTATGTAAAACATTTCTATATAACACATTATTTAAAGTACTTCTATATCATAAGAAGTATGTTATAGAATGATAAGCTACTTTGTGAAGGGCTTTTGTCTTGAAACATAGGGCTTGATTAGGCATGTGTAAATCATCAGAACTTGAACTCATCAAAGTTCTCTGAATTCTAATTGACACTTTCAGAAGCCACCAGATGTAACTGTATGATGAGTAGATCTGACCAAGACAAAGGTACCTTGCAATAAAAGAGCAATAAATTATAGTTAGGTAATCATCTTTTGTCTCAAAGTGAAGATACATTTATACACTTCCATGTGGTACCATTTTCATTGTTCTACCATACTTTGTCAAGAAGTTAAGAGGCATCATGATCATCAGACACCTCCCTTCCTTGTAGGTAAATACATATACTCACCTGTGTATAAATATTGTGAAACATCTTGAAAACTTTAGCCAACCAGCACCTTTATCACCTGTTTTCTAAATTATCTAATCAAAATATGTAAGAATTAGCACATTTTATCTGGGAGCTCAATAATTTCCCAACATTTGTAGACTAGTGTAACCTTTAGATATTGTGAGCAAATTAAGTATGAATTGATTGAAACAATGAGCTTCTGGCTTAGAGAGCAGCATTTAACACAGATATTTGAAGGGCACCGTTTGAAAGTATGGCATATTTTGTGTTCTCAAATGCAACTACATTTACTAATGACTGACAATATGATTGAATTCTGTCCTTGTAGTGTTGAAGAAGGAGGCTTTGTCATCGTCTTATAATTCTGTTCACATTTTACAAGCTCCACAGTTTCCCCAGAACAAGGAGATAAAGTTTATGAGGTTCTTTAATCAGGCTGGCTGAAAGTACACCAAACATCTGTGACTGTGAGGCCTACCTTGAGTGTATGATAGAGGAGAAAAGTGGGGAAAATTGTATTTTTCTTTCTTTGAACAGTCAAGTAAATTTTGATTTTCTTTAAGTTCAAGGATATGAACCAGAATTGTAAGCATCAGTTCTCAAGTTTTGACAAAAAGGGAAGTTAAGACACTGTATCTTAACTTATAACTCACAGCTGAACTTTCAATATCCTTACTCCAGGGATATATATTTTTGTCTGTGAGAGGTCAGTTTATTGGAACATAACTGTTGAAAAGAAACATGTTTATTTTGTGCTGGAGTGCATAAAGCATGCATAAAGGAAGAATGCAGATGTTTGGACATTAATGTTTTATTGTGATTTTATACTAATGTACAGTGGGAATTTTTCAGCGTCATTTAGCATGTATATCAGTATCATGATGGTGGCCATCTCAGCATGTACAGAGTCTTCCTTGGAGCTGAAAAGGCCCAAGTGATAAGCCAGTCAGACCCACTGAAGATCTTTGAAGCTGCATCAGGGGAAAGCCCTTCATCCTTCTAAAACCTAAGGTCTGGATGTTCACCAAACCTTTAGTTAGCATTTTCTCTGTCAAATTGTGACAACAGGATTAATGAAAGAAGGCCAGTTCAGTTGTAGTCCAAGAAACTGTATCTGCTTAGCCTGTGCAAATTGGGCAGTGACTGCAGGAGAGAATTCATAAAACCTCTCAAAACTGCATACATTTGAGGAACTTTGTGCAAATGAAACTGGTAACTGGGTGGCAGATCAATATGAGAATGTGTTTGAATATTTTTATTAGTTTATATGATCAGTGGGCACATGTTTAGGTTCATCTTCATAGAGGTGAACAGGACAAGTTCACATGTTTGTTCATTTTTTGAATAAGTTTTATTCTTAATAGATATAACAAAAAAGGAACTAAAAAAAGTCATCAATCATCAAAAACATCAGACCTACTGAGTCAGCCCCCCACATTTTTTTCTTTTTATGTTAAACTATAAACATATTTAAATCTATGAGTCCCAGGTTTGACAGAAGTCTGTATCTTCTTTCTTCTTCAGAGACAAAGTCAATCTGTCCATTTCAGCATAGTCCAAGGTCTTTTTTAGAATCAGTTCATCGGTAGGTGACTTTTCACTCTTCCAGTGTTTCCAGTGTTGCAAAAGCAATTCTCACCACAGTAGTTACATGTAAAATCAAATGCACTGCTTGTTTACCAACACCATCAGGTACAATGCCTAATAAGAAAACTTCAGGTTTGAATGTTAGAGGTTTTTGTAACATTTCCTCAAGCCATTTGTGAATTTTAATCCAATACTTTTTTGCCTTATCACAGGTCCACCACATATGATAAAAAGTACCCAGTTTGTTGTTTACATTTCCAACATCCATTTGACATATTTGGAAACATCAAGTTCACATGTTTTTTGTGAACAAAACCAACATTCTCTTATGTCCCTGCAAACAGAAAATTTACCTTTAACAAAACACAACACAAAGGGTTAATTCCAGAAGAGATCAGCAGCCAGAAAAGATCCTGTAACAACATATATACTTAGTTGCTAATAAATCAAATGGTACGAGCAGGCAATGCCCAGTGATGATCAGAAGAAGGCTGGATGGGCTGCAAGACTTCATGAAAAAAATTCTCATTGAAAACTAACAAGCAAAATGTCCTCTTCCTGCCTTCCCATCCTGCCTTGAACATCATTTCCTGTGTTGGTTAAGGCTCAGGAATGTTAGCAGGTTAGCAGGGAAGGTACCTACTTCAAAGAACAGTAAGAGGGCTATTGGAGCTGGAGGTGTTCAGCAAAGGCATAGCTTCAGAGATGTAATTTCTGACCCAACCCCTTCCTGGCTTGTCCTTAGGGCCCCAGTCCAGAGCTCTCATCCTCTCACTACTGGGACATAATAATATTTAATATTTGCTACTACATGGTCATTGCACCTCTGGCTCTAAGTTTTGGTTGCACTGCTGTAGTCTTTGGAGGTGCTGTCTTGGGGATGCAGCAGGGGTGAGTGGATCTTTCAGATGAACTAAGAAAGCTAATGTTGAACATGAGTTAATATCTGTAATATGTTTGTTGCCCTTATTGCCCCCGTTGCTTTTTCCAAATGTTATCTGATCTCTTTTGATCTTGAGCTGTTTGTGTACATTGATCCCATCGACCCGTGTAGGGCTTAGTTACCATGTCTTCCTGCAGAAAATATGGCTCACTCTCCAATGAATTAATTATTCTCTTTAACCTTACTGAAATTTTGCATTCTGGGACCAGGCAAATCTCCAAGAAGCAAACATTTAACCAAAAATCAATTTGCAATATAATGTATGAGCTGATGAAGAAGGGGGAGGTAACTTTATCATATTAACCTGCCCAAGCATCAACTGCATTTCCTAAGAACTAATTACACTGCATTCCCAACACACTTGAAAACCGAAGCCTTCTTGTAGGAAAACAAGTCTATTGAATGTGCATATATTCAAGCTTTTACACTGTTGATTTTTTTTTTTTTACTTTTTAAAAGGTTTTCATTTTTTAAAAAGAACTGTTCTTTTGTTTTTTAGCAAGGTGATCACATGTGGCACTGTGGTTAGAATACGGAACTGGGACTCTGGAGATCAGGTCTCCATTTGACCATGAGGCTCACTGAGTAACTTCTGACCCACCACACACTCTCAGCCTAATTTACCTCACAGGGCTGTTGTGAGGTTAAAATGGAAAAGAGGCTGCTGCTTTGGTTTCCTTGCAAGGGAAAAAAGGTGGGTTTTAAATGTCATGTAATAGTTAAAAATAATAGTTAAAGCTGACATACATACAAATTCTTGTGACATTTCTGGAAACTGCTCCTGTTGATATGCCTTCATGTAAACAAAACAGGAATGAAACCATTAATTCTGAAATTAATAAAGAACAATCTGAAGAAGCATGTTTCTCTAATCCTGCATAAAGTTTCCCTGAGATTTTCCCTGGCAAATGTTGTAAATTGAAGAGGGTTTATTTATTTATTTATTTATTAAAACATTTCTATGCCGCCCCTTGCCGAAACCTTGGGGCGGCTCACAACATCTAATAAAATACACAATAAATTAAAACACTAACAATTAAAATATATACAGTAGAATAAAATAAGCCGCCCTGGCTAAACAAAATTCAATAATATTAACATTTAAAATGCTGCTTAAATAAAAAGGTCTTCGCCTGGCGCCGAAAAACAAATAACGACGGCGCCAGGCGGACCTCTCTGGGGAGCGCATTCCATAACTTAGGCGCCACCGCTGAGAAAGCCCTCCTCCGAGTAACCACCCTCCTAATTTCCTTCACTGAGGGCTCCCGGAGGAGGGCCTCTCCCGCTGATCTCAGGGGGCGGCTGGGCATATATGGACGTAAGCGCTCCTTCAGGTAACCAGGGTTAGTGTAAGGTCTAATTAAAAGGATCTCTATATTCTATTGGGCCTTCATTTTAGGCCTTCATCCACATCCATTTCCCTGAAATCATCTGTTCCTGCAATGCAGGGATGTAAAACTTCACATTTCTAGGTAGAAGTCCACCTCCAGGAAATTGCAATTCAGCTACCTGGGATTCTCCAGATGGCCACAATCCCTTCCTTTTGATCCACCACCTTCTCCCAGCTGCCAGTCATTCTATGGTTTCTGATAGGGGTGCAGGTTGGAAAGTAATCAATCTGTAAAACCCAAAAGCCAATGTCAACTGTCTTACAGGACAGAAGAAATGAATGAACCTACAACTTTTAGACCTAGGTTAGGATAGCACATAAGCCAAGGAGCATACAGAGCATACAGTCTGAGGTGAAAACAAGAAATTGCTAAGTATTCCATGAAAATCCAGATGCCTCTTCCTGTACAATAATTCTGTGCAGAAATGTCAGACTTTTAGACTTGGAGTTAAATCATATCAATTTATTTCCTAAGAATGATGCTGTACCACCATCGATGTGATGACTTTGCCCAGTACTTTAAGGAGAAAATTGCTCAGATTCGTCATGAGCTGGACTCCACAAGTGATTCAGATCCTTTAGGGGAGATGCCAATGATTCCGTCTGGTCAGGTATTAATGGATGAATTTCAGTTACTGTGGCCCGATGATGTAGAACAGGTGTTTGCACAAGTACATCCTACCATCTGCTTATTTGACCCTTGCCCTTCATGGCTGCTGACAAAAACCAATCACGGGATCGGATCCTGGAACGTGGAGGTTATTAATGCCTCTCTGAAGGAGGGCTGGGTCCCCACTCCTTTAAAGGAGGTGGTAATCAGGCCTGTCCTAAAGAAGGCATCTCTGGATCCAGAGATGGCCACCAATTGTAGACCGGTGGCCAACATCCCATTTCTGGGCAAGATGTGGAATGGGTGGTGGTGGGACAACTTCAAGCACTCTTGGGTGAAACTGATTATCTGGACCTATTTCAGTCTGGCTTTAGAACCGGGTATGGTACTGAATCAGCCTTGGTCGCCCTGTATGATGACCTATGCAGGGAAAGAAACAAGGGGAGTGTGTCCCTGTTGGTCCTCCTGGACCTCTCAGTGGCTTTCGATACCATCGACCATGGTATCCTCCTGGATTGGCTGGCGGGACTGGGAGTAGGAGGCACTGCTTGGCAGTGGTTCTGCTCCTACCTTGATGGCTGATTCCAGAAGGTGGTGCTGGGTGACTTTGGCTCTGCACCATGGCAACTTTGTCATGGAGTACCGCAGGGTTCCATTTTGTTCCTCTTGCTATTTAATATCTACATGAAACCGGTGGGAGAGGTCATTAGGAGGTTTGGGCTGAGGAGTCATCAGTATGCTGATGACACCCAGCTCTACCTCTCTTTTTCAACTAACCCAGGTGAGGCAGTGGCTGTACTGAACCGGTGCCTGGCTGAGATAATGGGCTGGATGAGGGCCAATAAACTGAAACTCAATCCAGATAAGACAGAGGTCCTGTTGGTGGGTGATTCAAACTCCTAGGTAGGTGACTTAGGCTTTCCCTGTACGGGGTTGCACTCCCTCTGAAGGACAGGGTCTGCAGCTTGGGAGTGTTCCTCAACCCGGAGCTGTCCTTGGAAGCTCAAGTGACAGCGGTGGCAAGAAGCACTTTCCTTCAGCTTCGGCTAATCCATCAGCTGTGTCCCTACCTGAGGAAGATTGCCTAGCAACAGTAACACATGCATTGGTTACTTCCCGGTTGGATTTCTGTGACGTGCTTTATGTGGGGCTGCCCTCGAAGACAGTTCAGATACTTCAGATGGTGCAAAACTGAGCTGCCATGATGCTGTCGGGGACTGGCCGTTATTTTCATATGACCCCAGTCATCTATCAGCTCCACTGGCTTCCCATTGAGGTCTGGGCTCAATTCAAGGTGCTGGTTATTACCTATAAAGCCCAAAACAGCTTGGGACCAAGATACCTAAAGGAATGCCTTCTTCCCTATTTGCCCTCCTACCCCCTGAGATTGACAGCAGGAGCCCTCCTCCGGGAACCCTCTGTGAAAGATGTTAGGAGACAGAGTACCCACAGGAGGGCCTTCTCTGCGATGGCACCCCGTTTATGGAATGCGCTCCCCAGAGAGGTCTGCCTGGCACCATCATTATATGTTTTTCGGTGCCAGGTTAAGACCTTTTTATTTAATCAATATTTTAATAAGTTTTAATATTGAATTTTATCATCATATTTTAATTGCAGCCAGAGTGGGTCATTAATTAATTAATGTTATGTTAGATATTTGTATTTTATTTGTGTAAGCCATCCTGAGACTCTTGCAAAGGACGGCATACAAATATCCCAAATAAATAAATAAATAAATAAATATAAAATAAAGTTCCAGATATAAATGAATGGTTTGGTGGTGTCAGTTTCTCCCAATTGGTTTTTTTTTTCCTAATCTTAATCTTGGTTCTTCATCACATGGCAGTCTCTTTTAGCTATGCTTTTCTATATGGAGTTCTTTGCATATAGAAGCATACATATTTAAAAACATTTATGAGTATGAATACTGAGAAATCTTGATGGCAAAAGAAGAAGAGGATGGCAGAGAATGAGATGGCTAGATGGAGTCACGGAAGCAGTTGGCATGAGCTTAACTGGACTCCAGGGGAAGGTGGAGGACAGGAAGGCCTGGAGGAATTTTGTCCATGGGGTCGCGGTGGGTCGGACCTGACTTCCCAACTAACAACAACAACAACACTGAGAAATCATCTCATCCAGATGGGTTGATTGGCATAAACGTTTTCCAATATGTTGCTTCCCAAACTTCCTTGTCTGTCTGTCTTCATACAGTTATGCTTAAATTTCTGTGATTCCCAACCCTGGCAAAGATCATACTTGTTGTGCTAACTTAATTTATGCAGATATTAAAAATTACCTGATATTTTACTTGACTGACTGCCAGATGTCATTGCAACATTGGTCTGAGCAGAGTGAGTAAGAATTATTAAGCATCAGCAGAGGACTAATCATCTTACATTAGTTGTTGATAGAATGGCTCAAACTGCTACTGTTTCATGAACACTGAAAAGGTCTTGATAAAATTCACTGGAAATGTATTTTCATTGCATAGATTAAAAATGGCTTTCCTAGAAAATTTTTGAAATGGATCAAAACTTTTTATTTTATACCAAGAGCTAGTTAGAACTAATCATCTTTGAGGGACTATTTTTACATTTGGAAGGGGAAGGCGGACAGGATTCTCCACTTTCTCCTGTAGGTATGCATAATAATTTGGTAATGGGATGAAATTGCAACAGATTTTACCAGTTTGTGCCCAGTAGATTTCATTCCCTGTCTTCCCTGGAATTGATTCAATCTGTAGCAAGATGAATTGATACATGGATTTCAGGGTGTTTTTAATGATGGTAGCAATTAAAAAACGAAATATTGTTGTTGTATGTGTGTGTTTTGTTTTGTTTCATTTTGTTTTTGTTCTGGGTTCTATGATTTGCCCATACGGGATTCTAAGTTTCCTCCTGCTGCTGCTGCTGCTGCCACCGCCGTTGTTGTTGTTGTTTTCCATGGTACTTTGGGCACTTCCTGAGCCAAGGGGTCAGAAAAAGTTAAAATGGAGGACACCATGGACAAGTTATTTGACAAGTATTGTATAAGTCTCTGCTGTACCAAAGCAAACAAGGAGAAAATGAAATATCTCTATTTATATTATATGAAAGAAAGGAGGGAGGGAAGAAAGGAGGGAGGGAGGGACAAATGCACTTATAGTTTGCTTATCAGAATGAAAACACTGAGAAATCTTATCCTTAAACTGAAGACAATTCCAAGCATCACACATCTCTATTTTTGCCTAATACTTTTTTAAAGTCAGTGTTTGTGTATAATGAATTTTAACATAATTTCCCAGAAGATATGCATTTTTGTACACAGCTTAGATTGCCGAATGTCATTACAGACTTAAAAAAGGAAATTTCAAACAATACACCATTTTTGGATTGCATATTGCTTTGAAAGTTCATATTAAATGGCAAACAGAACAAAGTTCACCCCTGCCTCTAGTTTTTAACCTATCTGCTGACAGTATTGGCTCAGCCTGAACCACTCCAGCCACTTTGTTTTAACGGCATGGATTCTCCTCCTCCTCTCAAAGCATTTATATTCAGAGAAGTGCTTGGGACCCATCGTTATTTGGAAATGGTTCTAATTAACTTATTCTCCAGCTCCAAGATTATATTAAGTAAACAGAAACTCATTATGAGCCTGTTATGACAAAATTAATCTTGCCTATTTCATGTAGAACTCATCTGTCTAGCAGACTAACTCACTCAGAGCAGACAACAAAGGTATCCCAGTAAAAATGACCCTTCTGCAGAAACCTTCAAGGACAGGGTCACTTTTTCTTCCCCTTCATTTCACAAAGAATCACTTTGAATCCTGATAGCTTCATATTTCTTTGAAAAAGGCAATTTGTGTATTTTATAGTTTGGGTAGTTCCAGCATGAAACTTCTTATCTGTTTTATGGAGGGAGGTTTCTAGTCTACAAAACATCAAACAATATATTAACTGTAATACATAAAAAGCATCATAATAAATGTTTTAAAAAGTTAAAGATACGTTTTTGCTGCAGAGAGATTTTAATCTCAGACATAATATTGTTCCCAATTATTCAGAAATAGCATTCCATTCCAAAGGCAGTGGTATTACCACACTGGTTACTTGAGGGCCAACTGCAGGTTATTTTAAAGGAATCATCACCACTTCCTCACTCCACCTTTCAGTATCCAACAGGGATTGTAAAAATGCTCCTCAAAGTAGCAATAGTATATTTCTTCCCCTATTGCTATTCATGTACAGAGACTTGATTTCTTTTAGAGAGGGGGAAGAAAGAACTGAATCTTCCCATATTCTGAAGTTGCCTTCTGGAGAGGTGCACACTACTTTTAAGTTAAAACACACACAATGCCGTGCAGTACAGATTTGACAAAGAAATATATTTGACCCTGAGTTTTATATTTCCTAGCTTAGAAACACAGATCTCAAGAAATCCCCATGCATACTTCAAATACAGATCATTCTGAGATGAAAAGAAAGCTGTTGGCCTTCCTATGCTCTTGTTTCCTACTCACCCACAGCCCCCTGGTTTCCTGACCACTTCCTGCACACCCACTCACTTTGCTTATAGCTCCATTGCAGGCAGTGGGTGAGTGAAAGGAATATAATTATAGAATACTAGAGTTGGAAGAGGCCAAGAAGGCCATCAGGTCCAACCCCCTGCTGTTGCAGGACACCTGCTGCAGATGGCTGTCCAGTTTCTGAATCTTTCTTAAATCCTCAGAAGGTGCTAGGCATTAGCTAGGCCCATTCCTTCCCCTTTCACCCTCCTGCACGTATCCCAGGTGGGGGGTTTCCCCCATTCAGGAAGAGGGGAACTCCCACCTTGCCAGCTTACTCACAAGTAGACAGATATGATGGGTGCTGCCGCACACCCTGCCCTTGTAAAAAGGTGGTGGGGAGAAGCCTCTTCTTCACTGCTGGCCCAAAACATCAGGCATGCATGGTAGAAACAATCCCAGCAGTGAGGGGTTGCCTGCCACCCAGCAGAATAGATCTTGTTTCCCACCAATTGTTTGCTATTACAGCAACCCATAATTTAGGTGGCAGCTGCCATTGTTGCCAAATGGCTCTGCGGGCCTGAGGGCTTTGCCTGAGCTTGATGAGTCCTCCAAGTTCAGATTTTCATTTATTCATTTTTTGTTACATTTATATCTCACTTTTTTTTCCTTTCAAGGAACTCAAGTCAGCTTACACAATTCTCCTCTTCTTCTCAATCTTATCCCTATAACAACAACTTCCCTGAGAGGAAGGTTGGGCTGAGGGTCTGTAACTGGTGCAAAGTCACCCAGTTGTCTTCATGGCCAAGGAGGGATGATGATGATGATGATGATGATGATGATGATGATTAGAACATTTCTATGCCGCCCCTTGCCGAAGCCTCGGGGCGGCTTACAACACAATAAAATACAATACAATATAAAAATAACAATATAAAATTAAAATTAATAATATAAAATAAATAAAAAAAATAAACGATATAAAAGAAGTTATAAAAGAAGAGTTATAAAAGAAAAGAAGTCGCCCTGCCCAGATAAATAAGTAAATATTGTTAACAATTAAAATGACGTTTAAATAAAAAGGTCTTCACCTGGCGCCGAAAAACAAATAACGACGGCGCCAGGCGGACCTCTCTTGGGAGCACATTCCATGGATTGGGCACCACCACAGAGAAAGCCCTCCTCCGAGTACCTACCCTCCTAATTTCTTTCACAGAGGGTTCCCGGAGAAGGGCCTCTCCCGCAGATCTCAAGGGGCGGTTGGGCATATATGGATGTAAGCGCTCCTTCAGGTAACCAGGTCCCAAGCCATTTAGGGCTTTATAGGTCATAACCAACACCTTGAATTGGGCGCGGACTTCAATGGGAAGCCAGTGAAGCTGTCGGAGGACTGGAGTCATGTGAACATAACGCTCCGTCCCCGTCAGCAACCTGGATTAGAACCCAGATTGCCTGAGTCCCAGTCCTGTTCTCCTAGCCACTACACCACACTGGCTCTCAGAATACCCAGAGTGGTTCTGAACCTAAATAGCAGCCATGGCTTATTGGAGTCACTTTTGGAGGCTCAACTTTGCCCCTCTCTAGACAGGGATAGCCTGGCTTCAGTAGTTTTCCATAGTATGGCTACTCTCTGGCTAGCTAATCCCAAAACTGGATTATTGCAGTGCATTCAATGTGGGGTTGACCTTGAAGATGGTTCAGAATGGAGCATTTAGATTAATAACTGGGACATGCAGGTCCCAACATATAAGACCAGTTCTGGCTCACTTGCATTGGCTGAATATGCTTCTGGTTCCAATTCAAGGTGCTGTTTTTCACCTATAAAGCCTTCCATGGCTTAAAACCACAGTACCCAGACACGATGCTCAACCTCTGGGCCCTCCTCTGAGTGCCAAGTCCAAGAGAGGTGCTGACACCAGGTGACTTTTGTTATTTCTTGCTATTACCTCTTCCTAATATCTGCTTTTAGCTGCTTTAAACTATTTTTTTCTGATTTTATGGTATTTTCATTGTACTTTTATCATCAGGTTTTATGGACTGTGTAAACTGCCCAGACAGCTTCAGCTGTGGGGCTGTATAGAAATGAGATAAATTAATAAATTAATAAACCTTGTCTTTGTAGGAAAAGCACTATGGATATCAAAAATACTGAGTTGCTGCTGCACCTGTTTATGGTAATTGCAGCATTGCTCAGAAAAAGAACCAGGACAAAGTTTTGCAATTCTTGTTGTTCAGTATGCATTTCACTTCTCAGTTCTGAATACAGAAGCCAGGAGGGTGTGGTATGATGATGAAAGACAGAGCGATCCATGGACAATTTTTTCCACATACTCATATAGAATCATTCCTCAAACTACAAGTGTTCACAGCTCGTTTGCACTGCAAGTGTTCCTCCTAGACAATTAAACTCCCAGGGTGTGTATCTATCTCTCTGTGTTCTCCTGTCTCACAAAGAACAAATGCTTCAGTTCAAACCCTAATTCTAGCTACTACTCATTTCTTAAAAACAAAGCAAAGGTGCATATGGCAAATTATACAAATAATCAAAGGCAATAGAAAAATGGTGCTGTCCCCACCTTAATATTAGGCCTCCCTCCTTCTCCTCTTCCTTTTTAGAAATTTCTCCTTCCCTCTTAAGGATACGGCTAGAAATAATGCCTTATTTGTATGGCCTCTGAAAAGGGAGAAAGCCAACAGGAATAGTCCATATTTTCATTTTAGGGAAACATTATCGTACAACCTGGCCTCTGCAAAGCAGTAACAAAACACTGTACGAAGACTAGCACATCTCTGGAGAACACAAAAGATTGCCGTTTTACACAAGCTCTGTAAACTTGCTTTTCAATTATTTGTTGTAAGCAGTATTTAATTAGTATCAATAAAAATCTCAAAATGGTGCCATTTCTAGAGATTAATAACCAGCAGGGCTTAATTAACAGCCATGAACACCTCTCTGGCCTTAAATAATCTATCTAGAAATGAGCTGAATCATAACGATTATTGCTTAATTGAAGGATTAGTAAAGAACCACTTTCAGTCTGATTCTTATATTGTATCTTGTCTCCTGATGACATTTACAGAGTTTTCATTACAGAGATAGCAACAATCATTAAAATAGTTCTTCCCACTAATAGAGAACTTCAAATATCTAATTTGTTGCCTTCCCCTCCCCTGGAAGAACTGCTACAGAACAAAGCTCACTAGGTTGTACTTCACATTTCTTCCTCTATTCTGGAACAAAGGCCATTTTTACCCATCTAATAGAGCCCTGGAAAAAATGGATCTCCATAATAAGAAGTGGAACTCTTAGGTAAAATAAAGGAGAGAAACAATGGAAATGTTAGCAACCTCCTCTGCGAAACTCTTGTTCGCTTGCTCCCTGGGAGCTTAGCTGCTTATATCCTCGAGGAGCTAGACAAGCTGGAACACTTCCTCTGATGTATTCTGCTCTGCTTGGAGTCAGGAACCAGAATATACTTCAGCATTTTGTTACCATATTGCTTCATAGAGATACTTTCTTGCTCTTATATAAATGTGCAGTAATGATCAGGTCAAGTATAGATATAAGATGAATCCGTACACTGAGCCAGGTATCAAACTTTTTTTTCATTTCTCAGCCCTGGAAAATGTCAATCAGCAATGATTGAAATAGTCTCTCTTGGCAGGGGCTGAGTAAATTTCCCATAACATGAAATAATCACAACATATCCTTGCATGTAGATGCTGATTTGATTTCAAGCATATATCTATGACACACACACTCACAAGCAAAGCAGAGTCCCTTGCCCGGTTTTCAGATTTGAAAGTTTGGGGTTGCACAATATTGACAGAACAGCCTCTATATACTCACCGCATCCCTCCACCTTTGCGGCCAGATGCTTTGATGGCATATTAGCATACCAGGAAGCATAGTTAATTCAGTACTACTCTGCAGGGAGTGCTTTATGATATTTGTAATATCATCAGCAACTCCCAAAGCTTAAAATTGTTCAGGCTCTCAGATTACTCTGACATCTATACATCTCTAGAGTATTAACTGAGAGGGAACAACTGGGAAGAATTAATTAAAGCATTACATGCAGGCACATGGGAGGTTGAACTGAAGATGCTTTGGACTGGGAAGGCAAGACATGAATTCTGTTTACTTTTGTAATCATTTATTGTCCATCGTTTAAGTTTAACACTGTTTAACATTGATCAACAAATAACATTTAAATTTTAAAAATTCCCAAAGCATAAATTACTGCTCACTCCCTAAGATAATGGTTTTCAATTGCTTTTAATAAAATCTATGTGATTTTTATGTAGACTTTGAGGATGTACCTAATTTCCAATGATACATCAATACCTTATGAAGAAGCTAGAGTGTAATGAGATTGCTTAAAGGGATTAGATAAAACAAATGTTGCAATCTACATCTATTGGGAAGAAAAGTTTGCATGCTTTTCCACCTTGGACTAAGAAGCCAGTTTCAGCAGTCAAAGACAAGTGTACTGTGCACATGTCAAATTGTTGCACTGTTGGATTGTGATCCTGAGTACCTCTGATAATCTGGGAAGATAGAGAGAAGAACACTGAATCTAGCTCCTTACTCCCCCATCTTCCTCCAATAGACGATTGGTGATTTTTATTCATACAATTAGGTTTTTGAGACTAGTTCTTTCCAATAACAGGACCGAGCAATTGGTGGTTGTCCAGATGTTTTGGCCTACAACTCTTCTCAATCCAATGGTCTAAAGCTAATGGTGAGAAATCATGAAGGTTGTAGGCCAGATAATTTGATAATTTGCCTGTCAATGATCTATTCAAATACCAATCACAAGAAAAATAAGGAAAAATAATTAAAATTAGGACAAGATGTAAACATTAAAAAGGTGGTACAAAGTGACTTGGAAACAAAGTGGCTATAGAAATAATTTAATTATGCTTCTGGGACAATCTGAACTGATGAAAATGGCAGTGTGATGATAAATGCAGTGAGGGAAGACCCCATGATAATGTCTTGCCAAGGGCCCTCCAAAACCTGGAGCTGGCACTGCACTCCTGCCTTGCGGTGGGTTACTGATCAACAAATAGGTCAAGTTCATCTTAATGGAACCTAAACCTATGTCTATTTTATCAGCTCACTCCACTGCTTGTGCTATCTTAGCTTTTTGGCAAATCCATGAATATGGATTAGTGTACCTGATTAATTAAGATAGTGTGACTTAAGTATATGTACTGGTGTTTCCAGCATGTATATTTTATGATGCATAAAATTCAAATATTAGATTTTTTCATTACACTGAGCAATTCTAACTAAACTTTTAGCTTCTGCCTAAAGTTAAATTACTGAGGTCAACAAGATTTCATCAAAGCACAACAAACACTGTCTAAAGCCAGGATATGCTATAAAGTCATTTCCCCCTTGAATTATATACTTAATGAAGTGTGAAAATGATGACATTTAATATCTTCAATGAAAGCTGCTTCGGGAAACACTTCATCACTTCAGAATTGGTAGCTGGTAATTTGACTTTACCTGACTAGACCTACAGTATAATTGCCAAGTTTTAGTGTCCTTTTGTCCAGAAATGATCATGGTTCTGGGAAAGCAGTATATAATTTGAGAAGACAAAGTCTGACAGAGTCAACTTCCAGACTGAATAAAAGGACTTTAAACCTGTCAAAAGCAGTATGGCACTGATGTTACAAGAGTCCACAAACTGTAATCCTGAAGCATACATTTAAATATGTGGCAGTGTCAGACTTTCAGGGAGTTGGCAAATTATACATATGAGGCTTTTACCAAGGTGATATTCAAGAATGAGAGAGCAGAAAGCCTGATGTAGAAATTAGATTTTGTTGTTCATTTCTTTTTCAATGCAAAATCGTGGTGCATTTATCAGTGCTTAAAACTTTGCTAAAGGAGCACCCCAGCATACAGCAGCTTCGCTCTCTGGTCAGTTTCCAGGTGGAATTCAAAATGTTAATATGACCTATAAAACCTATTCTAGTTGTAATGTACAAAGGTCTGGTTTGGGCTACCTGGAAAAATGCTTTCTTCCATATCAATCTGTGCAGTTCTTAAGGTATTTTAAAGAGGTCCTTCTTTCTGCCACCATCAGAAGAGTGTTTGATGTGACACAAGAGAGGGCCTTCCAGGCTGTGGAACTCCACAGATCCTCCCTCCCTCCCCCGCTCCCTCTCGCTATCCTTCCAGCAGCATACACGGACCACCTTACTCAAGAAAGCCTTTGGCCTGTAAGCAGGTCTGTGGTTGGGTGCAGTGTTTATTCTGAAATGGTTAGGTTTTATAGTATTTAAACATGTATTATTGTTTTACTCTTTTAAAAAATTGTTTTGTTTCACCAGTTTGGTAAAAGGCTGAGGTATTAATCAATAAATAAACATCCAAGCCTGCAGTTCCTTCCATGAATAGCTTGAAGGTACAATCGTACCTCATTTTCAATGGCTCTTTGTGTGCAACTTCAGCAGCTGACCAGAGATAGCCATTATATGCACAGCCCTAACATGTACATATGACAAATTTGCACCTAAAAGCTTGTTTCTGTGAACACACAGCCCCTAGTTAGATCCAATTACGTTGGAGGTGATATGCAGAGAGATAAAAGCACTCTCTGTAATTTATCAACAGGTAAAGGATCATTCATACATAGATGTCACTACTATAGATGGTGTTCATAAACTCAGGAACATGCATGCCTGAACCAACCCGATGATTTGCTGTTTGTTTATTTTAAGGAGGGGAACATTAGACAAGGAAGCTAACAGACAACCTTAATAAGATCTCTTCATGGCACAGGCTTTTAAAAAATATTAAGTTCGATAAGCAAAGTAGCAAGTATAGCGATGTAATACAGTCTGAACTCACATGGTCTAAGCACTAGGAATTTTCATTCACAGATATAGTATGCCACCCACACAGATTTCCCTATTCCCTCTGAGTCCTCATGGTAGCAGATGGCTAATATATTTTCTCAGCAACAACATATTGTGAGATATCCTTCTACTGCAAAGTATTTTGGGTAACTTGGTTCTGAATGGATAATTGACACCCATAACTTCTGTAGCACACACGTTTATAGCAATAGATTTGCCCGCATCTTTGGCCTCTCTTGCGCCTGTGGCTAGAGAGATTTTCATGGTGAGTATATCTACTTCAAGATATACCATTACAAAATTGATTATGTGGACTACACTTCCAACATAAGCACAGGTATACCTCATCTTATTGGTATCAGTCTTCAGATAGCAAAATTCCAGTACCCTTGCAGATTCCAGTGTGACTGCATACACATTCTTTAGACTATCTGCTAGGTGTTGCACTTCCCTGTGCATTGAGACATAGCTTTCAGCAGTTTAAACTATATTAAAATATGCATTTAAATCTATATATTGAATTGAATTATGAATTACATATATTTAGGCATGATTATGTTTCTTTTAAGTAAATTTCTCTTAAGCACTGTTCTGTTGGCTTTTGAACCAAACCTTTCCTTTGAATGAAAATGCCATTATTGCATATGTATATGCATATGAATTATTAGTTTTAGTGAAAAAATCTGGGTTTTTTCAGATTTTATAAGGTTCTACGATTCACTTAAGAAAATTGTTATGGTTCTTTCTGGGGAAGGTCATTTTGAACAGAGGAAAAAAATGAAATACTGCTGACCTCTTTAGAAGAAACATAAAGAAGGATAGATTGTGTTGCTGTTTTGAAGATTTAGCATTCACCACCCTTCTGGGTTGTAAAAGAAATATTCACATAACAGAAGCCAGTAATCTCAGTTATAACTCCTGTGATGTATAGAAAATAGGTTCTTCCATGGGGTGCTTTCTCAGACTTTCAGAACGCTGTCTTATGTAAGCATTCAGAGAAGAGCAAATATGATGTTTTGGTGTACTGTATGGTTCCTTTGTGGGAATCTTGGAACCAGCTTGATTTGCTAAGTCTGAATGGGGTCCTGTGGATCAAAAAGCAGCCTGATGTCTCTCCTAATTGGCAAAAGAAGTCCAAAGTATTTTCTAGGATACATTATTTATGCATTGGTAACTCTAGAATAAGCATATCCTAATTCAGTGATGCACAAAACTTACAATCTTTGCCTCAGGGTGTGGGATTAGTGGAGCAACCATTCACTCACTCACTCACTCACTCACTCACTCACTCACTCACACAAAGTTTGTATATTAGTCAAAAGAGGCAGCAACAATCATTCTCTTTTTCAGAATGAGTATAAGGGGTGAAAGAGGCAAAGATACCTTCTCTGTTGCCTTAGTAAGAACTACACCCTGGCTGCATGCCCAAATCACTCAAGTCCCTGATGCATGCCTATCATAGACTGCTCATCATAAAGCTCAACTGTGTGAGACAATGGCTGCTTAGGCCTCCTACCGCTGGCCAGTAATCCTAGGAGAAAGAGGAGAAGGTCAGCTCTCTTTTTACTCTATAGGTAGCCATCCCTTCTACCCTGAGGGAAATCATGGGGCTCACCAGACTATCTTGCCTTATTTTTCTTCTTGGTCATGCTTCTTTCCAGCTCTCAGTCCATTCACCCAGATCAGATGAAACCACTGCCTGGATGAAATAGCTGCTGAGGAGTTAGTATTAAAAAGTGAACCACACAGCTAATCTAGGGATGCCACAGCCACAATCTTACTCAGCCCTGCAGTGGAGAGCTGGCTAATCTAATACTACTGTTCAGAGATGCCTGAATGCAATGTTACATGCATCAAAGGTAGGAATCAGAGATGGCAGTCCAGCCGTACAAGAATCAGCCAGTGAAGAAGAGCTGCAATTGCCTGAATGTCACCTGCATCTTGACAGCTGGTCTCACACATGATGTGTCTCTATCCCAGCCTCACAGGAAGCTGGGCCAAAATCACCTTCATCGAACAGGAACAGGAATCTGAAGGTCTGAGTTTGCACATCATCATCCCAGAGCTGAGCAATGAACAGCCCGTATCATCGTACTCATCATGCATTCCAGCAGTAAGGCCTTCCAGTGGGCAGCAAAGGGTTCCGATGAGTAGGAAAATCCTTTATTTCCCCTGCCCAAGAGATGCAGTTGTAGGGCAGTATAGACATGAGATGAATTATTCACAATGATTATGATGATCAGGCATTTGGGGCAGGGCAGTCTGTTTGTGGACCTTCCAACCAGAGAACACGGACCTGCTCCATCTTCTCACTCAGTAGATCAGTGCCTGGCAGATACTCTGCCTCTGAACAGTAGTCTCAGAGGACAAAATCAGCTAAGGGTCTTTAACAGCCCGTTCAGTTACACCTCCGGGATTCCCAGCTCCTCTGAATTGAGGATCAGTTGGTTTGTCCTAACACATCAGGAAACTGATAAAGACTCCCTCATGGATCACCGCCTTGGCATGAAGAAAGGGCTTGCATAGCACAATGAAGCTATGGGCTAGGCTGTGCAGGGGAACCCAAGATGAGCAGGCCATAGCAGGGAGCTCTGACAAAAGCTGATCCACTGCAGAAGGAAATGGCAACCCACTCCAGCATCCTTGCCATGAAAACCCCGTGGACAGAATCATAAGGATAAAAGATATGGCACCAAGAGATGAGCCCCTCAGGCTGGAAGATGTCCAGTGTGCTACTGCGGAACAGCAGAAGGCTAGTACTAGTAGCGCCAGAAAGAAATCGCTAAGGAGCTTTTTGATTGCTATTCTGGTCCATGAGAAATAAACCCCCAAAATCCACAGACGGGCAATACCTCTATTAGGAATGCTTGCTGGTCCTAATACAGGTGTCCTTCGATGCAACTTGGTGTTTCATAAGGGTGAGTTTGCTAGGAGGCTAACATTTGGTGCAGATTTTAGGAGTGTGAGACATTAGAACCTATAAACTGAAAGGAAAAATGTTGTAGAATACCAGAAAGGAAACTAACAAACAAAGGAGTTTGAAATAAAATGGAGTCTGCCTTTGACAGCAGCTTTCTCTGCCTCTTTGCCCAATCCAAGACCAGGAAGAGTAAAGCAACATTGTGCAGTCCTGGGCCTCTGTCATTAGCTACTGAGCTTGCTAATAATGAGCCAGAGAGGTGAATGAGGATTTATTCAGAAGAAAATCTGAATGTTTAAGAGGCGGGGGGGGGCGGGGTTAGTCCCTAATGATTGTGTAAGTACACAGCCTAAAGGTGTGGATTATTATAATCTGTAATATATTCCCACACTTACCCTGCCAGTGTGCCATGTTCAGTTTACACCAAATCAGCAAATGTTTAGGGTTTTTCAGGGTTTTATTCTGGTCCTAGCACTCCTTTTGGTGAATTTACAGTGTGGAAGATAGGACACAGACTTTTACTTATCAGAACTACATTTGACAATAAATTAAAATACCATCCCTTTGAAAAAAAAAGAGGAGAGGAGAGGAGAGGTGGTCCCACTATTGTTAATGCTACAGGAAGTCCTTCAGGTCTTTATTGAGCTTTTTGATATGATATGTTAGAATGCTAACTGTTGTTCTAAAGATTCAACAGTTTGTTGGTGCTAGAATATTGCCATCAGTTTTCTACTACCCGCATCATTTTTGTTTGTTCATGTGTTTGTTTGTTTTCCTTTCCCCACTTTCTCTCCCTCTTTCGTTGCTCTACTTCTTTCCTTCATATTTCCTCTTTTTTCTTTTTTTCTGTTACATGCCTGTCACTCTCCCAATCTGAAGTCTGAGACTGGACCATGTTGATTTCAATTATTACTTGAATAATTATCAATTATGACTAGGAAGAATTAATTGTTAATTAAAGTTCAGGGTTTTATTCCTTTTTTTGTTGGATTACCACCTTTTCTATGGAAAGTTGCTTATTAATCTCTTATTCTATTTTATTCATGTTTTTATTTTCTTAATACTTCATTATTTTTCAATATAACTATACCCTACAAGGGTGTCATTCTAACAGGAATGAAGAGTATAAACAGTGTAGTATAAACAGGTTTTTTGAAGGCAATAAATAATTAAGAAATGGTAGATTAATTATAAGAATTGTGGGTAAGGCTACAAGGGGGAAAAAACCTTCTGAGACAGGATTTATTTTTGATGAATCTGTGCTGGCTTCTATTAATCACTGCATTTTCTTCAAGATGCTTGCAGGTGGATTTTTTAAAATAATTTGCTCCAGAATGTTTCCAGGGATTGATGTCAGAATGACTGGTCTATAATTCCCAGGTTCATTTTTCCCCCTTTTTGTAGATTGTGAGAACATTAGCCCTTCTCCAGTCAAAGGGTACTTCTCTTGCTTTCTCAGATCTATCGAAGATAATAGCCAGTGGTTCTGAGAGTTCCTCCGCTAGCTCTTTTATGACTCTGTGATGGAGTTCATTGGGCCCTGCAGATTTGAAAGTGTTTATTTCATCTATGTATTCCTTGACCCTTTGTCTATCAATCTTGGGCTGCCATCTCTCACTTCCAGCTTGAATTTCCTCTTGATTGCAGATTTCCTTGTGGGGAGAAGTCTGAAATGAAGTAGGAAATTGGGTGACTCTGCCTTTTCTTTGTCATCTGTTATCACTCTAGAATCCATTTTAAATAGCTGGACACCTTCCTCTTTCTCATGCCTTTTGTTCTGGAAGTATCTGAGGAAGCCTTTCTTATTGTGCTTCACATCCCTTGCTATTCTTAGTTCATTATCTGCTTTACCCGTCCTTATGACATCCCTGCAATTCCTTGCTATTTGTTTATATTCTTCCTTTGTGGCCTGGGCCTGCTTCCACTTCCTGCACATGTTTTTTTTCTTTCAGGCTCTCACTTAACCTTTTGTGGAGCCACGTGGGCTTCCTCTGCTATCTTCTACACTTTTTCCTTGATGGAATTGTTCATAGCTGTGCTTGGAGAATCTTCTTTTTCAAGATTTCCCATCCCTCTTGGCACCTTTACCCTTAAGGGTTTGTTGCCATGGCGCTTTGCTTATCATTTTTTTGAGTTCATTAAAGTTGGCTTTCTTGAAGTCCAGGATGCTTGTTTGGATCCAGTTACCCTTTGTCTCCTTTATAACTGAGAATTCAAGTATTGCATGGTCAGTTTCCTCCAGAATTTACATGGTTGTTATTTTGTCCACCAGGCCATCTCTGTTTGTTAGTCTTATAAATCGAGTATAGATGATTCTCTTGTATCTTCCTCTACTTTCTGCAGAAGAAAGTTGTTGGCAACACATGTCAGGAATCTCTTGGAGGGGCCATGCTTGGCAGAATTATTCTCCCAGCATATATCAGGGAAATCGAAGTCCCCCGTGATGTCTACATCATTTTCTTAGACATGCCAGCTAGTTGGTTTTCAAAGGTTGCATCCTTGTCCTCTCTATTCTTTACCTTGTTTTATAGGCCTTTTGTCTCTTATTCAGAGTGTTTCGTGTAGTTCTTTCACAGTGGATTTTTCAGACAACCTTCCTCAAGTAACTTGAAGTGGTTCAAGAGTTCCACTGCTTCCATGGGTACAGAGTGTTTTCTAGGTCTTCTGTGTCTGTCACCTTGTTCCAGCAAGTTCCCCATTTTCCCTTCCCTCAGTGTTCTCCTCTGCTCCCTTGTCTTGCTGTTGCTCTTCTTCCTTTTGGACTACACTTCCAGGTCCTCTTACTGTCCTGGACCTGTTCCAGGTCCTCTGCCCTGTCTATAAACTCTTCATTTTCTTTTATTGTCTGGAGGGTGGACACTCGATGCTCCAGTGCCCTCACCTTTTCCTGTAAAAGGGCTACTAGTGTGGAGCAGTTGCAGTTGTTGCAGGTCACCACTGTGCAGTTTCCTTGGTACATAGTTTGTGCCACCGCGTGGTGGAGGTGGGTGGAATTAAGGAGAGAAACAAATGGGAGCACGAATGTTATGGAGCTCCCCCCACCAAACTCCTGCTTGCTCTCCCTGGTACGTTGCTCCCTGGGAGCTTGGCTACTCATATCCCGGAAGCCCTAGACCAGCTTGCTCTGGTGTGCTCTGGTAGTGCTCTGCTCTTCTGGGAGTCAGGAACCAGAATGAATCACCCCAGCCACACAGCTGCTGCTAGCTGATCAGGCCACTCCCTTTCAGTTATTCAGCAATCAGCTAGTCTAGAATTTCCCTTCAACTGTCTCTTAGGAAAAAAAAGACTTTAAGCTGGGTAGTGCAGTCCTGTTTCTGTTTTGTTTTTCTTTGCCTTGCCTCACCTTGCCTCTGCCTGCCTCTGCTCCCTCTTCCACTACAACTCCTCCTCTGCCAAAAATCCTGGTCACTTGCTCTGGTTGCCCCCTCTCTGAGAGCTTGGCTGCTAATATCCCAGAGGCCCTAGACCAGCTGGGTCAGCTTGCTCTGATGTGCTCTGCTCTGCTTGGAGTCAGGAACCAGAATGAGGTGATATTGACATCCAGACATTGACATCCAGTCCAATATCCATTATTATATCCATTTTGTTAACTTCAGTAAAAAGGTTGTTTTTGCCAAAAACTGGAAAAAATATAAAACACAGTCCTGAGGACATAATGCAAGCCAAAAAGTGCTCATAAAATTTTATGCCCATTTTGAATAATGGGTTCCAGGCCTGCGATTTGTAAAACAAGAAACTATGAATCAAAACCATACCCAGTACAGATTTACATCTGTCATTCCCACTTTCATTACAGATAATCTTTGGCAATACATTTGCAACATTACAACCAGCAACGGACTTGTAAACATTAGCACTAGTAGTGCAATTTCTGTCAGTGTGTATGTCTTCTGGAAGCATCAAACAAGGACTCATTGACTATATAACTTAAAAGAAAAGATGATGATGCTAATACCCACATTACAGAATTGACCTTTTCCTCCTTGTAGAAGCAGGGTAAGGGAATCATATCAAGCTATTATTTTTCTTCTATGATCATCTTATATGGCTACCATAAACCTCTATGAGTACAGATTGTTTCTTTCTGTTACATCATAATTTGAAGTGATAAATGCTCCTCAGCAAAATGTAAGGATGAGTTGAATAAATAGAATGTGGCATTCACATAACAGCCACATCAGCTTCCCCCTGCCACCACCAACATCAAATACTAACCTTGAAGCCTACACATGAATGTTTTATTTCAGAAAATAGGTAACTATTGAAATTTCAATTGAACACAGTTTAGCAATTGAAGTGCCCACCAAATGGTAGGAATGTTGAAATATGGATGATGTTATTAGTGGGAGCAGAACGGCAAAGGGTGCAAAAACAATATCAGAAAATATTGAGGGAATGCATTGAAGATTATGAGAAAGTATCCTTTGTTTATTTAGCTGAGATTTTAGCAAATTCTTTTTAAAAGTCCAAGCTTTTTCAAAGGTTGATAGGAAATCTATCATTCTTTTGTACTGTTTATCCTCCGTCTTCATATCTCCTGTAGCTTCACATCTCCATCTTCATGACTCAAGTGGTTCAAGTGGAGAATTCTTCACTTGTTTAGATTTCTGTATGTGAGATTATGTGCCCCCACTTTCTTACTTTATCTGTTAGCCCTCGGAGGAAAGGCAGCAACTTAGTTTCTCACCTTCGGAACTGAAAATGTGAGTGATTTTGATACAGACTAAGATTGAATTTCAATAATCACACTGGGAAGTCTTTTTATTATCCAAGTATACTAATGGCATGATTTAAATTCTGCTTTTCCTAAAGACCTTTCAGTCCAGAACTTTAGCTCCCACTATGTGGAAAACAGGGCAGGAACAGATATGTGGATGTGTGATAGGTTCCTATCTGTTTTCTCTTACATATGATAGTAATAGAATAACTGAATGGAGATCAAAACACTGAGATGTTCCACTAAACTAGCAATAGATTTAGATAAACTGAAGACAGTACTTATTTATACAATGTGTAACTGTCATAGAAGTATGACACAGACATTTTTCGATTTTTCTTGAACAGATTGTATCCCTCAATTGTAGAGTTCCAGTCAGGTGACTCTTCCCACCAAGTTTCAGTTATTCCTTTAAGATCATATTTACCGTCATGTACTATGAGCTCAAGTTTGTGTTGTTTCCTATACTCAAGGTTCATTCTGGGTGTGCCCTGATTTTCTTCCTTTTTGGGGGGTCAGGGGGAGGACTGGGGTTGGGCCCTGCTTGAGGCTTTTTCTCTCTTGAAATACAGAAGTCTTTGTCAGGTGAGGGTATGCCATGCTATACATCTCCCTCCCCTGCAAGTTTTAGTTTAAAGCCCTCCTGATGAATTTTTTCACGTAGAGACCAAACACATGCTTTCCATTCTTTGAGAGGTGCATTTCATCATTTGCCAGTAGTACATCTTCCAGGAAGCTTAGCTTGTGGTCCCAAAATCCAAATCTCTCTTTACAGTGCCACTATCATAACCAATCACTCACTTGAAGGATTTCTCTTTCCCTAACAGTTCCTCTTCCATGTACTGGTAGGATTGAGGAGAAGACGACTTCTCTCCTCTCTCTCTCTCTCTCTCTCTCTCTCTCTCTCTCTCTCTCTCTCTCTCACCACCATCATTTATGGACAAGTAAAATACGTTGTGTGACTGGCATGTTCTTCTTGTTGTTTGTAGAAAGTTCTTGCTTTCTTAAAGCTTAGTGTCACTTCCTCCATCACAAGATTTAGAAATTTTAGAAGTTTATCAGCGATTTCTGGAGGGGAAGTTTTCCATGAAAGAAAAGTCACTGTTTGAACTTTTTATCTTATCTCTGTGAATAGCACTGCCTTATTCCTACATAGATTCCTTTCTGTGTCTGCACATACTGATACTGCTCTAATCAAGGCCCAAAGTGGAATGTTCAATAAGCATATAACTTTTAGCATCAAACCATTTCCAATTAGTCACATTAGTTTTGAATGGAAGTGCCAGTAAATCTCAGAATCACTGAACCAGAATGTACATTTGGACTCACATGGAATACGCTACAGCCAGTTTATTAGCAGGACATACCAGGAATCCCTTTCTGACAAAGAAAAAACACCAGCACTGTCAGGTAGCCAGTAAACAAAGCTGAGTATGAGCTTCCATAGAATAGACAGAGGTTTTTTATAAGTTGTGGGTCATGCATGCCACAGCATTGATGAGATTAAGAATGGGTGAGAAGACAAGGACAATGGGGAATAATATACATTGAAGAAATCATTATAAGTATCAGGAAAAGCATCATGACCCATCAGAGGCTTCAGTAACAGAAAATAAAACAATCAGTAGTGACAGAAATCTAACACATTGCAAAGACATTTGAAATCAGAGATAGAAAATTCCTTCTCCTTCCTTCAAGAAAAAGCATGAGCTGGCTAGGCATCTTTACATTGCAAAGGAAGCGCAGGTGCCACAACTGGCTTGCAACATTGTTTCAACATTGTTTTGGCTAGGAGCTTGCCTGAGAGCAGGTGGATTATTTGCATGCTTGGGGCTGTTTTTCCTTCTCCCAGAGAAGGAATTAGAAAGGAAAAACCCTGCAGATGGGGAAGGTGGGGGGACAGGTGAGCCTCTCCATATTTTAATATATAGAATTTATAACTTTATGAGAGCTACTCCAACAATACTTTGCATCACATAGCTTCCGGTGTGTATGAGATGTACTGAAAGAAATAATGGATGAATAATGGAGTCTCTGGGGCTGTCTGCTTTTCCCAGGCATATGGAGCTGGGCAACAAGTTCCAGTATGTATGAGTGGAGAGGAGCAGGGGCAGTGCTGCCAGATTTTCTATTAAAGACACACAAAAGCATATCTTTTTATTTGAGGATTTATTTGGATTTTCCCAACAGAAGCAAAGGCACAGACACATGTCCGTTCTAGTTGCCTAGTGATAAACAGTTGGAAGAAAATGCTCTTGCCTGTAGCTATCTGTCATAGACAGTGCAAACTTGTGGGAGACAACAATAGTTGAGCAGTAAAACCAACAAAAATACACTGAATCATGTATTTACTGTTGTCTTGGCGGAGGAACTAGGTAAACAAATTTGAATTGTCACTGAAATTTCACCTAAAGCAAAATGTGAAGTGAATTTTAAAATAAATGTATATGGGCAATGCATAAAACAGATGACCAAATCAGGGAAATGTCTAATAAAGTTAAACCATGATCACTACTACAGAATCTATTAAGATCATAAGAACATGAGGAAAGCCATGCTGAATCAGGCCAAAGATCTATGACTGGCAATCCAGCTGCTCACAGGATTGCTCAGGCAGAATGGGTGCAAGACCTCCTCCTGCCTGAACTTCTCAGCAGCTGGTGTATTTAGGCAGGCTATGTCTGCTAAAGGACATAATGAACAGCCAACAAGAGTAGTGGCCACTGATAGCCTCCTCCCTCATTGATCTCTCTGATCCCTTTTAACATTATTTATTTGAGCAGCTTTTTGAAAATGATGATAAATCCTAGTGAAAAGTTAGTTGGCTTCATACGGCTGCAAGGCAACATTGCTCCCTGCTGGGTAACCCTTTTTACATTCACAGCTGTTAAGTAGCTCTGTTTTGCAAGTGACCCCTGTCACCATACCTATTATCTGCTTTTAAAACCCTAAGAACAAATTAACTCTCAGCTGCTTCAGATGCGGCTCCTCCTCCTCCTCAATATGGAGCAAAGGATGTGCATTCAAAGTGATCTAAGAATGAATAAATGAGACAGAGCATGGCTGATGCATTTTGAGTCAGACCCTTCTATGTCCATGAATGTCATGCAGTGATGCAAGTGCCATGGAAGGGATTAAAATACACACCACTCATGAAGGTAGGCAAGAATTTATTATCTCTTTAAAACGGAATATAGCAACCAACAGGAAACTCTTGATACCAGATGCAACTCAGTCCATAGTGACTAAATCATATTATGACCATATCCCCCCAGGTGGACTGCAACTCATGTTATACAGATGAAAAAAACTAATCTCCGTGAGAGTCCCTTCTTATGGAATGCAGACATGTCTGGGTAGGTGAGTTCAGGTTGGCCTAAGTGGAAACATCAGTATGGATGAAAGAGGATCCCAGTTCTCCCAGGCAGGAGTCAGAAGTCTCTGTAAGGGCAAAGCATCTGTCTGTGCCACTCTATTGTAAAGACTGACAGACAACCAGTTTAAATTAACCAGAAACTTTTTCTGGGAATTCCAGGCCAGGATCCTTAGATCTAGAGCACAACCTCATGACCTCCTTAGAAGGAGATTATCAGGGAAATGGTACTGATGAACTCCTGTTATAGGGTTAGCCAGATTTTGTGAAATCTGTTCCATCTGTGTTTCACGGATTGGGCAGCATCTTTCATTCTGTCATCTGATTGCTACCAGAATCACAGCAATCAGAAGGATCTGATTTGTGGAAGGATCTCATTCTTATTTGCAAGCACATATTGCATAAATTCCCACCCGTCTCCAAAAAAGTAAAAACAAAACAGTCTGAAGAACCATGTTACTTGTAAAAGGCCAGTCTGCTGCAAATATTGAGCTCAGCTTTGGATTCATAGACACTGAAACACATTTCAATGCCCTGAGGATTTTCCTCTCCTTATGCAGATGATCTTTCAGGAAAACAGAGTTATCTGATTTATGAGCACTGAGGGAAATCCCCTTTCTGCTATTTCCTTTTGTCCTTACTCCCTTTCCTCAAAGCTGGAAGTCCAACCTAAGGATCATTACACATAGTCAGTTTTAGGATGTGGTACACTCTGACAGGAATTTTGGATTCTCTGCAGTGATTGAATAGCTGGGACAGAGAAACACTCCGTCCACTGTCTCAATAAACACGCTTCCCTGTTTTGCTTTCAGTTCCTTAATCTTTTTTTCCATGTAGGAAATTCCCTTTTTTCTCAAGATATTAATTTAAACAGAATAAGCTGGGCAACTCAAGGGGGGACATGGAGAATTACAGGCAGGTTAGCCTGATGTCCATTCTGGGAAAGACAATGAAAAGGCTTATAATAGGAAAGTCATATGGTACAAAACAAATTCTCACAGCCTAAGAGACCACACACAAACTGTCCAGATCTTAAACACTTATATGGTATACTCTATCTAACCACAACTGAACTGATAATTAAAGGCACAGTCCTATGGTAAATAAACCAGAAAAAGCCCTACAACTCCCAATATTGCCAGTCAGCATGGCTGGCTCAGTCATTCAAGGAACTGTGAGACATTTTCCTGTTGAAACATCCATAGGATTGTGCCCTATGCGAATTAAAAGCTAGATTTATCTTAAAGGTTTATATACATTTCTCTTGTTCCCATTCTGTATGCAACCCGGACTGACCTGGAATTCACCAGCAGAGTAGCAATGCAGCCTCAGGAAAGTAACTGCCTCAAGGACATTCATTTTTACCTATAAACTGATCCATCTATTTCATGGGGCTGTTGAGAAGACAGAGGAGAAGCATGTAAAAATGCCTTGCACATGAACATGCTATATAAATAACAGTGTTTACTGTGTACTATGGGGGGTAAAATATATATTTTGTATTCTTTAAAAGATGGAATTCTCAAATGTTCAAGTATAACTTTATGAAAGTGAAGCTGGCAAATTGAATTAGCCAGTTTTTATATAGCCAGTCTATGAGCCAGCTTTTCAGGAAATTTAAAAAAATATGGTGCTAAGGCAGGCAAATCTTGATGTTTACTGGATAGGGATAATAAATACCTTTTCAGTCCAAAAATATTTTAACAGCACAGTCCAACTTGACTGCTTGTAAGCCTCCAGAGTTGGAGACATACGTGCATCCAATGGAAAGCAAAGACGTGAGAGTCACCTCCACATTCCTCCTGCCCAGTGCACAAGGAGAAGATGCTGAGGCGCTAGGAAGACAAATACTGTTACTCATTCATCTTCTTCCTGTCCCCTAGAATGTCCACAAGCCTCTGCTTCTGAACTCAGTCTTCTGATGTTAGAGTTACAGGCAGTGCAGAAATGATGGCTCTGTATACAAGAGCATAAGGAGAGCACTCTGAGGTCAGAGTCCCAGCTCTGACCTCACAGCATGTTTCTGAAACCTTCTCTTGCAGCTAAACTCTGACCATCAACCGTAGGATGAATTATTATTTTTAACAAGCAACATGGCTGTGCATACCAAGGACTAGATATTTATTTATTTAGAGGAAGCTAGCAAATGGCGTCTAACAAGTTCTAATCAAGACATCTAGCAAAACACATTATTCAATAAAAGCCATTTAACAACACTTTAAATCAAATGAAAGGATGTTAGTCCCATTTCAATAATATCTCAGGAAATCCAGGGAAATGAAAAAGAGAGCAATTCTATGGCTCTCCAAAAGCTATTGAGGGAGCCATAAGGTGTGGTAGATCTCCTCTGTAGCTACAACATCTCATGGTACCACCTGAGAAGCGCAGAGGAGGTTTTCCCTAGGTATCAAGGATTCAGGCCAGTTAGGCTTGAAAAGGTTGATTCTATCATGTGGCCATAAAGGTCTGGGAATCAGCTTAGCTACTTCAGCACAGCTGGGATTTCACAATTCAAAACATTGACAATGCTCCTTTCCAAAAGTATTTTCTAGCTAGGAAACACTTGGATTGCTTTTGACTCAGTGTGCTCCCTTCTCTGAGCAGCCTATTTCTTTGGCAAATTTCAACCCTAGAATAATCAGAGGGCCATGCAATCATGTTTCATAACTCTAAAAACCTAAAAAAGAATTAAACATCCTAATGTGCAAAGAAATGTTCATAAAAGGTAATAGAGAAATTATTACTCCTTGTATCTCTAAAACAACCAAGGGAATTTTATGAAACAGATACCCTAAGTAGAGCAGATTTTAATACATCAAGGTACACTTTCTACCGTGCAGATTTAAATTGTTTAATAGCTGTTCCCACTCAGCTGAGAAATGAATTTTCCCTGATGTCCCCATTGCAATGTTTTTGGTACCAGGCCAAAATAGTTTTGTTCACCCAGGTATATTAATATTTTAACTTGTGTGAATCTTCTAACAGTGGAGTGTCATATCTAGGTGTACAATAAGTTCTGCTTTTTTCCCACTCGCAAGCGTGAGTTTAGTTGAAAAATTGTTAGTTTGCACTAGCCCAATGTCATTGGAGCTAATGCAAAGGTGCAGTTGCATGCCACTGAATGATTGTGATTTATTGAAGTATTTTGTATTATGCTTTACTTGAAGACCACCTTGCAATTCTCAATGGAATGAAGGACAGTAGAAAAATGGCTTGAATGATGACATGAATAGAGGGATAAGGGAACTTGCACAGAAAATTCTCTACCAGTACCTGACATATTCACCCCATCCATGTGTCTCTGGGGAGAAGGTTTGCAGTGTTCATCAGGAGTGAAGAAACAGAGTAGAACCTTCCACTGAAGGCAGAAAGAGCAGACAATATGGAAGAGGGGTTAGTCAAAAGCCTGCTTTCACCACAGCAGCATCCAGTGCACTGGAGCAGTGCTATATATCTCTGCCTTTTGGGTAATACAGCTACTTGGCTTTACTCTTTTATTGGCACAGCTAGCAGGTGCAGTGTGGCTTGGGAAACACCATGGTGGTCACCCTTGGACATTGGCAGTCTCGCTAGAGGCTAGTGTTTTGAAAAAGCTCCCCAGAATTCATCCCTCTTCAGTTTGCAGACTTCCTGCCATGTTTTTTTCTGTCTTAAAAAGCAAGCAGAGAGGAAGTCCACAAACATTTGTAGAACTCCACTTGTGCAAGCATCACGAACAAAGGCTGCAAGTCTCCTCTGCAGAAAAGGGATGCTGCTTGCCAGAATGCTGGACTTATGACCATGAAAAGTGAACTGGTCTGAGGAGCCAAGCTCAATGAATCCAACCTACCACACTCCAACAGATCCCTAATGCACCCCTACCAGGGGCTACCCAGTAGTGCTGTCATGCCACTGTAAGAGCCTCCTCATCACCTGTTTAGACTGATCAAATGTTCCAAGCCCGTGTGTTGACAGTGTGATGAATCAGCCTCACACCTCTCAGCTGAGAACAGGCATCTGTGCTACATCAGTTTTGTTTCCTACAAAGTAGATGAGTTAAGAAATAATTGCAGTTCATTTTTGATCAGGATTTATTATATTTGTACCTTTTTAACTGAAAAATGGACTCTGATGCAATTTGTGGTTGAGGAATATACATTTCTGAGTTTGCAGTATGATTCTTGGACTCCAAATCCTGTGTTTTACAGGATACCTACACTTGAAAAAAAAGTGCATGGAAATGTTGTATTTTTGAAAGATGCGCTTGAATCCACAGGAGAAGTCATGCATTTGCAAATGTGTACTTTCAGCAAAAATATGCATGAATTTTTGGGGCTGAGGGGACTAAGCTCACAAATTGATATGAACTGCCAGAGAACTTCAGCTATTGCGTGTATAGCAAGGTAATGAATATATAAATAAATAATGGACTTAAGTCAGAATGAGCTTTGAGATGGCACTCAGAGAACTTCTGTGAGCGCCTGAATTGCTGATTTCTACAGATGCATGTGCAATGCTATTCATCTGTTCATTCCATTTCTATACCTTCCAATATTTGAAGCTGGTAGGTTTGCAAAGATTAAAACCAATTAACAGTACATGATAAGTAGTATAACAACTCAACTGAATCATATATATACTCAACTGGAAAATCAAACCAGCCATGGTTGCAGCTTTGTTCTGCAGCACCTCTGAAGTCTTGAAAGTCTTAAAAGTGAAAGAAAAAGAAAGAATGAAAAGTGTGACTTGGTAGTGGAGTGGAAGGCAGAGACAGCTGGGGAGAGTGAGCACCAGTTGTGGGGACGACAGAGCAAAGGATGGGGACAGAAAGAGGGGCAGAAAAAGATATATGGAGAAAAGATCAGATGGTGGGGGAGGGAGGGAGCAAGAGGCTGTGGGGAGCTACATGATGTACTGAGAGGTGGAAAGCCAAGGGCTGATGGAGGGGCAGTTGGCCTCTTTCACATGATCCTCTCAACTCAGGCAGTGCCACTGAGGATCACATTAAATACAATAAAATGTAAGGCTGCATTCCATTGCACAGGTTGGAGTAAGCCCCTGCATACTGTCTTCACTCAAGCTAGACTGTGTCCTGAGTGTATATTTATTTAAAAGTTGGGATGTACCCCAGGTGTGTATTTATTCAAAACAATTCTCTTTGTGAAGTGCTCTTCATGTGCAATTATTTTTAGTGCTGTATTTACTACACATAATGTATATGTGTACCTTGAAAACAAAGTTGTAATAAACCAACTTTATAGCACCTCTTACGATCCCTAATCTTCCTTAAAATAATTTGCTCTCCCTTGCATTAACTTCAATCACTGCCACTAAAAGGAGATTTTAAAAAATGAGTTAGCCCAGTGTGGTCTGCTCGACATTTAGATCAAACCAGGCACCCACACATAAGATGCAAAACTTTGCTGAACCTTTAAACTGTTTGCAGTGTAGATTAAAAACTGAACTTGATCACTTGATATATCAACTTAATGCTCCTCTTCTGAGTGTTATGGTCTCCAGTTCTAATTTGTTTTCCTTAGACCTAATTGTTTAGTACTTAGAGGATTATATTGTCTCTCTTTAAATTTATAAATCACACAATAAAGTCAACAAAGGAAATGAGAGTAACCGTATAAACAGAATGCGGTTTATACAAACTATACAGAACTGTGCTCCTAGAGAAGCAAAGCCAAATGTCATGGTGGTAGATTGATAGCGTTCTATAATTCAGAATTGTGCCTCTCAAATCGAACATTTAAGATGGAAAATTGTCAATCAGTATAGGGATATCTGAACTGATCCTATGGTTGATAGAGCTGACTCAGAAATTAGGGTTCAACTGATTTATACTCCACTTGAAAATGCAGATGCATTGTTTTGGAGTCCTTCTCCACTGAGCTTTGACCTTTGATAACCAGATGTCAATTATGGCCAGATGTGCCTTGTCCTCCATCTATGTTCATTGCAGGAGAATGTATATCTGGTCACTGTGACACATGCCTTGATGATTGATACAAGGATACAAGATAGGGGTTTATTTTTTCTTGGCATTTAAAAAGCTACTAGGTGCAATAGCAAGGCTCACACAAAGTGCAGGGACAGTTAATAGCTCTGGATACCTCAGTGAGCATCAGGGGACACAAAGAAAGGGGTATTGCATAGCAGCCCACAATGGTTAAATACCACCATGGTTTGTTGTGCTGATTCAACCCAACTAAAATCTTGATGATGGCCCTTAAATTACTGAATGTTTGCAGCCTTGATATCTGAAGGGCTCTAGGACAAGCCTATTGAAATTACAGTGGTACCTCGGCTCACAAATGCCTCAGTTCATGACCAAATTGGGTTGCGAACAAAAATTTCATAACATTTGTTGACTCAGGTTGCAAACTCTGCATTGGGTGGTGACCACAATCGTGGCCATCTCCTCACCCCCACCACCAATTAAAAAAATAGTTACAGAACAGATTAACCTTATTTATATTTAACCTTATGGGGAAATTTGACTGGACTCATGACCAATTTGGGTCATGACCAGAGTCCCAGAACGGATTAAGTTCGTGAGCCAAGGTACCACTGTAACTTCAGAGACACTGTGATGTGCTCCAATGTTCCAATGTTTGATTGACAAGGACGATTGGCCTTTTTATGGTTGTGTTTAGGCCTCCTTCCTGAGAAAGCTCCGTTTTAAATAGCTTCTGTTAATTAAAAAACAGAACAAAACTTTCTTTTTAGGAGGGCATTTGGTGTGTAGTTTGTTTTCAAACCCTTCTGGTTTAAACTTTCTTTCTTTCTTTCTTTTATATTTATTTATTGCATTTATATACCACCCCAATAGCCCAGAGGGCTCTCTTTACTTTCAGAAATAATGGTGTTGGTGTACTGCTGTTACTGTTTTCCACATGTGTTTCACCAAGAAATTCAGAGGCTCCTAGGCAATGTCTAGTTGGCCATGGGACACATCATAGCACCGGCTCCAGGGTCAGAAATGAGCTCCACTGTTGGAACTGGGATGCCACCTTTGAATTGTCCTCCCCTGCAAAGCTGGCACAGGAGCAGCTGTGCTGACTCTGAAGTCATCAAAGGTTTAAAGAGGGCATTCTGGGGTGTGGGGAAGGGAGGATCCAGGAACTACCAGGATACAGTATAATTCCTCCTCCCCACCAATTCTTCCAAAGTACACCTGAAATCAGATGTCCATCTAAATTCCAGGACCGGAGGAGTGGAGAGGAATTAATCATTCCTGGGTTCCTCTCATCTCCACAGGATGCCCATAATCCTTTGAAAATTAAGGTTTCTGGGCACACTTACTGAATTGTTCTCAATGTTTTAGTATTTTGAACTCTTCTCTCTATTGTTAATTTATGGGTTCTTTTGTTACTAGCTATTTTGAACTTTTTTTTGGAAGAACAGAATATAAATGTATAAGTATACAAATTATCTGTTTCATATGTGCTATTGTGAGTCAAAGTTCCTCCTTTGAACAATCACCAACCATTTTCTTTGCAAAATGTTCTTTATTGCTCCCATGTCTAAATCACCCAGAATGGATCTCTGAGCATTCACAGAATAGTTTGTTGAACCCAATCTAGTGTTTTCCTCCAGGAACTCACTCTATGAACATACCTGGACCCCATTCCATCTGGAGGGGTTCTCTGAAGGTGACCATGCCTACTCTCCATGAACTACTCATTCAATTGGACCTCTCACTTTTCCTGATACCTCACCACAGAAAACTATTGCCCAATGCTGACATCACTCTTGCTCCCAACATGTGATAGGAGGTTGCTTTGTCTTTCTAGTAGTGCCATTCCAAATGAAACTTTAGCTTGTATTCTTCAGAGATGGAGATGTGACCATTCTATTTCAAGACAGGTGGTGACATGCTGAGAAAGGACACATACATGCATCCAATTCTCCTTGCTTTTGTTCTTAAACCAAATCAAACAATTTTAAAGTAGTGCATAAGTTTAAAAAAAAGAGAGAGATGGTTTTTGTTTCAGTGCACTTCCATGTCAAGAACTGTGGTGTACTTTTTCTTGAAAATATTGAGCAAATCCTGAAACAGTGAAATACGTGTAGCCGTAAGCTTGCTTTGTAGTTACATGCTTATAGTTAAAATTATAACTATTTCTTTTTATAATTATGAGGATCCCTGAGGTTTGTACATGAAAATTCTGTGCATAGCTGGTCATGAGGCTTTTACTTCACTTTTGAACTACCACGGAAAGACTATGTCATAGTCACAGCCATAAATTCTCTGTACATTTTTGCTATGTGTTTCCTGAACTACAGAATTCTCTAATGCTCTTCAATTAAGAATGGGTGAGAAATGTTTGATATGCAGCTCCTGAAAGTATTCATGGAATGGGACACATCCTGCTGACAAAAGCCTATATTTCCAAATTTCATGATGAGATTGTGAGGAGGGGCATGTATTTGGAACATGACATCAATCACGAAAATGCAGTCATTTGAAAAAATGTGGACAAAACCATTTTTCTCAATGGGAAAATATATTAATGGAATAGATACAAAAATGAATGCATTAAAATATGCATGGAAATTCATAGGAATATAGAGGTGTGTGTGGGTTTGGGCAGGAGCAAGCTCCCAATCCAGTGTGAACCAAGTCAGAACCAGCTTGGGAGTGAAAGAATGAGAACCTCAATGAGACTGAGCTTGACGGTTCCACCATCCCTGTTTGCAAAGCAGGTGCAGTAGGGAAGAGTGTCTTTTAACAATAAAAGAAGATTTGCCTGCTTGTGTACCTTTCAATTTATGAAAAACATAGTAAGCCTTGTAGAGATGATGGAGGTGCAGTAATGTTCCTTTCCCAGAGTGACTAATGATCTATGTTGAAACCACATTTTCCAATAAAAGAGCTGATTAAGAATCTCTGGATCATTCTCAGTGTACTTATTGCTCTTTTTAGCAGTGGAACATAACTATGTCTTGTTATATTTACAGCATCACATTTTAAGATTAATGAGGGCCACTTTGTTCCAAACTATTTCTTTTAACTTGTGGGAACTGTGGCTCTTCTTATGATAATTATTCTCTAGGCACCAAATTAATTACAAAAAAGCATCCACCGTCAGGAGACATTTAATTAACAAGCCAACATGAGGAATCATGTAAACCGTATTAACTACAGAGAAGGATAGCTGATTACTGAATAAAACACTAGGATTACATTTATTGGACAACTGATTAAAAGACTGAAGCTAGGCTATAGAAGAGCATGCCACTAGAGAAAATACTCTAGACTAGAATACTCTCTAGTGTACCTTTCAAGTACCCATCTAGAGGTACCCTTCAAGTACATGCATCATACTGTCACAGAAGTGCAACATGCTGTACCAAGCAGTGGCCATCTAACCAACAGTTTCCCAGCTGCATTCTTCAGAATTCAAAGTGACCTATTTATTTATTCATTTAAACCATTTATATGCCATCTTTTGCAGCAGCCTCAGGATGGCTTACAAGAATAAAAATCTAGTACTAGCCCTTCGCTCTTCCCCGGTAGCATATTGGACAGCTTCCTATCTGAGGGGCTCATCTTCCAGCGTCATATCTTTTTGCCTTTTGGTACTGCCATGGGGTTTTCATGGCAAAGATACTAGAGTTGCCATTTTCTTCTCCAGTGGATCACGTTTTGTCAGAGCTCTCTGCTATGACCTGTCTGTCTTGGGTGGCCCTGCATGGCATAGCTCATAGCTTCATTGAGCTATGCAAGCCTCTTCACCAAGACAAGGCAGTGATCTATGAAGGATACGTGTATAACCCTATTCAAAGCCACCAATTGTGCCTCCCCTATATTGAATTTTGCCTGCACAAAATGGAATCTGAAAATGTGCTCCTGGCAGTCATGTATTTTACCTCTTGATGCCCAAAGGAATGATTTACAGAGTCATTTTATGAAGCTAACATTACTTGGCTACAGAATATGCCACAGCACAGATTTTGTGTGGGTGGGTTTTTCTTTTCTTTTTTCCTCTTTCTTTTTGAACCTTCTCCACTAGATTTGCTCTGATTTCAATGCACAAACTGCTTTAAAAATGTGGATGGCTTTGTTGACATTTAATGAATTTTGGCTCCCATAATTTGTTGACACCTTTCACCAAGAAAGGGGGGTGGGAAAGTGGAGAAGGAGAAATGATCTCACAGTCTCCTAAGCCTGTACTGCCCTTGCCATATGGTGAGCACAAATGTTTCAAAAGCAGCAAATGTTCTGTCAGGAGTTCTCTGAGATGTTTTTATTGGATTGCTCTATTATCTCAACGAGTCTGCCAAAGGTAAGCACCTGTACAATGAAAAGTGTGGTGGATCAGCCAGCCTGAAATGGAGCAAGGAAAGTGGAGCATGAAATGACAAGTTGCCTGTCACCGGAAGATATGCTGGATAAGTCATGATAAATTCTTGGACACAGATGTTTGGCTATACCCCATGTAGAAAATGGTGTACTGGTCATGTTTTAGCTTTGGTAACCTTTTGTCCTTGAAGACACCAAGCTGCAGCTTGTTCTGGAACATTGGTACAAGAAACAGTCGTCACTCAAGCAGACATTTTCTGCAGAAGCCTTTAGCTCACTGGCAGTGAAGTAAAGCTACATCTGAGATAGAGGGCCACTATTTTCAGAGAGATGCAGTCAGATCGTGAAAGACATTTGGAATGTGTAAATTTGCTTTCACCTCTGTTTTAGTTCTGGCAAGATTTTAACATTTCAAAAACAAAATTTCAAAACTTGTTTCAGTGGAAGGGACAATGAAACAACATATATGTGTATGCACACATGGCAACCAAAACTCCCTTCTCTCAAACTACCTTGCATTCATTAAATACATACATACCGTACATGCATGCATGCATACATACATACCCTGTTCTATTTCCAGCCTTTAACGATTTTGCCAAATGCCAACAATGGAGCACAACAGACTGAGGTGTATGTGGCTATTTCTGACCACAAAAAACCTTTGTGTATATGATGAAAGGGCTTCTTAATGAACTTAAAGCAACAGGCAGCATGAATTCTGGGGAAAGCACAATATAGGATTGTATATGTGTTAACAAACAAAAGCATTGGATACATATTATGTTTGGTAACTGATGTGTGAATATAGACAAATAACTGAGGAAATACTTTTTACCGTTATGAATTATATACCCTTAAAGCCCCAAAAATATAGAAGCAGAGGAGTGATTCCTTATTCCCCCTCTGATGCAGCATCAGAAAACTTGTGGCCCTCCAAAAGTTTTAACCTACACTCCTATCATGCCTCATTATTGACTTTGCTGTCTGGAGTGATGGGGGTGCCCCTTGTATTCAGAGATTTGCTTTCCTCCTGCTCCTTTTGAAATTTGAAGACATTCTTACTCACCATGCCCTTTTAGAAAATTCATGATTTTAAAATCATGGTTTTTGACTCTTTTTTTTTTTTTGGTCCCATTTCTCACTTTTGAAAAAGGACAAACTGATAGGGAGTTAGATGAGAAAACCAAAATAAACCAAAATCCTAAAACCAGACCATGAATTATTTGAAAGGAGGGCCTTGATCTTGGAGTCTTCTTCTTACTGACTTGGGTGACAGGGTGAAAATAAGTCTGTTCTAGCCTTTCCATTTTGGCAAGGTATTTGCTTTTAGGATGCCTTAAAAACCAGTGTAGGTCTTAAATCATGTGTTCTCTCTCTATGTCGGCGTGTTGCTGCCAGCTGATGAGAATCCTTAGACCTATTCTTAACATTTTAATGTAAGATCCCAGAGGAGTCCATAGAACTTCTGGGAAAGTTTCTGAGAAAAAGAAACAGAGCAGGACTGCAGTTTTTCCCCCTCTGACTCTTTAATTCAATTAAATCATAAAAGCTCACTATGTACTTCAAAAATAAATTAACTCAAGATGTTATTCTACTCTCCATCTGCTGCATTGCCTTAAATTTATTTCATGTGCTCCCACGTTACTTTAAGTGATTTTCCCATCAAAATCCGCAAACTCTTTCTTTTGGGTGAAGGAAAGGTGGTGGGAGGCAGTGTCTTTTCTAGTAACATTGCACCGTTTTCAGAAATTACCTCAAATACTCTGTATGTGTGTGGTGGGGGCAGGGAGAGTTTTTTCTTCTTTTCCCAGGAAAAAGTAAGTGTAGTGGCTATGTGCATTCATCTTTTATTTTAAATTTAAGTTGCATTTAATTTGTATGTAGTGACTCCTTCATTTTCTTTGACACAAGAGGATCTTTTCTGCAGAAAATTTCAGTCAAGTGGTACCAACATATCATATTTCCATGTGCACCAATGTAGAAAAAGGCTGTGTGTTTTTGCACTGGCCAAATCTATCTATCTATCTATCTATCTATCTATCTATCTATCTATCTATCATCTATCTATCTATCTATCTATCTATCTATCTATCTATCTATCTCAGTTTATACCACCTAAAAGCTGAGGTTCTCTGGGCAGTTAACAAAAGTTTAAAAACCACAAACAAAGAAAAATTACCATAAAGCAACAAAACCACAGCAATTGCAGTTGAATCAGCATACAAGCATGGCAGCAGTAATCAAATGCAATATCAAAAAAAAAGTCATAAAGTTAAGCTGTTAAAAGCTGGAAAAATGTAAAAAGGTCTTTACTTGGTGGGTGGGTGCAAAGTGCACTTGTTTGGGGAGCGCATTCTATAGCTGGGGTGCCACAACGAAAAAGGCTCTCCTCCTGGTAGCCACCCACTTTACTTCCTTTGAAAAGGGCTCCCAGAGAAGGATCTCTGAAGATGACCTCAGGGTCCAGGTAGGTGCATATGGGAACAAGGTGTTCCTTCAGATAACCTGACCCCAAACTGTTTAGGGCTTTGGATGTTAGGACTACCATTTTGAATCAGGAGTTCAACTGGAAGTCAGTGCAACTGGAAGAGGACTGGCTTAATATGTTTTCATAAGCCAGTCCCCATTAACAGTCTTGCTGCCATATTTTGGATTGGTTGAAGTTTCCAGACCACTTTCAAAGGCAGGGTTACATACAGCACATTGCAATAATCCAAATGAGAGGTTACCAGAGCATGGATAATGGTAGCCAGGTTCTCTCTGTCCAGATAATGCCATAGTTGAGTTATTTAACTTTAACTGGGGTTGAGAAAGGAGCAAAGAACTTTACCCCCCCCCCCAAAAAAAAGTCCTGCTTAAGAGCTGTATGTGGGATTTATTCTCATAATAGCTTCTTAAGAAACATTCATGGAACATTACACATGCAACTTGGATATCTCCTTGCATAACTTCAAGTACAATGATTTTCCATGGAATCAGTTCAAACATTAAGTAGGTTCAATGGTTCATAAATGCTTTTCCATCACTAGTTTTCCCCACATTTCATTAATCATTGGTAGCTGAACATGTGAGCTATCTCTACTGGAAGGGTGTTTGTCTGAAGAGATTTTTGGAGAGATAGGGAAATCATTTTTATATGTGACAGATGATCATATGTGTGACAGCGATAGACAGATAATCATATGTGACAGGTAAAGTTTATTGTTTCATGTTGGAAACATCAGTGTTGAAGCAATTATGACAGCCAATACTGGCTACAGGTTTCCGAGGGTCCTTGGATAAGATGCTCCCAATGTTCCCACATTCAGTAAGTCTGCCTTCTCATTGCATAACCACTAACTGCTATTGCTTCCCACTGTCTTCCTTATCATTACTACCATTCATTATAACCAGTGAGCAAGTAGGAAGTGGAATCTGCTAGTCCTCTTCTCTCCGCTGCTGTTGTCTGGACCAGACTGAGAGGCAGGTGCACAAATAAGTTTGGAAAGGTGCAAAGGTACAAAGAAGCAAATCCAGGGGAATTTTGTCAGGAAGGATGAAGTGGGGTGTTTGCCCTCAGTAAGTGCCTAACCATGCTGACCGTTGACACTGGCCTTGGTGGTAGTCAAAAACTGTCATAATGATACTCACACAATCACCATCTAAGTGGCACTTGTGAATGGACTAGATGTACTACATAAAAGAAAATAACTTTTTCTTAGTACTTTAATGGATGAAGCATTTTGGACACACTAGTTTATAGATTTATTTTTATTTTGTATTTATTATTACATTTCTATACCACTCCCATAGACCACAGGGCTCAGTGGGTGGTTCAGTCTCCAAAAACAAATATACAACAAGAAAAACAAATATACAACAAGAATACCTACCATATAAGAATAGGACAATACACTCAAATGTTGAACATACTAAAAGGCCTAGAAGAAATAACTACAACAATCTGATAAATTAATTACTCCTGGGTAGAGGTGTGCAATGCAACAATCACACATTTATGCATAATTCATTCAGTTCTTAAAATGTCTTATATATACAAGTAAAAAGGTTTTCATCTGATGCTGGAAGAAAAGAAAATAAAGAAGGTGCCCTGCATATCTTTCTGGGGAGCATATTCCAAAGATCAGGTGCAATGATTGAAAAGTCCCTTCTCCTGTTTACCACCCCCTTTACTTATTTAGGGGGCAGTTCTCTGAGAAAAACCTCCACTGCTGATCTGAGTCAGGTAGGAAAATATGGGAGCAGGTTTTCCTTCAAATATCCTGGTCTCAAGCCAGTTATGACTTTATAGATCAAAACAAGAACTTTGAATTTGGCCTGGACTTTACCTGGCAGCCAGCGCAACTGAAAAAGGGCTGGCAATAAGGGCACACTAGTTCTTGTTAGAATGCTGCCCTATTTTGAAGCAGTTGAATTTTCTGGACCTTCTTCAAGGCAACTCCAAGTAGGGTGCATTAAAATAGTCCAATCAAAAGGTTACCAAAGCATGAATGACTGTGGTCAGGCTCTGCTTGTCCAGATAAGGCTGCAACTAGCTGCAAATCAGCTGAAGCTGATAAAAAGTGCTCCTAGCCATTGAGTCCCCTTCAGACTGAAGTAATATTTTTGGTTCTAGGAGCACCCCTAGAATATGAACCTTGTTCTTTACAGGGAGTGCAACCCCATCCAGGACAGATTTTAAATCTTCCAGCTGGGCAGACACTCCACCTACCAAGAGCACTTCTGTCTTGTCTCTGTTGAGTCTCACTTTATTGAAACATAGAAACTGAGCAAGTCAGAAGGGGCCTCCCAGGTCATCTAGTCTGACCCCCAGCTCTAGCTGGCTCTGCTCATGACATGCCTACCATGTGCATGTCTAGCCTATTCTTGAACACCTGCACCGATGGGGCCTCAACCACCTCCCTTAGAAGCCCATTCCAAACCCTCATGGTCCTAACTGTCAGGAAGTACTTCCTGGCATCCAAATTGAACCTTGGTTCCTTGAGCTCAGCTCTGTTGGAGCGTGTCCTGCCTTCTTCTGCAGGGGAGAACAGGTCTCTACCCACCTCCTCCTGGCTCAAGCATCAGCACTGATTCAAAAAAGCCAGCACATCACCTGGATTTGATGAAAAAGAGAGGCAGAATTGAGTGTTATCTGCATATTGATGACATCTCAGTCCATACTCCCACATAACCTCTCCCAGCAGTTTGTTGTAGATGTTAAAAAGCATAGGGAATAAGATCGAGCCATGCAGAACCCATTGCCATGAGTGCGTTGGTGAAGGACAACAGTCCCCCAGCACCACCTTCTAGATTCAGTCCACCAGGTGGGAGCAGAACCACTGCAAAGCAGTGCTTCCTATTCCTAATCCAGCCAGCCTATCCAGAAGGACACCATAGTCAATGGTGTCAAAAGCCTTTAAAAGTTCCAGGAGAATCAACAGGGTTGCACTCCCCCATCTCATTTCATGCAAAGGTCATCCCACAGAAGGGGGGCTGACCAGTCTGCTGATCAAATTCACGGACAATACTAAAATGGGGTTGGTGGCCACAAATAAGGAGCAGATACTCTGATCCAGAAAGATCTGGATGGGTTGTGGTAGTGGGCGGGGGACAACAGGGTGGTGTTCAGTGTAGATAAGTTCAAGGTCTTGTACTTGGGACACAGGAATAGGTGTCACAGGTACAGAATGGAGGACAAGTGGCTAGAGAACAGTACTTGTGAAAGGGATCTTGGGGTACATACATGTTGACAGCAGGCTGGCAGTGTGACACAGTGATAAAGAAGGCAAATCCCACCCTTGGATGAATAGCCAGAAATGTGGCTTTCAGATCTAGGGAGATGTTGATAGCACTCTACACGACTTTGGTGCACCCAAAACTGAAGTACTTCATCCAGTTCTGGCCTCCACATTATAGCAGAGACATAGTTAGGTTAGAATTGGTCCAGACTAGGGTCATAGGAATGGTAGCTGGGTTGGGAAGGATGACATATGAGGGGAGATCGAGGAAACTGGGTCTTTTCGGCCTGGAGAAGAGGAGACTCCAAGGGGATCTTTTAGCGAGTTATACGTTTGTGAGGGGATGTCATGTAAAGGAGGACCAGGAGCTGTTCTTCCCTGCAGAGGAAGGCAGGACACATTTCAATGAGCAAAACTCAAGGAAGCAGGCTTCAGGCTACATGACAGGAAGTACTTCCAGACGGTTAGGACCCATAGGATATGGAATGAGCTTCCAAGGGATGGAGTTGAGGCCCCATCAGTGAGGGTGTTCAAGGAAAGATTGGACAACCACATGTTGGGGATTACAAGAGTGAAGCTGACTGGAGCCAGGGGTCAGACTAGATGGGCCAGGAGGCCCCTTCTGACTCATTTTGTTTCTATGTTTCTAATATAACTGGTTGATTACTGTTGCTGCCAGCTGGTGAATCAGCTCAAGAAGTTTCTGTGCCCAGTAGAACAGTATAAATACAAATGAGTTGAACTTCATATTTTTGTCATCTTAGGTATGACAAAACATCACAAGAATTAACAAAGCAGAAGGGGAGGGCCATAATTCAGGGGCAGCAGATAATTTCTTCTGAAAGCAGAAGATCCCAGATTGAATCCCTGATATTTCCATGTATGGATAGGACAGCATTCTGGCTGAAAGCTTGGAGAACAACTGCCAATCAGTGTCAACAAAATTAGGCTCTATGGCCCAGAGATATGAATCCTTATAAGTCAATTTCCTATGCTTCTCTGTTCCAAAATATCTCCAATATCTCCAAATATCACTCCAATTCAGCTCCAAGAACAGTTGCCCGCTCTTGTTCTAACAGATAGTCAAACTGAGGAAGAACACTGCCTGATGCTTCCCGCCTAAAAAGCTAACACTTGCACCGTGCTGTATCTAGACAAATGGTACCTACAGCAGTCCTTAGAAACACTCCAAGATTATATGGATTTCTCTTTGAATTGGTGTTGGAGGGTGTGGGGATGCTTTTGTAGCTGCTTCATATGTTGTGCATAGAACATATTTAAAATTATGAGTCATTATCAGCATACATAATAAATTAACTATATTATTAAATAAATCATTGCCATAATGTGCAATAGGTATATGGCTAGGATATCCCATCTCTTCCTTAGGAAAGTAGAAAGAAACCTGATGCTATCAGAATGATCCTATAGCAGACATATGCAGCTCTAGCAGAGCTGCAGCCCAGTAAGTCAATGGTCCTTAGTTCATCTAAACGTGCCTAGGCCTGGGCTGCAATTCTGATTTCAAGTGCATAACTGAGTCATAGTTGATTGACAGCACAGTGTCACAAGCAGTAATGGATCTAGGCAGAGCAATCCATGCAACATGCAATTCACACAACTGCAAAGCCAGACCCAGGTGAGTAACACTCCAGCAGAGATATGGGTGATATGATTGGAAACAGCCAACTTTAGACTAACTGGTTGGGTGAAGCAGCTTTCACATTCTTCTTTCTGAATTCTTTTACATGCACCATTTGCTGCTTAACAGTCTGTTTGTCGGATGAACTCTGTGGCAAATGCCACCAATTGCCAATATGTGGTTGTTTCTCTGAGGCACTGTGATGTATAAAATATCTAAAGGTGGGAAGGTGCAGCAATGTTTAAAGCATGGTCTCATTACTGTCCTTATTACTGAGACATACTCTGTATGTAGCAATCATCTCATCATTTCCATCCAGAATTCTCTCAATACCATACACACGTCTTTTAAGACATGTTGATTGGCTTCCTGAGCTACAAACCCTGCCAACATTTCTTTTAGTAGTGCCAAGCAAATGAGTGAGGAACAGATTTTGACATGTTTGATATATTTTAACTTTCGAAATGTTGCTTCCAACTTTCCTTGCACAGAGATATGGAGAGTAGCAGAGAGGGGAGGGGAGGGGAGGGGAGGGGAGAGACAACCAGCTGTGTTGACAGAATTGGTACTTACATCATTGCCTTTCCCAGTAGTGAAGAGGACAATATTTCAAGGAGAATATATGTATGAGTAGAACTTTTGTTTTGCTTTGCTGCACTTGTGATTTTCTTTGAGAGTGCATCAATGCTACAGACTTAAACTGATTTCAGTGTCATTCACTCCTCCCAAGTAACTATGGAAGTTAACAGTTCTGTGAAAGGGGAGACCAGTTTGGTGTTCTAATTCTTAACACCCTTGCCAAATTACAGGTCTCAGCCAGTAACACATCCATTAACAGTTCCTGCTATAACACTATTATATATGTGTGATCCAGGTTAGGGTTTTACCAGAACATTCCAACATTAACATTTCAGCTCATTAATGTTTCATGTGTGTTATTCTGCACAAACAAGCCATTTAGTTTGTTTTCAGTGCTGCAGATAAATCACTTTGGGCCTGTGAGTTTCTCTTCATTTTAAAAGTACGCTTGTATGAGCTGAGAAAGTGGGCATTGATGCAGGGTTAGTGCTACTGAGAGTGGTAAAGAACTCAGAACATTCTCAGCATTGTTGGGATGATGCTACAGAGACTCATAAGCCTATTCAGGTGTTAAGGTCACTTATTTCCCAAGAATGTGTAATGTGAGAATGGGATGGCAGGAGCTTCTCCCAGCCAGAACATTGCCAGCTCCACCAGCTTTACTCTCAGCTTTACAAGTTCAGGGCTAAACATGTTTAGATATGAGCAAACCCATACAAGCAGGGTAGCTGACTGCAAGGAGGATTCCAAACCTATTCAACTGAATGGGCTTGGAATGTCTCTTGTGACCTTTACATGGAAAACATGAAGGATAAGTGTGGAGCCAGCAGGACAGGTTCTAGGAAATGATGGGAACAGCACATACCCCTTCTCTTCATTCTTTATTGTGAAAGGCTTTGAAGGTGTCTCTCCAGACCTGTAGCATTACTCCATCTAGGGACATTCTTGGTAGTGTCTACTTCCATCTTTCTGCCATTAACACTACCAGTAAAACTGCATTCTTCATCCTCAACACTGATTGCAGCTTAAAAGGAAGAAGCATTTGCTTTGCTGCCAAAATCAGAGCAAGAAAAGCCCACTACAGCCCCAAACAATTTTGGCTCATCCATGAATCTAAGTGAATGGCCTCACCAAATTTGGCATGGAGAACGCTTGGAATCACTCAGTGTGGAATAAGAACATAAGAACAGCCATTCTGTTCCAAGGTCCATCTGGTTCAACACTATGTACACATGGCGGCAAATGAGCTGCCCACAGGATCCCTCCAGCAGGATGCATGCAAGAATTCTTGCTGCCCGTGCTCATCAGCAACTGGTGCATGAAGGCATGTCACCTCTGACAAAGGAGGGAGCACACAGCCCACAAAGCAAGTCACCTCTGCTGGCCTCATCGCTCATTAATCTGTCCAATTCTTTTTTAAGCCATCCAGATTGGCAGCCATCACCACTTCCCCTGGTAGAGGATTCCACAGTTTAGCTACATGCTGTGTGAAGAAGTACTTCCTTTTATACTGCTGAGAATGGCAAATACCTTGGGCTTCTGTCACTGAATGGCAGAAATGCCTGTAATTCAATGAATCATCCATGTGCAGTGATATGCCATGTGGACGAGGTAGTTGTTTCTCATCAGGAAAAGCCTTTTGGCAATGTTGTAATGCAGTAGATTGCCCAATCCATATGGTGAGCCACAGTAAAGCTTACCATGGCACAGCTGGTAGAACGATTGCAAGCAACTTCTCATGCTAACTACACCATGTAAACCAGCCCTGGCGTATTGTCTGGCTTGAACCCACCACCTGGGATTTAGGCCAAGAGGGACAGAAAGTAGATTTCCAGATGTTTTGGACTTCATCTATGGGTATTCCTACCCATAGACTTTGCTGAATGGGCTTCTGAGAGTTGAAGTCCAAAACATCTAAAGATCTACCTTTTGTTCATCTTTGCATCAGCAATATGCTGTGGGCACATTAATGATGTATTCTTAGGAGAGTACTCTGGTGTGCCTTTTCTTTCTTTTTAGCAGAGGTTTCCAGTTGTTTGAAAAATCTACAACAGATCCAATGAGTTTGGATGTTCATGCATAGAAACAGTAAAGTCCATAGTAGAATGGCTTTTTCCAAGTCCTTATCCAATACTTATCCAAAATGAACTGAAATTTATTATATAGCCTTATGGACATTGCTGAGTCCTAGAAACTTTTCTGCTGCCTAGCAGAAATTGACACATCATATCAGGAACTGCCATGTCCCACCTGGAGGAGAATTCCTCAAATGAAGGGAGCCAGTGCAATGAGCCCCAGCCACAGTCAAACACAGGAGTTGTGGCTGCAGATGACTTTCCTGCACTAGAGGAACAGCCAGGTCCCTCCCGGGCAGTTCCAGGGTTCCCTAAGGGCAAGAGCCAGAGGGAATTCACCCCTTAGAAAGAAGGAGTGCATCGCCTCGACAGAATTCCAAGCCTTTTCTATGAAACAGCATGCAGGCTTAATTAGTCAGCTGCGCTGAGTTACAGTGGACTATAAATTAGGTCAGCCAGAACTGCTCTGTGTGGCAAACAACATCATCATTATGTGCATTCTTTGACTTTCCTGAAACTAATTGGTATCTAGATTTCTGGCTTGTTTATTGGACATTCTTTCAGACACCCCCACCTGACTTTAAACTTCAGATGCACACAAACCAAATGGTCTTGACTCTTGAACTGATCTGAGACTTCTTAAGATGGTAACTCAGAGACTGGGCATTTGTGGACACAAGGCAGGACAGGAACACCCATCCTATCTGTAGTGTGTTGAAACAAGGTGAGTCATAGAACGGAATCAGGCCTCAATATGGGGTTCTAGAACTATGTCAAGTGTCAGCACCCAAGGACATGGTCAACTCTTTGCCATGGGAACCATTTGTCATGCATCCGAGTACTGTTGCAATTGTTTCCAAGCCTTGCAGCCTGAGAACTTACAGTTGCTATAAACTTCTTGTGCCATCCCTGGAGTGTTCTGCATTGGCTTAGACACAAGGGGTAGTGGGGACATGTCAAAGTTCAATTTGAACTCATGATGGGCAGGTGCAGACACCAAAAATCCCATCTCCAAATTCTGCAAATTTTAGGCTCATTCTGCCTTGGCAAAACCAAATGTCAAAACAGATGTGTATATTAGTATCTCTCTGCTTGTTTAATGCAGATGAATAAAAATTTCTATAAACAAAGAAACAAAACAAAAGCAAAGAAACAGAAACAGAAAGAAGTAAGCCACTGCAAATGTTCTCTGCATCTAACGTTAAGAAACATATGTTCCAGCTGTGTTGGCATGATTTTAGCCCTTCTTCGATATTAAAATGTGAAAGCATTACGCTCAATCAATCTGCAACAAATAATGTTACCTTCCTTGAGGATTTTCCCTTTTTAGGAAAATGATAGTATCCCACAGGATAAAGTGTATAATACATACAAGAATTGATTGTACAGTAAGAAATTCCATACAGGCCAACCATCACCATAAAAGTCTGTAACTCCATGAAATCCACCAGACTCAGGAAAATATAGTGGCTGGTTAGATACTTACAAATACAAACTTGATTTGTCACACAGCTCTAATCTTGGACACTCTTGAATGAAGCTAATTATCTAAATTAATTTTAATTGGGCATTGGGCTTGCAATTGGAATAGAAGAAACCTTACCTTCATTGAGAGATGGGCATGATGAGCATTCTATCAATACCCAGAGACCTCTCTATGGGGTTTGACATCGTCAACAATGATAACCATCTGGATAGGCTATCTGGGCTAGGAGCAGGGGTGCATGAATACATTTTGGGGTTGGGAATACATCTAATTATCTGGACTCACATCTGATTAGACTCATCTATTCAGACTCCGGTCTACTCTGTTGCAGCCCTGGGTTCGAATTTCTGGTGAATGTGCCCCACATTATTTGGGTGTTCACCTAGAATTGAGCCCCACACACCGCTAACATAGCACCTCTCTTCCATACTGTATGCAGCAGCCTGTGTTTGTGTTGCTACACATGACGTAGAAGAATGTTTCTAGCTGTGCAACCTTCATTCTGTGAGCATTTCAGATTTCCTCTTGGCTCAGCTCACTTTCTAAGACCAGACTGAGCATGAGAAGTCCATGAATGCTAGAAGAATGGATTGCGCAAGTTTGCCTGAACCCCAGTTGAAAGTTGGAGATGCTGCACTGCAGTGTTTCCACTCCTAGTTGGATAAATGGCTGTGCTGTGGGATTATTGTTTGGTCTCTTGGTAGTTATGCCAGGGGAAGCCATAGGGCACTATTTTATCTCCCATGCTCTTCACTGTCTACATGAAATGATGAGAGGAAGTTATCCATACATTTGAAGGGTATATCACCAATACATGGGTGACACTCAGCTCTGTCTCTCCTTCTCATCAAATCCAGATAAGGAGGTGGGTATTCTGAAGCAGTGCCTAAGTGTGGTAATGGTAAGGGCCTATAAATAGCCAATACTTGTAAAACTATAGGTAATATTGACCCCTAATATCATTTTTAGCACAGCCCTGTGGACAGCACCTTGTGAAGTCACCTAGAACTTTGTGCATTCTTTTGATCCAGTCATTCTTATAGAGGCCAGAAAGCAATAAGATTTAAAATACCCAGAATGTGACTAGTTTTAGGATGATGAAAGCAGGCTTGAAAAATCATATAGCATATCAAACATCCACATGGTTGAGAAAAGTGTGGTAGAAATCAGGATATATTTGACCACACCTGCTGATGGAGGTTTGAGAAAATGTTACAGCTTTGCTTTATTTTACTTTTTTATATTTGTGTTATTTTATGGTTTCTACTGATTATATGATGCTTGTTTACTTCTGTTTATTGCTTTTGAATTTCAGTTACAGGGTGCCTTATAGGGAGTTATCCTACAAGATACATTCATTTCACAATCACAAAGAGGTGTGATAGAAACAACTTCTGCTTTTCTTCTTTGTCTTCATTGTTTCTATTAGGTTTTAGATTTAATTTAAAACAGGATTTAAGGATTGAAGGGCATGGGAGAAGGATTTCTGAATGTTTTCCAGAGTGCATTGTTTCATACAGTCTTTTCATTCTGAAGGCATATCTCCACCCTTTTAGCAAGAGTGAACTCTGCAGAAATACTGGTAAGAACATGAAACCAGATGTACCAGCAGCTTCAGAATCCAATATGCGGTTGCCCATAAAAAGACTTTTATTCAAATACTGTGTCCAATCCATCAAAACTATAAAAAGTGTAAGAATAGCTACTGTCTCTGATTGATAAATGGCTTAAGTAAAATAAGGCACAGCTAGATCGGCTTACATAGAAATCTTCAAGGCAGTGAGCATGAAAGTTGTCAGTCTATTTTTATTTGAGTCCTTTCAATGGTGCATGTTTTCAGAACCATCCAGTAAAGCTGTTAAGCTAACTTTGCTAAATGTGTTGTGAATTTTAATTTGGTTTTCCTGCCATATTCATCTTTAAGTGCAGCCTTTTCCTCTATGAGATTTACCCTGGCCATACAAAATCAGATCCCCATACAAGCGATAAAATACTTTCAATATTAAATATTTTAACTGATGCAGGCAATCAACCATCAGCACAGTAGTAGATGCATTTACTGGGAATGTGCATAGCACTGGCATGTTTAATATAACACTGGCATGTTTATGTTTACAGCCTTATGCTGGAATCCTCCTTAAGTTTACCAGTCAGGGAATAAGAGCTACTGAACACAAAGGAACACATTGCAAATTAAACATGCGGTGTTTGTGATGCATATGTGGCTCACAGACCAATACTTTCCTAATGCATATGCTATCTCAAAATGTACATCATAAACAATTAGATGTGAAGATTCAGTTATTATCCTTCTTTTTAGCTATTTCAATATACCAACAGCACTCATCCAAAATTAGTATCAACAATAATACTAAAAATGTAAAAATTTCATTAGAGTTATGTGACTGAGCCAGACTTGAGCACATCAAGGTTCTCGGAACTTCAGTTGAAAGCAACTTTTCCCCTCATGGCCATGTTAAATAGTTTTGTTTCATTGTCTGTCTGTCTCTCTCTGCGTCTGTCTGTCTTTCTGAAAATGTGTCTCCATGTACATGTGTTTCATATATCTTTTCCAGATGCACACATCAATTGTATGCATTTATGAAATGAACACAGTTTGCTCCCATTGTCTAAAAATGTTTGTTGCTGTGCAAATGGCAGTGTAGGATTGTAAGTATATCAGCTTCAGATTGCAGATATTGTTAGAGTCCATGTTTGATTCTGAATTGAAGTTAATTTCTCACCCATCCCCATTTTCAATTTGTTTCATCACATTCCTCACAGACGAGCAAGATTGTTGCAACTCTAGGTTGAATGCAACTATGTCCAGACCTAGACATAATCAAGTAGACAACATGCAAACAGAAATTTCTGTTCTCATGTAACATATTTAAGTTAGCACATTTTGTGAGATGAAGTCAATGCAGTATTATCCAGGTTGAATATTTTACCATATGGAGCCAAAAACTTGAATAATAGAGTTTAATGAGGATAAATATTTGTTCTGTTTGGCTGTTTTAGTCTATTTCCCATTGTGAAAAGAGAGAGCAGTCTGGAATTAGTCTGGGTATGTGAATATTGTTCTAAGTTCAAAATGCAATAATTTATTTCTTTTCTTGAACTATTAAGACTAATGTTATTTTCTCCAAATACTTTCTACCAGAAAAAAAAAAAAAACTTGAAAAATTGTGACTTACTTTGAATCTACCAAACTTATCTGGTGCACAATTCCTAAATTTGTTTCCTCCATTGAAATTGATGACATCAACTGACATATAAGTGTGTTTAGAAATGAAAAAAGAGAATTATGAATAAATAATCTTCCATAATCCTTCTCTTTCATGACAGATCACATTTTCCCCATAATTCATTTTCATGCTATTAATTTCTTTCTTAACTTTCTCCTTCAGCTAAAATCCCTGTATTTAAATGTCCTGCTTATCAACTTTCTAAGCATGGGTTTTATATTTTTAATACTTGTGTGTTAGTGTGAATTGGCATACTATGTATTTCTGTGTGGTTTTGCCATAATTCTATTCTATTTTATAAAAGCATGATTGCTATATCAAAAACTGTAAAACCTCTGTCCCATGTACATAATCCAAGGTGTACCTGTACATGATTAAATATGTCACATGATCAATTAATTCCCTGAAAGATCAATAGAGAATATCTACAGAATAATTTAAACTTCAGCCAATCAGGAAACATGCTTGAGTTTGAAACAGTGTGTGCTCAGCTATGTCCAATACATGTTGATGTGACTTTGCCTCACTGTAGTTATTTTCTTTTGAAGCCTTCAAAGTTTAGTGCAGATGAAACTATCCACAAATGACAATTGATGATGGTATGAATGAGATTATTTTATGTCCAAATGTATGAAGTGAAATGCATCTCTTGAAATGATGTACTAGAGATTTGTCTGCCCTTTGCTGATGCTCATTTCTTCTTTTGGGGTGCAAATACTAAGTGAGCAAAGCTTCCTATACGTGCCCGGGTTTTAATAATCATGTTGTAAGCCGCCCCGAGGTTTCGGCAAGGGGCGGCATAGAAATGTTATAATAATAATAATAATAATAATAATAATAATAATAATAATAATAAACCTGAGGGTACTTTGGGAGTTGGTGGGGGTACTCTCATGGCCATTGGCCTCCACTTTTGTGGCCTCATGGAGAACAGGTGAGGTTCCAGAGGACTGGAGGGGGGCATCAGTGGTCCCAATTTTCAGAAAGGGTAGCAGAGGAGACATGAAGAATTACATGCTGGTTAGCTTTATGTCCATTGTAGGAAAGACTCATAATAGGGAGAGAACTAGAAACCCTAGATAGGGCAGGAAGGTTGACAGCCATGCACCACAGCTTCCTCAAAAACAGGTCCTGCCTGATGAACCTTGCAGGATTCCATGACAAGGTTTTGAGGTGGCTAGATGGTAGGGATGTGACGGATGTGGTTTACCTGGATTTCAGCAAGGCCTTTGACAAAGTGCTTCATGATATCATGATTGAGAATTTGGGGAGTTCTGGGATAGACCAATGCACTGTCCAATGGATTGGGACCAATCTTGTTCAATCTTTCATCAATGACCTGGAAGAGAGGGTGACGAATCTGCTGATCAAATTTTCAGAGTAAAATGGGGGCGGTGGCCACAACTGAGAAGTGGGTACTCTGGATCCAGAAGGATCTGGACACACTGTAGAAGTGGGTGGGGACAGCAGGATGTCATTCAGTGTGGATAAGTGCATGGTCTTGCACTTGGGACATAGGATAGGGGACAAGTGGCTGAAGAGCAGCGCTTGTGAAAGGGATCTTGGGGTGCTGGCTGACTGAAGCCTAAACATGAGCCAGCAGTGTCATGCAATGGTCAAGAGGGTGAATGCTACTCTTTGATACATAGCCAGAAGCACGACTTCTAGATCAAGAGAGTTATTACTGCCACTCTATACTACTGCAGTGCAACCACAATTGGAGTATTCTGTTCAGTTCTGTGCTCCACACTACAGGAAGAATATAGCCAGGCTGGAAGCAGTGCAGTGTAGGGCCACAAGGATGGTGGACATACTGCAGGGTAAACAGTAAAAGGCAAGACTGAGGGTACTGGGTCTTTTCAGTCGGGAGAAGAGGAGACTCTGAGGGAATCTGTTAGCAAGATACAGGTATGTGAGGGGGTGTTACACAGAGGTGGGTTGTGACCTTTTCCCCCCTGGGCTGGAGGGCAGGATGCTTTCCAATGGAGCAAAACTCAGGGAACCAAGATTCAAGGTGGATGCCAGGAAGTACTTTCTGACGTTTAGGATCCCTGTGAGAGGTGGTTGAATTCGCATTGGTGAGGGGATAGTCTGGACATGCACAGGGTAGGCATGTCATGAGCAGAGCCGGCTGGAGCCAGGGGTCAGACTATTTCTGACTCTCTCTGTTTCCATGTTTTTATGTTTCTAATTCAAAAGACACATGACAATAAGCAACCAGTGCCAATAACAATAAAATCTTTAAACTATCAAAATTCAATAAACTTACAAAATAAAGATAAATACGATATATACATACAACCCAGAGATAAAGAAAAAAACCTTTAAAATTCATCATGTCAACATTTAGCATTAAAACAAATTGGCAGCAGTGCATTAACATAAAAATCAAAATTTAAACATCAATAAAAACAAGTGTCACCTAATCAAAATAGCTACAGAACGGATGTGTCTTGAGTTGGTGCCTAAACGCAGGAAGGTTAGGCTCCAACTATATCTCCAGTGCAACTGAGTTCCAGAGTGTGGGCATTATACTCAAAAAAAGCTGTCCTCCTTGCCAACTCCTCCCTTACTTTATAGAGGGGAAGAATGCACAGGAGGGCTTCAGATGAAGAACACAGCAACCAGGCTGGTATGCAAAGCCCAAAGACCAAATGTCGCATGTGAACTTCAATATTACCTCAGGTGCCCAAAGACAGTTGAAATTCAGGACACAACAACAGAAGATGAAGTATGGGCATCTGCGTGGAACACCCTGGGGTGCCCTGCTCTGTGTCAACAGCTATTGATTCCAAGATAAGAATCCTGAATAAATAACCTCTAACAATCCTTACTATAAACGAGTTTTTTGTAGACCCCCTGTATCATTGGAACTGAGTTTCTGAATCAAAGTGCTTTTTGGTCTTGGATGATCTCCATGTTCCCTTTGCATTGGCACTCCTTTTCCTGCCCTTTCATCAGCTTTATACAGTTAATGCTCAAACAAAACACACCATTAGCATTTAGCTTTCTCTCCTGTGCTTGATCTTAAATAGGCAGTCCTCAGTTTGCACATTTCTCTTTTCAAACCTTCCAAAATGGTTACAACATTAGGTTTTATACTGGGTTGAGAATATGATGATGTCACCTTACAGTTTTCTCTATTTTGGTTGAAATAGTATAAATGCTTTCAGATGTCAAACATGGATGTGCAAAACCAGCAAAACTCAAACGTGCTGAAGTTCTCAAAATTGCATCTCAAGGCTTGTTCCAACTTCAGCTTCGACTCATATCATATTGTGATCTTGTTTGTTTGATTTTTTTTTTTTTTTGCATGAAAAGTTGTGGTTTTCCCCCAAATGTATGCATCAGGTGGCGCTCTGACTTTGGAACAAGCTCCCCAGAGATGTTCCCCTGGTGCCTTCTTTACAATCTTTTCGGAGCCAGGTGAAAACCTTTTTATTTCAATGGTATTTTAATTGCTAACTTGTTCTGGTCCTAGCACTTCCTGGAAAATGGAGAAGAAATGAAGGTAGTGACAGATTTTATTTTCTTGGGCTCCAAGGTCATCGCAGATGATGACAGCAGCCAAGAAATTAAAGGATGCATACTCTCAGTTGCAATGTATGGCTGTGAGAGTTGGACCATAAGGAAGGCTGAGTGCTGAAGAACTGAGGCCTTTGAATTGTGGTGTTGAAGAAGACTCCTGAGTCTCTTGGACTGCAAAGAAATCAAATCAGTCAATCCTAAAGGAAATCAACCCTGAATGTTCTCTACAAGAACAGGTGCTGAAGCTGAAGCCCAAATACTTTGGTCACCTAATGAGAAGGAAGAACTCACTGCAGAAGACCCTGGGAACAATTGAAGGTAAAAGGAGAAGGCGATGGCAGAGGTTGAGGTGGTTAGATGGGGTCACTGGGGAGATGAGTGTGGGGTTGGGTGGACTTTGGGGGATGGTGGAGGACAGGAGAAATTGTAGAAATGTTGTCCATGGGGTCACAAAGAGTCGAACATGACTTTGCAACTAAACAACAACATTATTGTAGCTCTTACATTGTTTTAATGTTTTTATTGATAATTGTTATTTCATATTTTTATCTTTATTTTATTCTATTTTGTATTTCTTTTGTTGTAACATGCCCAGATAGTCTTACAGCTAATGGGGCAGGTTAGCAATTTCATTCATAAATAAATAAATAAATAAATAAGTGCATACATATTTGAAATGTATGTGTTCTTCCTCAGTTGATTAAAGTGTATTTGTGCATGCACTTTTAAAGTAAATTATTTTTCATGCACATAATTGAAAAGTACATTTTCTGTGCATGTTTGGACATACACATGCTGTTGAACACATTTTTGTGAGTCCATGAATCATATTGCAAACTCAGAAATGTATGGACATCAACTGTAGATTGCATCTGAGCTAGTGTTATCTGCAGTGCTTTTTCTGTAAAAAAAAAAAGGTGCGGAACTCACCGCCGGCAGCAGTAAGCACAGACACCAATCCCAAGCTGAGTAGCATCCCAAGCAGCTATCTCTCATTGTCAGATAGCAGACACAATAGCAGCCTGCAGGCACTATGTTAATTTTATTTATTTATTTATTTATTAAAACATTTTTATGTTGCCCCATTCGCATTTAATGATGTTTGCTGCTGATCTGCTACGCCATTCAAAATCACTTTGTAAAATCCATTGAAAAAAAGGTGCCGGAACGCCGTTCTGGTGTGTTCTATGACAAAAAAAGCCCTGGTTATCGGGGAAATCTGCAAATGATTCAGATGAGTTCCAATTGCTATGATACAGATCTGTGAATTCCACAGGAGACTGGCTTTTCCTTGAAGTGCATGGATTCTCTGAACTTGTGGACTAACTTTTTAACCTTCTATTAACAAAAAGTATTTAAAATAATAATAAAAAATTATCAGAACAATAATTAGAACTGAAAATGTGCAATTCCACCAAAGCATGAAAATAACTTGGCATGGATTTGTGTATTTTCAGAAATAAGAATTTGAGCAAGTATGAATTTGTGCAAATGCATACAAATGTCTGTGTACAATATCAATTTCCTTAAGTGATCAAACAGCAGAGGAAAGGGTCTCCATATCTAATTTTTAATTTCTTAACTTTATTTTTCAGTTTTTTGAAGTTTTTTGAAATACGTGTGCATTTTCTATATATTTCTCTTACTACATTTCTGTATTTGAGTTTGTTTAATATACCATTTGTGCAAACAGGTTTTCTAATATATTTTCCCCTCTAATTGACAAAGTCGGTATGCATTTTCTCTAATATACGGTAATACGGTTTCCATATTGGTCGTTGTCGCAAATATTGGCAAGTGCATTATGATTTTTCACCTATCCCTAACCTGGAGTGATGAATTTGCTTACTGTAACATCAGTAAGTACAGCTGGTGGAAAGCATATCATGTTGTGTATGCATTAATGCTGAAGACTGAAGGACAAAGATCAAGCATGAGAATGAATTGTCACTGCAATGCCCAAATAGCTTACAAACATCCAGCTGTGCAAAGTCTTCTACTACTGCCAATAAGCTTTTAACAAACCATGCAGATGAAACTTGCACACAATAGTGTGCCCCCCACAAAAAAGGGGGCTCCAGCATAGTCTTAGACACCTCAGATGTCTTCTTGATGACAGACATCCACCTCAGTGACATTTGTTTAAAAACTAATTGAAGGAACAACAAATACCCCACCCTACATTTTGCAGGCTCTCACTAGGCCTGACAATATGGGAAAAAGTAGCTGTTTGGATTGGTAGCACCTGAGTTATTCGGCAGTACAGCATTAAGGCAACGGTTCATTTCTGGTATGCCAGTCCCAATAAAACACCACAGACAAGCCTTCTTTCATGACACAAAAGGAGAAAATTTTATTCTGGAAACAAAGTGAACATCAGCAAAAAGGAAAGCTGAGAGGTCCCCAAAGCATGTATTCAAGAACCTCTTAGTGTATGTTTACTTCATGAAAGCAGACCTCGTTGGATCAGATTTGCCACCTAAGCGATTGAGTGGCTCTTGCCTTTGGATGGCATGTTGACATAGCAGGATACATGAGAAGGAGACCCCAAGAGCATTGTGTATTCCATCTTGGACACAGATGCTATTAAAGAACAAGATGGGATGTCAGCGTGTGGTGAGTTATGTCTGCAGGGGAATGCTTTTCTGCTGTTACAGAATGGAATGTCATTAAGATAAGGCCTGTTGGCAAGAAACATTGGCACATATCTTCCTAGGCAATTTGTAGAATTGCTTCTAACAAACACTGGCCCCATACAGTATAGGGCAAGAAGATATAAATGGTTGGTGTTGTTTTCCAGGGGCCAACTCAGACAAATCCCCTTCCTTTGAATAATGAATATTTAGCACTTCCTTCACATTTCCCCTCATATCTTCCCATTCATGGGAGGACCCTCTTTGTCTGAAGGCATGGAGAGAGGTCATGGTGTCAAGGGAGGAGGCCGTAGTGTTCTTCTCATCTCTATCATCACAGCCAGGCTTATATTGGCTAAAGCAGTGGGGAGACAATACTGCAAGATTTCTGTCAGTGTGATCCCTTGCAAGCTGAGTTAATCACAAAATCCCTTATTTAGGGAATATTAAAGCAATGAGCTGATGCTCATATGCAGCTCAGCATGTTGCGTGGCTCAAAGGGTAGAATTCAGAGAGGGGGAAAGACTTTCTAAAAATCCTAGCTAGAAAAAAATAAAATAAGCCTTTTGATTAACATTGCTAAGGGCAGTTTTTGTAAGCCATCCCGAGACACTTGGATGGGTTAGAAAAGCTTTTAATAACATAGATGATGATAGATAGATAGATAGATAGATAGATAGATAGATAGGGGGGCAAGATGGAAAAATATAGGAGAATTCTATAAGCTGAAAGCTATATAAGAAATCTTAAAAGCTGTAGACAGAAACAAGGAAAAAAGTTCACACCTTCTCCTAAAATAAAATAAAAGCTCAGTATTTTCCATTAGGGAGAAAACCACACACATTCTGAGTTCCGCCACCATAAATCCAGAGTCTTACTGTACTTGCACAGCCATGGTGAAGCTCATGCCTTCTTTTCCTTCCGCTGTCGCCGCCTCCTCCTCCTATTTGCCCCTATTGCATTATTGGTTGTTAGTCTTCCAGGTGGTCTCCCCATGGCTCCAGGGATGGCCTGCACACACCCAACTCCAGTGACATGAGGGCAGAACAAGATGGTAAATCCAAAGCCTGTCTTGAGCTTTACCTGGAATCTCCTCTTTTGCTGCTACTCCCCTTGGAGTGCTGAATCTGTCAAGGACATGGGAGATTTCCAGCAGGATAATTTGTGAATACCGACTTTCTTGTTTTCCTACAGAGGGAGGGAAATCTGCTATACCTTCTGACCCTCCCAGGACCCTTAAGACTGTGGTCTAGATCAACTAAACTTATATGCCTCATGGACCACCATTTTTCCACCAACAGGGCAGTTGCTGCCATGGACCAGAGGCATACGGGCAACCCATGGGCAACAGGATCAAGGAGGGAGGAGAAATAGGCGACAGGCCTTAGTGAATCAGTTAAAGTCTGGGCTAGGACTCCACTGGCTGCTCCCAAATGCTTGTGACAAAAGACATAAAAGGCTTCTTGTAGTCTGGAAAAGCCAGGGAGATAATGGCCTGTTTTAAGGAGCAATTTTAAGGAGTCCTTGGGTTCATCTGAAAGAATCAGAGCATTAGGTTGCAAATCATGGACCTAAAAGATGCCTTAGCTCCTTTTTGGTGTGAGGATCTGGGAACTTTAAGATAGGCTTAATTCGCATCTGAAGGATTTCTGTTCCCTCTTTGGAAATTGCATGCCCCCCATAGATGACTCTCATCTGGCAGAATTGCAATTTCTTGGAGGAGACCTTGTGCCCCTTCTTTGCAACAGAGTAGGGCAAGGGTGTCAGTTTTGCAAAACTTGAGAGATGACAATGCCACCAGGAACATACATGACAACCGCAGAACCCTGTGGAGTCTGGATGTCCCTTAGGCCATTTCTGGGGCTTGTGGAAAAAATGGTTGGTGAGTCACAGAAACTCTGGAATACTACATTTTCTTCAAGGTGCATACAGACTGATTTTTTAAATGATTTGCTCCAGTAATTACCAAAGGATTAAAGTTAGACTGACTGGCCTACAGCTCTAGGTTCACTTGTCTTCTCTTTCCTGTATATTAAGAACACATCAGCTCTCCTCCATTCATCTGTCACTTCCCATGTTCTCCAAGATTTCTCAAATATTATATATACTGGTTCAGAGAGCTCTTGCACCAGTTCCCTTAATATTTTAGGATGGAGCCCACCAGGTCCTGGAGATTTGACTGCATGTAGCTCTTCAAGGTGCTCCTTGACCATTTGTCTGTTGAACTTAGGCTGTCATCCTTCCCTTTCATCTGCATTTCTTCCTCTGTAGGCAGGTCATATTTTCTTTTGTGGGATAAGATTCAGCTGAAGTAGGAGCTGAGCACCTCTGGCTTTTCCTTGTCAATGTTATCTTTTTGCCATCCTTGATGAGTTGCTTTATGCCTCTCTCTTGTTTGCCTTTTATTCTGTATGTAGTTGTAGAACACTTGCTTATAATTTTTAGCATGCCTTGTGCTAGTCTCAGCCTGTAGCTCACTTTAGTCTTCCTGACTCCATCCCTGTAAGTTTTTGCTGTCTCTGTATACTTTTGTTTTGAGGCTTGATTTCTTTTCCACTTTTTGTACACGTTCTTAGTTTTTAAGTTGTCTCCTAACTTTTTGTGGGACACGAGGGGTGGTTTGTTTTTTGTGTTTTTTGTGTTGGTTTGTTTTTTGTTTTGGTAAATCCAAAGATCATGTCATTGTCTTCTCCTTAATTTGGTGGGTGGTAGTAGATGCCAAAGACTATGTTGCTTTTGTTTTTTTGCTTGTCTTAGGTTGACCCCAGTGCACTCAGTGTGGCTACTTAGCTCCTCCTCCTTTAATTCATTGAAAATATAAATATTCCTAACATATAGTGCAAATTCTCCTCCCCTTTTATCCCCTTTATTTTTCTTGAAGAAGTTGTACCCATCTAGTTTCAAACTCCAACTATGAGAATCTTCCCACCATGTTTCAGTAGTTGCCATAGTGGTCTCTTAAGGCACAATCGCATGCAAATTTAGGCTGGAACATAGCTGGCATGGCATACTGAGTGTTGGAGGCCTTTTTTCTATCTAAACTTGCACAAATTTCTATGGATATCTGAGATGTTGGGGTTAAAAATCCTCAGAACATATTTAAAAAGTAGGGGACAAGCTTTTTCTATTCTTTGCAAGCAAAATTGATAGTAGAATATGATGGTCTTTTTTGGAAAATCCTTCACATATAAGATTAACACACAAGGAATAGAACAGGACTGTGGTGACTGGACAGGGAAAGAAAGATTTCCATGTGGGAAAGGCAGAAAAATAGCATCTTCCAGCTCTGAAACAAAAACCAAATAATTGTTTAAAGCAATGTAGCAACTCTAAAGGTGCTTGTGCATAGGTATCCCTTTGCAGATAGGCTGGGCCTGTGAGGAACATCTGGGATGGAACTGGAAGCTTGCCATCCTCCATTCTTAATGCCTTACCTCTACCTGTAGAAACATATGCCCAGTTTAGAATTATGCAGAATAAGCTTTCTTGAGCTCCTCCCTCCATAATTCCCGTTCATCTATTCCTTCTGAAATTAAGCTTAGCTTGGAAAAAAGAACAAATAAATATCCTATGCAAAGCCCACTTTATAATTATGTAATTTCCCGGGGAACATTTATAGGAAAAGATCTTGGTAGGTATGTGTGAGGACTCTGATAAGGTCATAGAAATCCAACCTATTTTTTCAATTTGGCTGCATAGATTTTATTCTGTTAATTCTGCCCTGGTGTTGAACCAGCATGCTGACTTGCATTTTTCAAAATAGCTGTGATATGCATAATTTTCTTTAAAAGCCAGGGAAATTTGCACCAAATTCCAGCCTCCATTTCTTGCAAGAGGAAACAGGCAGGATATAAATGGAATGTAACAAAGATCATCATTATCCACTGCATAAATTGACCTAGATATACACAGTTCTTGGCTCCAAATATTTCAATCCATTTCACAACGAGCAATCTCCTCACCTCACCCCACAACTCTGCCTTCTTTTGGCTAGCAGGCCAGAAATGTGTCCAAGTCCATTGAACTCATAGAATAAGTTTGCCAGTGTCACTCATCTCTAGAACCTGGCATTTTGCAACCTTTCTAGATATCACTTCTAGATATCCCAGTTGGACTTGAAGTTCTAAAATGGAAGTCATGCTGTGTTTCTACAATAGTGGAGGTCAGCATAGCTGCTGAACAAATACTCCCCCCAAACCCTGAAAAAAGGGCTGTTGACTTAATGACCAATGAACCAAACCAGCCAAAAGGACATTAAGAGAAAACCAAATACATTTATAAAATTGCAACATGCAACACATTACTCTCCCCCAATCAAGCTTGTGGTTCAATAGTAAAGTAAATGGGATGTTATTTTTATGATACATAGAGAATAATGGACTTCTTTAGTGCTTGGCATTCCCCTTTGCCCACTTTGCAGGGATAGCTGAACATTTGTTGGCTGTAGAACTGAATCTGTGATAAAGCAGACAATTGGGATGGTTGAAATTGTGATGAACAGAATAAATGTATTATTCACAAACAGAAGTAGGCTTTTCTTAGGAGGCAGTCCAAATAAAACATAAGCAGTCTCTCTCTCCCTTTGCATCAGAAAAAAATTGAGTGTCACAAGCAATGCTCAGATTAATATTTATACTTCATTTGTACCCCTGCCAACTCTCTGATGAAATTAAAGTACAGTGCAATTTATCACATAGTCTTTCTTAATTAAAACATCTGTTCTGATTCCCAGAGAATACATGAATGATTCATTGGTTACATATAATGCGCATTTATATATTTGTTTCTTTTTTGAGTCAATATTATGCAGTTCGTATGATCATATTTGCTTTTGTTAAAACGAATGAAAATCTACATTGATGTGGTAAAATGGGAGAGTTTGGGTAAAAAAGAAAAAGGAAATATCTCTATCACTGGAGGTTCATTATTGCGTGGTGCTCTTCACTCATGAACAGCTCTCAAAACTTTTTTCTTTCCATGGACCATGATCGTATTGTTGGGGACCATGGCAGACCATATACCCAACTTATTTTTAATAGCATCAGAAACAATCCTGCACTATGGAAATTGCGACTACTAAGCCAGGTGTCTTCAAAGGGACACTTTTGTAACAATCAGCCATCCCGAAGTCCCCACCTCCCCACAGCTCTACTCCCTACCCTGCTTGCCTGGTCCCCAAATCCCAGGGCCAGACACTGGATTCAGTGCACAGCAACCCATGCAGTGGGGAAAACACATTTCTTAAAAGACAAAATTAATACAATAGTGGTGAAGGGTCTTAATACACTGTTAAACACCACACACACAAAACAAAGAAGGTAGGTAAGAGAAAAGGGAGTTGGGAGGAGCACTTTCACTGAACCCACACAGTTGGAGCTCCTATAAGACGCCCTGGGCCAGTTGGATACCCTAGACCCAAAATAGTAAAGCTAGCTGTTCCTGACATTATCACCATCTACAATACCCAACATAGCCTTTTCCATGGCAGAATAGCACATTGTCCTTCAGCAGAGCCTCTGGAAACAGCAAGGACCCTCTCCTGAGGGAGGAATGCCTATCTGTCCCAGCTCTCATCTTTTATCTCAGTTAGATCAAACAAATGGCTCATGGTATGACATCTCCTGACATAAGCAAGGTAAGAACTGTATACTGTATACATCAAAGCCTTTTTGGTGTGCTTGATCATCTGACCTTGATTAAATGGTCTTAATCTCAGTCATGGGGCTGCGGGAACCAAGTGTAGGGCCAAGCAAATGTTCCAGAACATATCCATGGACCAATCATACAGAGCTTAGAGATCACCAGTGGTCCACCTACCATAGTTTTCAACTCTCTGGCATGTAATATGCACAATATATAATCACCTATATCTGACAGCATTTGTAGGAGATCACATACAGCTTCATTTCTCCTTTTAATGTCCTGCAGGTGAGGCTGTCAGTATGTTAAGTTTGTACCTGGCTAAGGCAATGGACTGGATGAGAAGCTCAGTCCAGATAAGACGGAGACGCAGCAGGTGGTTCCTCCAAGCATATGGGCAGTGTTCAACAAGACAAGAGCATATTCGTGGCTTGGGGGTCCTCTTTTGTTTCTCAAAGTGAAGTGCAGGTAGCGTCAGTGGCATGGAGCGTAACTACCATCTCTGACTGATGGCCCACCTCTATCCTACATGGACAGGGATATCCTTGATTTAGTAATCTACTGACAACTAGAGAGTAGATCGATTTGGTAAACTCTCAAGTAGATTACTGGAATGCACTGTACATAGACTGTCCCTGAAGGCTGTTCAGAATCCAGTTGGTTTTCATTGTCTGATGATATGCTTCCAAGTCAAATTCAAGCTACTGATTTTAACCTATAAAATCATACACAGTTTGGGATCACAACAGTTGATGGAACACTTCTCCCAGCTGCAATATGCCTGGGCAAACTTTGTTCAACATGCTCTGAGTGCCACCTGTGAAGAAGGCTTGGTTGGTAACAACAAGGAAAAAGCTCTTCTCAACTGGTGACGTCAAATAATGGGAGAGTGCCCCAGTGGGCACCAGCTCTACTGTCCTTACAGTGCCAAGTTGTGACCGTGATCTACGCCAAGGCATTTAACAGCCTGAAAGCATTGTCTGATCCTTTAAGAGGTCTAGTTGCCTTAAACAGCTTTAGTTATTTAAAAGATTAAATTTGGTTTTAAACATGATTTTAATTTCTGTAGTGAGATTTTGAGATGTTTTCTTTTCGTAATATGTATTTTAAGGTTAATTTTTTATATTGGTGTAAATCAACCAGAATGTTTTGGTTGTGTTAGGGATGTGAGAGGAATTCGTTTTAGGGGTGAGAATCTGTTGGATTCCCTAGGCTTGGGTCTCTAGATCTGGCCTGCTTTCCCACAGCCATGGGTCTGACTTCTTGGCAAACCACACCAACATCCATGCAGAGCTCACCAGGAATTGAGCCCAGCAAGACCACTGCACAAGCAGTGTCCTTCCTGCACACATGTGATTTCCAGTCTTTCTTTCCACTGGGTGTGACATGGAATAAGGTTGCCTGTTGCGCAAGCAGGACTCAGCAAGTGTTTCCAGATTGCCTCTGGCTTCAGTTTACCTTCTAAGGCAGGGCTGAGCATGAAAAGAAGTTTGAAAATAGAAGAGGCATGGATTCCACAGAGCTTCATCACAACCATGGGTAGTATAAAAATAGTAGTAGTATTTCATTTAAATTGGCTAAAGTTCACTTCTGCTAATGTTAATTAGTGCAAATGCATCCTCATTAGCAGCAGCAACAACATGGTCTTTACATTTGTTGGAGTCTGCACATCTCAGAAAAAGCCAGTCTTCAGCAGGATCTGCACTCGGTTTCACAGACATCTAAACTAATTTGAACCCATTGCAGATTTCTCCTAAATTCCTAGATGGTTTATATTAGTGATGGCAAACCTTTTAGAGACTGAGTGCCCAAACTGCAACACAAAACCCACTTACTTATCACAAAGTGCAAACACTGCAATAAAACCTGAATATTGAGGTTTTAGTTTAGAAAAAACAACTCATACATTAATGTCTTTTGTCTTAAAAGAAAAACACAATAACAGAGCTTTCAATGATACAATCAGCTTTTTATTGAAAGGTAAAACTTTGCATTTGGTGTGCTTTTGCACAATTAATGTGATCTTTGCTGTTGTATGCATGCTGATAATTTGTCAAACCTTGGCTCATACTTTGTTAGTTTAAGGGCAATACATGCAGCACTCAGGTCATCTGTTTCTTGTATCCAGTGCTTTTTTTGTCATAGAATGCACCGGATGGAGTTCCAGCACCTTTTTTCAACAGATTTTCCAAGTTTTAAAAGTAACTTTTGAAAATTTGATGTTCGGTCCACGTGGATTTAAATTGCCCTGTCAAGCATAGCAGGTCGGCGGCAAAATCATTAAAACGGTGCATGTGGGCTGCTTGTGTGTCGAATCCGATGCATGCGCACTTTGTCTGCACTGGTTGTGATGGCGCTGCTCAGCTTGTGATTGGTTGTGTGGTCGTGTGCTGAGTGCTTACTACAGGCAGAGACCGTTATGTTTCGTTAGACAACTGACGTGTGTGGGTGTGTGTACAGTGATTGACTACATGCGAAAGATAAATAATTTCATGAGTTCCAGCACCATTTTTCTTACAAAAAAAGCCCTGCTTGTATCAGATTTGAGAACTCAAAGCTAAAATCTTGTGTTAATAAAAATGAATGTATTAAAATTCACAGCCAGTCCAAGCATCTCTTTCTTTCTCCTTGGCACTGACCGGCCATGCAAAGGCTCAGACGAGTCACAGCTAATGAGTCGCGGCTCGTGATGTCATCACCTGGTGCCACCACTCCTTTCCGAGCATGTGCGTGGCCCCTGTGTGTGCTGTTATCCAACGCTCAGTTGCTGGGGTGATTTGGCTCGTGTGCCGACAGACAGGGCTCCGCATGCCTGCTGCTGCATGTGTGCCATAGGTTCACCACCACTGGTTTATATCATGCATAATCCTAGAATAACAGGTCCTGAACATTTTCTCTTTGTCTTGTTTATATGTTAAGCAGAAGTATCAGATGTTAGAAGTTTTCTGGAAATTTACGTTTTTTACGGCTAAGGATTTCCAGCTGGTTTCAGTGGGGAAAAAAACCACACAGGCAAGGAAGAGCAAAAGTGTGTGTTGCCTGAAAGTGATACTTACAGATTAAATTGTAGAATCTTTATGCTTTAGGGATGGAACTGATAGGGAGGAGAGTACTATGAGTTCAAAGTATTAAAACATCTTTCAAAAATAAATAAATCCATATTTAGTATAGCTCAAGCATGATCCTCTTCAGATCTTTTGTTGTACAATAGCCAGCACTGTGACCATACTTTGGGTGCCACTGTAGAGCTGAAATAATCCATCTCCTATTTTCCTCCTCTTTCCCCGACATTACATTATTGTCAAAAGCCGAGGCAGCTTCAGGGCTCGCTCTGCTGGCCAAGGGCCAGCAGAGCAGTTCTGGTGGTTGCAGGATTCTGAGTTCAGCCCACTGCAGCTGCCAGGGCTCTCAGGAGTTCTACCTGGGGAGTCCTGGAAAAGAGTTATATAAGAACCAGCTCTTTCTCTCAGAAGTTGCCTTAGCAACAAAGGTTTCCTTGTTGGTGAAGCCCTTCCTGGTCTGGAACGGCCTGCCTCTCCCTGACTGGTCTGCCTTCCTTGGTTCTCCGACCCTTGGCTTGCTTTGGACTATGCTACCCGTCTCTACAGACTTGCCTAGTATATCGACCTCTGACTTGACCTTGGACTGTGTACTGGACTTGCTCTTGACATGTCCTGCCTGTCTGGGTCCTGGTGCCTGTACCCTGTTAGTCAGCCGCCCTCGCCCCGGACGCTGACAGTTATATATGAAGTGGAGCAAGAGGCTTTGCAATGAATAACAAAATGCTTCCCAAGCCCAACTGTGTTAATGGAAACCAGGTGCATGAAGGCATCCTCCAAACAGCTTCCTACTGAAGTTCAATGGAAATTTTGCCTGGGCTTAATCACTTGATCGTTACATCTATAACTAGCTTTGTTTTCCTCTGTGCCTGTAGGAACTGCACATGCTGCTGCAGGCACCACTCATCTGTTCTGTCTTCTGTGCTGTGCTTCTTTGGGATCCTGCCACCACAGTTGGAAGGGAATCCATTTTCACCAGCATGGAACTATGGGAGCAGAGATAGTTAGTGGATAGATGAGAAGTCTTTTTTGGCTCTTTTTGTTTTGGCTGCTATTATCAGCTGCTACTGTGGATTTCTCCTGAGCAAATAGGTCCTTCTGGGGTAGTATAGCCTTATGCATTGCCAATGCTGTTTTGTTCAGTGTGCTCTGAAACTCCAGCTGCTTTTAGAGATCTTGGCTTGTACTTTGGTTTTGTTCTCTTGTTTTATGTGATAGGGAGGGGATGACTGAGGAGCTTTTTAGAGACTGAACTTTGTTGCAGTTCCAGTCAGACATATATTTGTGCTCTGAATGTGGTCATTTCTATCAAAAAGTAGTCAGTCCTTAGCATTCTTCTATATTGACTACGTTACACAAACAGTTGTACTTGTCTGTATGTGAAAGTTTATGTAATGGTGAAGCAGATTCCAGAAACAAGCACAACTGGACAATTCGGACACTGATCTCTGAAAATTGTCCCAGGGATCAATTTCAGCTGATCCAATATTAATCAGGAAGGGTCACAAAGTTCCCTCCACTTTTCCCAAAGTTATTAGGGATAAAGTAGCACCGGGGTTGGTGCTGCCGCCGCTTCCACTGCATTTATATTCCACCTTATTTCTTCCTGTGAGGAAGCCAAGGTAGCTTACATATTTCCATTTTATCCTCACAAAAATAATCCTGTGAGGTAGAATGGGCTGAAAGCCTGTGACTGACCCAAAGACACCCAGGGATCTCCCAGGTTCCAGTCCAACACTCTAAGCACCATACCGCACTGGCTACTTTAAGTCCCAACAAATAAATACAACGTGTGTAATACTCTCAACAGTTTTCAGTGACATTAACTGCTGAATGATTAAGCCAGAAATCTGAAACTGGAATACATCCCCCCACCCCCAAAAAGGAATTGTAGAAAAAAATCCAGTTCAAAATATGCAGATTTCTGTGGCCATATTAGTGCTGGTTTTGAAATCAAATGTATTAAATTGAAGGAAGAATTCTAAAAAGGCAATTTTTGTAAGCAAGAACATTTGCTTCATGAAAAGCAAAGAGGTGTTTGATTTGTTGGTCTAGTTTTTACTGCCCGTGTCTACAGAGCAATACTTTCGACCTGTCCTCCAGTGGCAGCTAAAAGCTAGACACATACTTCAGAGATAAAGATCTATAAATTAACCATCTCATGTTTTACTACAAAAGTAGCAGTGGCTCAGCATAGCAAAGATGGTCCTGGGTAATGCTGCTCCATTGTATTGCCTGAATGCAGCACTAAATAGACCAATAAAACTCCCCATATTTGATTAAATCAACAGTTTGTACGTGCAGTGGGTTTTAGTTCCAACAGTATAAATACAAGTTCCAGGTCTAACTTAGTATTTGGCTTTAACTAAAACATATGTAGGCCAGCACTGTATCTTATCTGCTACAATCTTAGATGCTTTGAGATTGTTGCCACTGTGCTGGGAAGATGATATGAATTCATACTCCAATTCTATTTATTATGTGTGTGTGTGTGTGTGTGTGTTAAATACAAATAAAAAGCCCACAACATTTAAAATACAAACATAAAAATAGCTTACAATAAAATGTCACAAAAGAAAAAAAAACCTTTCAAATAATTCAGGATGTTCCCACCTTTCAAAACTGTAATGATTCTTTTGACAGCTCAAATACTTTCCCTTTCTTTAAAATATACTCAATAAATATGCCGCAGATCTCATTATACTTATTTTTTTCTTTATATGGCATTTTCTCACTTTAATATATGTTCCAAACTTGTCTATACCAATCAGTTAATTGGTAATCACATGTTATTTTTCAATTTTAGCTATAATTTGCAAATCTAATAATTCACAGAACTCAGTGTACCATGACATCTGAACTTTCTGCTTTGCAGAATCAGGAACTGTGATTGATCGGTAAGAACGTGCTATGTTACATTGTTGCTCAAGGTTTACATGGAAAAAGGGGGAAAGGCTGCACATTTAAATAAGTGAATGGGATTAGAATGCCATTGTTGTTTGAAAAAAACTCTACCAGAAATATAAAGGTCAGATTCACTTTTGAGAATTTGCCTGTAGCACCCATTTGCAAGAAAAATCTCCCTTCACGTATGAAATAAATATAAGGGTACGTTTCTCTTTCTGGTACTCTGCTGCTCACACCAAGTTGGCTGGAGGTTATTCTTAGTCCCCAGCTTCCAGAGTCAGATGAAAATGTCAGTTAGATGGAAACTCAGTAAAATTCGGGCAGCATGCATGCCTGGGAGCAATGTTACCCAGTAACCTCATTAATTTCATTATTTGTATTTCCTGGCAACAATGCATTTAAGAGCACAACCCTGATAGAATTATGCTGTATAGAAAGCATGGCTGTCCAGATATTTGGCCTTACAACTGCCATGACCCCAGCTCAGCTGTGGGAGTTGCAGGCCAAAGTATCTGGAGAGCATTACATTGTGTATACCTGTTCTACAAACAGAGAATTCCAGTCAAGAGATCTCTGTCTATCATATATTTTGCCATCTGGAGTGTGAGGAGAGACAGCAGTGGAAGGTGTGAACTGGGTGTAAATTATGATAAAGAATGAAATAAAACAGATTTTTCACATGTCCCCACTTTAATTGGCAGATATCTAAGAATGCATATACTGACATTGCTCTACAATTCCACTCTAAGTATAGCTTTGAAGAAGTAAAATTCTAACCTATCCTTCCCTTGTGTGTTATGCTGTAAATAGTTTGGCAGAAATTTCCAGTAGACCCGACAACATGGCTGGGCATGCTTGGAATTGTAGTCCAACTAATGTGCAGGACATCAGGTTGGGAAAGCTGATCTAGCAAATGATGTCCTTTTAAATTGGTTAAATTGTTCCCACCAGCTTGCCTCTGTATATATGAGGCTGTTTTGTGATTAACTACCTTTTATGTAGTGCATTTTCAGTGTGACCTTATATTCTTACTAGACATTCTAGATTTGTGCTGTTTCTTTTCTGTTAAAGGTTATGCTATCTATGTTTATCTACTGACTTATATAAACTCTTGGAAACAGTTTCCCCCAATGGATATCATTACTGGGCTACATATATTTATGGGCTTGTAATAATTATATTCTACCCTGTGGAAAGTTCATTGTGACTTATGCAGGAATCTCACACAGCCTTCCATTCAAGCATGGAAGCATTTGAAACTTTCTTAAATTTAACATTCTTCCCAAATAATTTATCCTGCCACCTACACATGTCTCACATATAGAGGAGACATCCAAAAAAAAAAAAAAAAAAAAAAAAAAAAACTAGCTAGGAAAAATAAAGAATGGCAAAGTTAGCAAAGAAACTATTGAATCCAGAGATGGAAAACATGTGTTTCTACAGGGGTTGTATGACTACCATTTCCATCAACTCTAGATAGTGTAGCCAAAAGTGAGGGAAATAGGACTTGCCATTTAACAACCTCTGGAGACCACTCTCCTCCCACCCCGAAATTAGCCCATGCTGCATAGGAATTGAACACACTGTGACGTAATGTGGGGAAGTGGAAAATATTTTCAGGAAGTCCCCATTTCCTTTGGAATCCACAGACTTCAACTCTTCTTGAACTTCATGCATATGGTTCACTAGATAAGACATTTAGTTGCCATTTTTCAGAACTACCATGCTATATATCTATGCAATATGTAAGGCTCCCAACTTCTCAACAACCTGCCAACTATGTTTTGACGTACAAACATCAGCACATGGCCTGCTAGGTAAAGTTTCACCTGACATGCCATGCCTTGCCCACCAGGCAGCTCTTTACAGTACAGGTTCAGAGATAGGATCTGGAGGTAGTCATAGGGTGAACAGACCAACTGAAATCAGTTGCACTTAAGTGAATCAAGGCCAGCTTAACTCTCATTCAGTTCAAGAGTCTGTTCTAAGGATGACTAAATCTGGATCCAACCCGAGGGTACTTTTGTTTCTGTTTTTAGTTTTTTAAAGGCTGATCATAATTAGTTACTGACTCTAATAACAACTTGCCAGATCCAATCTCCCCCCTCCCCACCTCTGTTGCTACAGAAACTGATGATATGCTATCTTTCTTGTTCTGAATAAGGTAGAGGAGAATGCTAGCACAAAAAATATTCCAGGCTGAAAATAGTTGCTTTCCTTGTAATCAGCAGGTAGCTTTGCATTGTCTTGGAAGACTCCAGCACTCAGCATATCTGTAAAAATCACCATGTCATTTTCTTAAGTATGCAGGAATGTGAAGCTGCGCTTTGTTCTCACATTCCCAGTGGGATTTCACTTGGGCTCCTATGAGACCATCCTCTTAGGCCTGTCACATACATTACTCAAAAACACACTACTTTCTGCTAATAAGCCAATGGGAACAAACTCATTACTCTGCCAAGACAGTAGTTTGGAGTCATGTTATGGATTATTGTGATTGGAAGTATTGTATTTTGAGGGGCCCAACTCTTGTCCTGATCCCCTATTTTGCATCCAAAATATAGGTGGTGTGCTTTTTTTACTACCGCTGTCATACTGCACTTTCAAGATGCAAATGTAACCTCACCACAAATGTAGCAGAAGTTATCTGTGTTGTTAATACAGTTGTGAGACATCTTGGCTTCTGAGGGAAAATATCATGCAACTGTTTCTTGGAAATGTTAGGCAATGACACTTTCACAAGCCACCGGATGTAACTGTATGATGAGTAGATCTGACCAAGACAAATGTACCTTGCAATAAAAGAACTGTAAATTACAGTTAGGTAATAATCTTTAGTCTCAAAGTGAAGATAAATTTATACACTTCCATGTGGTAGCATTTTCATTGTTCTACCGTACTTTGTCGAGAAGTTACAAGGCATCATGATCATCACACACATCCCTCCCTTTGTAGGCAAATATACTCGCCTGTGCCATGCTTCCAGCTATGCATCCAAGAGTGGCATTCACCCTCCTGACCACTGCATCACATGCTGACTCATGTTTAGCCTGCAGTTGAGCAGTACCCCAAGATCCGCAATTGCTGCTTTCCAGCCACTTCTCCCCTAACCTGTACTTATGATACTCATTCCTATGCCCCAAGTGCAAGAACTTATCTGCATTGAACACAATCCTGTTGACCCTTGCCCACTTCCACAATCTGTCCAGATCCTTTTGGATCCAGGGTATCTGTTCCTCAGTTGTGGCCACTGCCCCCATTTTAGTATCTTCTGCAAATTTGATCAGCAGACTGGTCACCCCTTTTTCCAGGTCATTGATGAAAAGATTGAACAGGATGGTCCCAGGACAAGCCCTGGGGCACACTGCTCATCACTGGTTGCCATCCTGATGATTCTTCACTAATACCCTCTGCTTAGCCCATGATGTATGTGGGGCCAACCACAAGGATCCTTGCCACAAAGACTCCAAGCTAGAAATGATGTCTGAGTGACAAGAACCCACATAATTTGTTCCACCAATATAATATCCAGATTTTACCTGTTCAGCAATGGGTTTCACACCAGAGCTACACCAACTGAGACGCTCTGTGACCTGGAAGCTCAGATTCAAATTTGAATGAATGGCATTATCTATAGCCCATATGTGTTGGTTTGTTAGACCCACAGGCTTTTTCCTTATTATAATTTTTAAAAATGTTTTCTAAGGAAGAATCTTGGCATTGAAAACAGGTGCAGCATCTCAGGTTTGTTGAGCCCCTGTGCAAAGTAAGACCCAAGTGTATCTTTGGTCTTTTCTCTGGGAAAAAAAATGTATGATGTTTAAAGAGATTGAATTAAACCATTTCTGGCATGCAAGTTTTCCTACTTTTTAACATCATTGTGGAAAAATAAATATAGATGTAATGAAAGACAATTTTCTGTGCCAAACTACATTTATTCTGGTGGGATTTACCTATTTACCAGGTGACGTTTACATAAATCATGTTTTATTCTACTTCCTAGATCTGGCTGTGAAAAATGTGAAATCTGCACTTCTCAGACTAACAAATGAAATCACACATGACAAAGATGCAGAGCTTTTGGTGTAGCAGCTTGAATGCTAACACTGAATGCTATTTTCATCCTTTGCTGAGTGTAGAATTTATGTTGAAGGGAAATTGAAATGGGGTTTTCAAAAGTTCTCAGATTCTGAACAATGGGTTTATCATCTATTTACATTCTCCATCACTCTTTCTGTGATCCTGGGCTTTTTTGTGTGTGTGTTTGTTCTTTGCTGACAACTCATTTCATTAAGAATGTGGAAAATCCACCTCTTCATTTTTAATGGATAGTTCCAGTTTCTCCCACTAGCATCAGATACTAATCCTGCTTTCCTTTTATAGGGATTTATTAGGCCTGGGAGGGTGCTGAAGAGCATTTATTCAGGTTATGGAAGTTCAGTGGAACTTCACATACCTGACTAGGGAGTTGGTCACAGTAGGACATCATCTCCAAGTTAGTGGAAGTTTGAAAGCATTTAATGCAAACCAAGCCTGGAGTCAAAAAAAAAAAAAAAAAAAACACTGAAAGCATAGAAACAAAGTGAGTCAGAAGGGGCCTCTTGGGCCATCTAATCTGACCCCTGGCTCAAGCCGGCTGTGCTCATGACATGTCTACCATATGCATGCCCAGCCTATCCTTGAACACCCTCACAGATGGGGCCTCAACCACCTCTCCTGGAAGCCCATTCTTACCATAGGGGTCCTTACTGTCAGGAAGTACTTCACGGCTTTGCTCCCTTGGACCACATCCTGCCCTCCTCCACAGGGCAAAAAAGGTCATGACTCACCTCCGCATGACACTCCCTCATGTACCTATAGGTCACTAACAGGTACCCTTTGAGTCTCCTCTTCTCAAGGCTGAAAAGTCCCAGTTCCTTCAGACTTGCCTCATACAACTTTCCCTGCAAACCAGCCACCAACTTTGTGGCCCTACACTGCACTTGCTATATCCCACTTGTAATGAGGGGCCCAGAATTGAACACAATGCTCAGTTGCGGATGCCACCCTCCAGTCCTCTGGAACCTCACCCGTTGTTCATGAGGCCTCAAAAATAGAGGTCAGTGGGTGTGAGAGCAACCCTATCAACTCCCTAAATACCACTGGGTGTAACCCGTCAGGGTCTGGTGCCTTTGTAACATTCAGTGTCCTGAGGAGCTCCTCAACTACTAGGGGATGACTCTAACCTGTGCTCCTAAATCCCTGGCTTCATCCCCCATGCAGATCTCCCCCATCCTGTTTTGGGGAGAACCCAGAGGCAAAATAATCATTATGCATCAGTCACTGAATCCTCTTCTTCCTTATTAAGCAGTGCCACTGCTTGTCTTCCCTTGCTCTTGTTATTTGCATGTTGGTAGAAGCCCTTTTTGTTGTTCCTGATATTTTTTGCAAGTCTCAGCTTGTAATCAGCCTTAGCCTTGTGGAGAATCCTTCTGCAATGAGCCTCACCCTCCCTCCCATATACTCTTTTGTCTACTTGCCCCTGTGTCCATTTCCTACAGAGGTTTCTCTTATGCCTAATGCCTCTTACAACTTCTTGTCCATGGCAACACTCTCCTTCACCTTCCTTCCTTGCTAAGTGGTGGTATCATCAAGACCTCCTTTTAGACCATCCACTCCTCAACTCTCTTGCCTTCCAGTACACTCTCCCAGGAGACTTTTCCTGGTCTAGCCTTCAGTTGGCCCTCATGAGTATTAGAAATGGGAGTTTCTAATACTCAACCTGGCATTCTTCCCTATTCCCCTGATCTCAAAGCAAAGGATGGAGTGATCACTCACATCCAGAGCAACCTTAATCTGCACCTCATCTATCAGCTTCTCCCTGTTAGTCAAGACCAAGTCAATGATTTTTCCCCCATTGTCACCTCCCAGATCCTCTGTATGAAAAATCCTTCCTCTATAGCATATAGAGAGCAATGTGACCTGGCCATCTACACCAAGTTAGTCTTCCAACTGATATCTGGGAGACTGAAATCTCTGTAATTACCAAGTCCTTCCCTCAAGATATCTGTCAAATCTGGTCTGTCAGGGCATCATCCAGGCTCTCCAGTTGACTTGGAGGGTGATAACATACTCCCACTGTCAGGAACCCTTTAGCTTTATCCAGAACCAGTTGCTGATGCGCTTCTGCTATGCCCTTTCTGAAAGCACTGGTACTGGAAGCAAAGAGAGCAGTTCTGTTGAAGTGCTTCCTAGAGATGGGCAAATAGGTCACTTTCTCATTCTTTGACTTTCTGTGTTCCTTTCATCTCAATTTCTTTCTTGCCCCAAACATGGAGAAATTTGAGAATTCGGATGCATTATTCTCAAAACTTGTCTAAAATCACATTCTCACTCATCCATGGTGGTGATCAGCTTTACACTAAGTCAGGAAGTTAAGCCACCATTTGAAGATTGTGTGATTTCCTGGCTTGTTTCAAAGCTAGTGACTGCTATAGTTAATTATAAGCTTTCTGGTTTGATTGCTCAACTTCTGAAAAGAAGAGTGAAGAGGCCAAAGCTCATGTATCTCTTGGCTTATTATATGGCACTATGATCATCCAAACCAGTTCAGTACCTCATTGTATGTTGAATAGCATAGGAACACTTTGTTAAATAATTATGGCTTGAACCAGCATACCAGATTTCTCCTCTTCTCTTCTCTTCTCTTCTCTTCTCTTCTCTTCTCTTCTCTTCTCTTCTCTTCAGGGGTCATTTTTTACTTCATCTTAATTGCAACTATATCCCTGCCAAGGGAAGAAATGGTTCCAGACTCTGTCCTCTGGAATGCAGGGGACCTCATTTATCTACTCCTAAAAAGCCTCTCTATGCCTCCCCAAATCTGTTTTCCCTGGTCTAATTCTCTCCTGTTTTTTCCTACTACAATTCACATCTTCCCCAGGGTGATGGAAATTTCACCTAACACCAGGTCTAGGAGGGGAGCATTAAATTCTGTACTTTTTGACTGCCCACTTTTCTACCTTCCTTCATTTTTCCAACTATAACACAGGAATAGACCCTCTTTCTTGTAAAAGTTCATTACACTGGGGTTGGTTATGAGATATTTGTGCAGGAAGAGTGCACTTTATAGTATACCATAACATATACGTAGGTAATGTGGTTTCAGGTCTTGACAACCACACATCATGCCTGCCTTCCTGAAGACAACATTCAGAGAGGTTAAACAAATAAATGGTATGTGCACTCTGATTTTAGCAGCTCTGCCTAATTGACAAACAGGGTCATGTTAATGCTTCAGACAAATTCTGTGGCGAGGCATAAAATGTCTGCTGTTAACATAAATGCCTCAGTTGCATCTGTAGGATTTTAGGGCTCTTTATAGCCGCATGCTCAGAACAGATGAAAAGAACAGCAGCAAATATGTCTACTGCCCTCTCTTTTAAGATGCTGCTACTCTACGTAATGTGGAAAAAGCTTCACTGAGCTCTTCTTTTCAGTGCATATAACATGGTTATCACTGTTATCTCTGTTCACTAACATATGAGGTATTTTTTGTCCATACTTGAGCAACCCATTGGCAGAGCTGTATTTGTTAGCATTCCTACATTTTCTCACATCGAATAACAATTAAGTCTATGCCTGTGACCAGCATTCTGGGTGCTTTAACAGCATATGGAAAAGGAAGGGCACTGCTGGAGTTGAAGACGGGGTCATGGTCAAGAAGCAGTTAAGAACTCTTCCCTGAACTATTTCTTAATTGCCTATCATACCCTTCCACTGCCATTTAGCACGTGTGTATTGTCTGTGCCAGTGTGCATGCGTAATTTGTTTCAGTTTATCACTGATCAGAGTTTTCTCAAGTCGGCACCTTCCAGAACAAGCATGGATCCATATGGTAGAATTCTGCAAACTTTTGTGCTTGCAATATGACTTGTGGATCAAAAATAAACAGACAAAAGATGTTTAAGAGTGTGTGTGCATTTCAGATATGTGTACATTTCAAAAATGTACACAATGGATGCATACATCTGGGGGAGAAAGCGCAGAACTATGTGTGGTTTTCTTGCAAACAGGCCAAAAAAAGAAGCTTTGGGATGGAACTTTTGCTGATTCTCACATTCCTGGCTGTGTAGTATATACTAGAATATAATTGGTTCTTCTTAGGTAAACAAGACTGAAACAACTTGTCATTTTGTCATATCACTAATACCTATTTGCTTTGAAATGTGCCCATTTTAAATCCCCTCCATAAAACAGTCCATTCTCCTGTAGGAATTGAGGTTATTTGTATTGTCACTTCTGCTTAAAAAGGCTTGCCTTTGCTCACTTTTGGACCGAGCCTAAACACAGAGAAATTCATATGAGAAACTGGTCTTTATAAGGGAAAACGTTTAAGAATGCTTCAATATATTTTCATACTGGCAGGGAGAGGGAGAAATTAAAGGTGGATTTGTTTCACCTGACACCTATGAATGGATCAATGGAGAGAGGGAGCCAATGTCACCTGCCAGGAATGCTTATCCTCTGCTTATTATACGGTATGGCCCTGTGTGATTGTGTGTGTGCACGCACGCACACATTTTAATGGTCCTTATTATAAGTTAGAGGTCAGTTAAGGATACAAGTATGTGGTTCTTGTTTTAAAAGATAAACCACATAATTGCAATCATTTACATGATAATTAAATGCAGCATAAGTGAAAATAACCAAAGAACATACTTCACAGGAATGACTTTTGTTGTTTTCACTGGCATAAGGCTGTTATGCTGTCAGACCTATCATTAACAAACACTCCTTTTGTAATTGCCTGTGAACACCTCTTTAAAGAACTGGGCATGCACTTCTTCCAGTGTGCTTGTTCCTATGAGGTTAGAATGCTGAAAAGCAATCATGCTCACTCGTCCTCTACCTAACAGAACAGTTTCTGGATGAAGGAGTTTCTACAATACATTTTAGAATTTCTAAAATACAAATGTCTGCATCCCACACCCACTTCCCCAATAATAACTAAACAAGCCTAGAGTGAACAGTCAAATTCTTGTGAATAAACAACAGTAATTAGAAGAGATTTGATCAGAACCAGGGCTAACAGTTTCAGGTCATACCAGTAATTTCAAGAGTTCACATAAAGATTAGCTGTTCCATTGAGGGGAATTTATCTTCACTGGGGTAAGTTTTCGAGCTAGAGTTAGGGTGTGGATGCATATTATTTCCTTTCTTTTTGTAACCGTAGTGCACAAAACTTAGAAACATTTCAATTTCTGCAGTTATATGGAGATAATATTCTTACCTTTTGTATTTATATTCAGTTTTGTTTTGGGAGCTATTCCACCCCTCCACCCCAAATAAAGGAAATCTAGTACTCTAGATGACAAGCGTGAAAGAAAATCATAGTTACAGCTTCTGAGCCTTGTTGTAAATCCAAACCTTGAGTGTCAAAGGACTCACACTGTTCTAATGGATGCAGCCCCAGACACTTCTGCCTTGCAGACTCTAGCCTGTACTTTCGCATCATGGCCTTATGTTCTGATCTCAGCATACTTAGGTCCCCAACCATGCAATTGCCTAGGCACTCTTTTTGCTGATGCAAATATGTTGGCCTCTGCACTTACAGCCACTATGTAAGTATGGTGTCCAAGTGGCCCAGGCAAAATGGGACAAAGCAAGCATGGTTTTGCAGCAAACGGTAACTGAGCTGTAGTTTTGCAAAGCATGTACACCAACTCTAGAGCTGTTAAGCACCGAAGTGCGTAAGAAAAGCCCTGCTGGACCAAACCAGAGGTCCCCTTCATCCAGCACCTGGTATGCACAATGGAAAACCCGCTGCCCACAGGATTACACATGCACAATGGGTACAAGTACTAATACAATACTAATAATATCAACATATCATTTCCCCTTCTTTCTTGGTGCTAAATTAGAACAATCACTATATTTTTAGTAAGTGATGTAACCAATAGGTTTTGAAATTAACTTTGGTTGGAAATAGAACTTCTGTAAGGCATACAGGAATAATAATGTTCTTTGGCACACAAGTAAATGTAAAGTACTTTAGATTCTGCTAAAAACAATGCATGGTATCTCATATCAAGAATGTGACTAATTATAAGACTATTAATGAAGATTTTAATGTTTTGTGTTTGTTTATTTTGCAAAAGATAATTTTGGGAAATAGCCTTGTGCTATTTGGGAAATAGCCTTGTGCTGTTACTGTTTATTTTAGTGATGCTTGTTCAAGAGACTTTCTTACTCAAGTTTCATGTCATAAACACCACTGTAATTTGCTAGGTTGCAATCTTGTACCCATCTACCCAGTAGCAAGCCTATAAACCTCAACAAGAAGTACTCTAGTATCACATTGTGAATGTATTAACACATTCCCCTACTTTGTGAGATTGTAGTGTTAGGGCTCTGGACCCTGTATGTTCTTGTGCTGTCTGAAAGTTGAGAGTTTGCAAATGTGCAGCAAAAGAACACAAAGAACAATAAACAAACCACTCCTCAAAAAGCATTCCACGTTCCAGCATTTGCTATGGGAAATATGGATGAAATTACTTCAAGGAATGGAGGGGAACGTATTTGAATCCTTGATATAGTTCAGGATTTAATTTGGGCTGTGTTAGTACACAAATGAGGCAAGACTGAGAAGCACAATTGCCATGTGCTTTTGCTTTTGCTTGTAGCTACTGAAAACACACCTTAGTGGTTTTTATTAAACAGCTCCAAATTATCTTATGCAAAAGAGTTTCACATGTAAGAAAGAAACATCTTCAGAAAGAAGAGCAGATTAGCATGATATCCAAAGAACTTGTCCCTGTTAAAAACTTTTTTGGCAGAAATTAACAGATGGTTAACTATTCTGACTGAACATTTTAAGTTGCAGGTGAGGAAACAGCATGAAGAAGGAATTGATAACTTCTCATTTATCAGCTTTATCCATGCTTTAAGTTAACTTTCAAGTAATCATTCTAAAAGGATAATAAAGAGGAGCAAAATAGGGTTCATAAGAAACAGAAGAAAAGAAAAAAAATCTAAAAAGTGGGAGAAAAATGTCAGTATTGTCAAACAAATGATTTCTAGAGGTTGTGTGACCTGCTGGACAGTTCTGCAAAACCTAACCCTATTAAGTCATCTAGAAGCAAGCAAGCAAGAAAAGAGCAAAGGGTTGAACAGAGGCTATTCACAACAGTGGATCATGGAAGCAGATCTTGTTTTGAGGAATGTGTTTAGTGAACATGATCTGGAACTGTTGCAAGATCCCTAGGAAGATGTTCTTTAAGAGGCACAGGCAAATTTGGAGGATGATGATCCCTGCATTAAGCTGGATGATTCTTCTCACTCATCCAGTGTGTTGGATTTATCATTAAGAGCTAATTGGTGATGCTTCCTTATGTGTTTTTGAACTAATTTGTGTTTGTGAACTATCCCAAACTTTGGGGTTTTCTCTCTCAGTCCTTCATTATTCATTTTATTTATTTATTTATTTATTTATTTATTTATTTATTTAAAACATTCCTATGCTGCCCCCATTGCAACAAAGCCTCGGGGTGGCTCACAACATCCATAAAAGAACCATAAACATACAATCAATAATTTAAAAACTGGTACCATCTCGGCTATATATTAAAATCTATAAATACAACACACACATCTTTTTGCATATTGTCAGTACAATTTTGCCAGGAGTTCTGTACCCTAATGATATTATGAAATTGAATATTTGTATTATGATGACATAATAGCATGTGCTGTTTTAAATTCAGTGGCCAGGGCTTAGCTAGTTTTCTTTATAGAGCAAAGGAGGCTTTCTTAGCAACTAGTTTATTTTTAGCAAGATTTTTTGAAAGTTAGTCCCTTCTGGCTCCTTTATTTGATAGCCCAGTTAGGAAAACTGGTGGTACTAAGAGAGCAATCAGGAAACATACCAAAAACATTATTGACTTAAATTGGTCTTACAACCACAAGCAAGACCATAGTCAGTCAGAAAATCAAGGTAAAATGAGAACCAAACTGCAAATGAAAGTATTGGACTATTTGTCACAGAATAGAAGGCTCTCCTGAATTCTTTTCAGGCCTTGCCAGAGTTTGGACAGGCAGAGATGTTGGAAAGGCTAGATTTATTAAGAGATTATCTAAGGGAAATAAAGTCGTATGATGTGGGTGGAAATAAAAAAAGAAGGAGCCGTCATTCCTGTGGTCACAGGTGATACTAAGCACTTACCTATAAGTAATTTAAATAGAAGGAGTACAGATAACTTACTGGGCTTGAATCAAACTAAAAGTAACTGCACTGTGTAAGAATTGTGTTTATTCAAGCAGTATAAACTGGCAAGCTATGAGGTACCTGAATGATGGGGAGCTGGGATGTAATAAGCAGTTCAAAGCACTTATACAGCCTAAGACAGATATCATCAGTGCTATAAGAGAAATGTAAGTGTATTAAGCCCCTTTATAGATGAACTGACATGTCTTGAAACAGAACACAGTCAACATATCAACCAATTGGAAAAGACTGATAAAATGAGTTGAGACAGAAAGTTAGTCGACAAATGGCTGGGGGTGTCAATGCTAGACTGCATTTTACCGCAAGCACATTTCATAGCCCTGACCTATACTTGTGCCAGTGGGCCAGTTAAATTCCTTTCTTGGAACATAGCTGGCTGGAGGGCTTCTCAGCAGGGAGACAATTATAAGGAATTCTTATTTAATTTTGATGTTATTGCCCTTCAAGAAACTTGGATCATAAATAATGAGAATATCCTTCCAGGTTATAAAATATGGGCTGAATCAGTTCAGGAAAGTAAATATAAGGAGAGAACGATTGGAAGATTAGCAACTCTTGTTAAAGAAGATTTAGGTTGGGCAGGTGAGTCAGTGCTGAATATTCTGGTTCCCAAAATTGTGTTGTAACCAGGTTAAAAAACCCCCCAAGCCTAACATTATTATTAATGAATATTTATACATCACCAGTCAACTCACAGTATTATTCACATGATGTCTGATTTCTTTAAGAATATGATAGATGACTTGATAGATTAACTTCTGGACTCTTAAGTCTTTCTTGAACTCAGACAAGGAAAGAGAAGAGGAAAATCTGATATGAGCCCTTGATATGAACATTTGCTCTTTTTGCATATTAGTTAATATACTGAAAAATAAAATCTTGATTAATAACTCAACAGAAGCAGCCTGAGGAACATAAAATGTCCCTGGTTTGATGCAGAATGCAGTGAAACAAGAAAAAAAGGGAGAAAACAAATGATAAGGGACCATGATTCTTCCAATAGTGGATCACATGCGATCATGCTCAAGCTTAGGCAAAATTACCAGAAATTAATTGCGGGTAAGAAAGTTAACTATTCTACAAAAAGCAGAGCAGAACTGGAACAGGCAGCTAGAATTAGAAATTCAGCAAGTTTTGGTGTATGGTTTGGGCTATACTCAGAATAATCACTGTGCAGAGATTCCTGTCACTGCCAAAGACAGCCGAATCACAGGAAGCCTGCTTCCCAACTCTGCACACAGGTTATTAGCCAGGATCCCAGGTTAAACCCTAATTAATTTTTACATTTATTTTATTTTAATTAATTTTTAATGTGCAGTGTGCATAGAAATTCATTCACATTTTTTCAAGCTATAGTCCGGTCCCACAACAGTCTGAGGGACAGTGAACTGGCCCCCTGTTGAAAAGGTTTGAGAGGACCCCTGCTTTAAAGACATTGGTGACTGGTGGACTACAGTCTGGTGAGTTGCATACCAAATGGATGGAAACTTAGAATACTTGTTCTTCTGTTTAAAAAAGGTGATCATGGGAACCCCAGTAACTATAGACTCATTACCTTAATTGATATCCCTGAAGAAATCTTTGCCAGATTTCCATACCAAAAATTAGATGGGTGAGCTGATAGAAATGCTATATGAGCAGGACAGGCTGGCTTTAGACAAGGAAGGTCTGTTATTGATAACTGTTTTATCTTATCACATTTGATATCTTAATACACCACAGACACCTTTTTACACATTTATCATTTAAGTGTTTCCCTCAATTCAATAAATAGGCATCTTCTCTGGGAAAAACTAACTAAAACAAACATTGAACAGGAACTCCTATTTCTTTTAAAGAGCCTCAATACTGGCACTGGTTTAAAGGTTAGAACTGGGGTAAATTGAGCTTTAACAAATGAGATCTCCACAAGTTAAGGAGTTCCTCAAGGATGTATTTCTTGGCCATTCCTCTTTAATGTCTATGTTAATGATGTTGTTTCCATGCTTCATAGTCGATATTTTCATACACCAAAGACCATGGATAAGCCAGTGAACATCCTCCTATGTGCAAAAGATATTATACTGGCATTGACCACTCAGGTTGGTTTGCAGAGACTACTGTGAAAATTTAGCACTTTTGTCAGGAAAATGACTTAATGATTTATAACAAAAAATCACTGGCAAGTCATTGCCTCTTAACCTAACCTAATTCAGGGGTCTGTTCTGAGGATAAAATGGGTGAATGTACCATGCACATCACCAAGAGGTTCATGTAGGAATGGTGGAAAATGAGTAATTAGTCTAGCTGATTAGTCATCACTGTTCCAAGACCATCTTCCCCATGGGTGATGTAAAGTTTAAATAACCTATTCTTCAGGTGGGATGCCAGCTTTATGGATAGGAACTGCATGAGCAATTTCCTCCAATGAATGCTATATTTAGCTATGCAGGAGTGGCAGTAAAAAGTTGGATAACAGTTAAAGGACCCCTGTGGTTTTTCCCTGGAAGGAAAATGGCCATTTACAGAAACTCTGCAGGGCTATATTGAGTTTTTGGCTTGAGTCTGTGTATAAGGCAGAGATGTTGAACTTCTTTTAGCATGAAGGGTGAAATGCATTTTAAACCAGCTCTTAGGACCACATTCCTGTTGCGGGATGGGGAAAAAAGAGTGGGGACAATTGTGTCAAGATATCCCCCAAATACAGCTTAAGGCTCCAACTGCCAGGTGAGGCCCAACCTTTTTGAATGGGGGATATTATCATATGAGCAGTGATCAAGGAATAGGCAGAACCAGGGGAAGAAGCATGGGGAATGATGGATTAGGAACCTAGAGTCCAGATTGTGTCAGTATCAAGCCTCTGCTCCCCTGGCCAATTACTATTATTTACATTGCATCTATATCCCACCTGTCTCCAGCTGGTACTGCTCACAACATGCCTACCATGTGCAGTATATAGGCATACTGGCTCACAAAGTTGTGTGTGTACATATGTGTGTACAGAATAAAAGAGAATCGTACAATTGGAAGAGGCATAGAAGACCATCAGGTCCAATCCACTACTCGATCCAGATCTCAAGTCTTCCATCCAGATACTTACCAGGCCTGACTCTGCTTAGCTTCCAAGATTAGAAAGGATCAGGTACCTCAGGTTATACATATGTGGATGCAGTAACTTTTCTTTGTGCCTTTGCTAATGTGTTTTATGATTCTATCACCAGGGCATCAGGCCTGTTTTCCATTTTATCTGGAACCCTAAGGGTTTAAACCAAGAAACTTCTTAATCCTCTACACTTCACATGCTCTTGCCTAGATCTTCCATTGCATTTTATCTAAAATAAATTGCAGAAGTGAGATCTGCAGGAAAATGCTCTCATATGGAGTGTGTCTCTTTACAGTTTCAGTCAACCAGCAATGCCATTTCCCTGGGATGTTCCACAAAGCTCCACTACTACCAGGTTTCATATGTTCCTTCTAACCACCAGCCTACATTCTGTGGCCACAGAGTATGTTCAGGCTTCATTGTACATGTTTCACACTTTTGCTATCCTTGAAATTATTGGAAACCTCCTGATACCTCCTGTTTCTGTATGGATGATGCCATTTGGGCTATATAAGAATCCACACAAGAAGGATGAGATTGCTGAAGCTGCGCTTTAGCTCCTGCCAGTGGTTAGATCTCCCTATGAGAAGTGTTCTGAATGTCTTCTCCTTCTGGAGAAATTTGGTGAATTGACTCCAAGCAAATCATGAGATGTTTTAGTTCCCCATTGCTCAGCACTGGTTAGTCCTCATCTGGAGTACTGCAACCAGTTCTTGGCATCACAGACAAACTGCAAAGGATTCAGGGTGACAAGTAAATTGGAAACAAAGCCCTGTGAAGAAAGATTGAAAGAAGTGGGCATGTTTAACCTCAAGAAGAGAAGACTGAGGGAAGATATGAGAGCACTCTTCAAGTTCTTGAATGATTTTTACACAGACAAAGGTCAGGCTCTTTTCTCAGCCAGCCCAGAATGTAGGATACAGAACAAGAGACTCCATTAGAGGAAGCCAGATTAGGAAGAACTTCTGATTCTTAGAGCAATATGACAATAGAACCAATTACCTAGGGTGATTGAGGGCTCTCCCATGCTAGAACCATTCAAGATGGAGCTGGAAAACTATCTGAGAGGAATGGTTTAACTTGGAGTGCTGCACTGATCAGCTGGTTGGACCCAATGTCCTTCTTGGCCAGTTCAAACTCTATGACTCTATGATCCCATACCATACGCACAATTTCTTTATTCACAACTAGTGTGAAGAATTTGAAATACCATTTGGATTCAGCTCCAGTAGCAAATTCTAAGCAGAAATTTACATATGCATATACATATAGTTGCCCATCCCTAAAGCATGGCAGCAGTATGACCACAATGCATGTCTGAGGCATTTTACATTTAAAAATGGAGCCACATTTCTGCATAGAACACTCAATTTATTATGTCCTAATAAATATACCTCATTCTTAGTATGAACATAAAATACTGTACATTAAGGAAACATTATTAGCAATAAATAACCAAGCAAACTGTAATGGCTCTGTTATCTTAATAAGATCTGAGTTTAATAGCAAGTGGTAGCCAATATAGTATTTGAGGTGTTGATGCTCTACAAAGCACTATTGCAAGACTATAAAATGTGTCATATGCATGCATCTGGTAGCAGACAATCCAGCTGGGGATATTCTCGTCATATAATTTTTTGTGTTACTTTTCTTCCTGTGCTGCATAAAAATGGCTCAGAAGTTAATGCACCCAAGTCACACTCCCAGGATGCAATACTGAAATATTGGAGGGTAAGAAGGAGGCAGAAAAGTAGCAAGGCAGAAAAAATAGCATTTATCCAAAAACAAACATAACCCCCTTTTCATTCAAAACACAGTTACAAAAACAACAAACAAGCCCCTGAAATGAAAGCCCCCAAAGTGAGGGGGGGATCATATAATCAATTATATTAACATACAGAAAAAAGATAAAAAGAAAACACAAGAAAGGTGAGAAAAAGGACCAACATTTCCACTTCAAATATATACATTAATATAAGCTGTACATTTATCTAAATAAGCAGCCTACTTTGTCGATTGTAGGAGATATGCTGAAATGTAGCAGGTACATCAAGAACTGAAATCCACTGAGTGAGAGGTGTGGCAGAATGTTCTTGCAAAGAGTCTTATGCTTCATGCTTGGAAGCAACTGTAAAGGTCCCCATTATCCACCTCTGATGTCTGTCCATTGCTCCCCGCATCACAGAGTTTCAACATGCCGGTACTTCTACTGTTGCCACAGGCTTTTTTCTCTGCCTTGCCTATGAGCAAAGATTTCCAAGGAAAAGGAACACACTATAGAACATACCTACATCATATGCCTCAGTGAGGTATTGCCCTCACTATATCACCAGTGTCTAGCGGAGCAAGCACACTTCTTACCAAGGCTCCTTGCTGCCTAATATACATGAAACATCAATCAGAAATGAGCATGAACAATTACTTCATGGTGCCTCATAAAACAACACCATTGTACACTTACACTGCCTGATCTGCCAGCTGGATGTATGGTTCCAAGAGAGCTAGCACTTTGCATCTGTAGCTGTAATGGGCAATATATCAGGACCTTCTGCTGCAGGAATTTGGAGGAAATGCATTTGTGAGTGGGAGTTGGAGAGCTCAAAGTCTACAGCAGCCTTCCCCACCTGCTACCCTCCAGAGGTATGTGACTGCAAATCCCAGGAACATGGGAGTTGCAGGTCAACATTTGCATGGCACCAGAAAGTGCAAAAGCCAGACTGTGGTTGAACATTAAGAAAAGAAAAACCATGGCTACTGAAGAATGACACAATTTTACCATTCACAATGAAGAAATGGAAATAGTGAAAGATTTTTGCATAATTTTGCCCAGTTACCCATTCAAATGGGGATCACAGTCAAGAATTTGAAGAAGACTAAAACTTGGAAGGGCAGCAATGAGCGGACTGGAAAGGATCAGCAAGTACAGGGATGACAAGATCATTCACACCATTGCATTCCCATTCACTATGCATGGGTGTGAAAGTTAGACAGTGAAGGAAGCTGACAGGAAGCAATTTGATGCACTTGAACAATGACCCTGGAGAGGAGCTTTGTGAATAAAAAAGAACTTCCCCAGAAATGAAAATGACAGAACTGAGGCTGTTCTGCTTGGGTTGAGAAGGCAAAACTCACTGGAGAAAATAATATGGGTATGGAAAATCAAAGGAAGAGAAGAAGGAAGACCAACTATGGGATCTATCCTATGACTGAAGGCACACTCCTGAGTTCACATGGGCTGTCAAGGACATGACATTTTGGAAGGCATTTATTCATCCATAATTTGGAGATTGCTAGATAGCACATAACAACAGCAATAGCTGTGATAGGCTGAGCTACCACTAAAAATAATAACATCATACAATATGTGGGGCACTGGTGATCCCCATGGCTGGGTATGCACACGAAGTTCTTTTCAAGGTATGACTTGTGGAGGTCTTGGGGCAAAATCTCCCACCTCCTCCCTGTGCAAGCAGATTCTGCAGAGCTGGGGAGAAAATTTGTGGTTTATGCCACCAGCAGTGTACTGGTACCCTGCCAGGAAGGTGGGTAATGTAAACTTCATTCCAGGCATGCAGGAGTTAATCATGAAAATGCACCTTAAATAGGAGACAGAATACAAATTTGTAATTTGGTTTCATGTCTAGATGTGACTAGACAGAAATCAATAAATTAGACATGGGGTACTTCCTCTCCAAAATCAAAGGATTTTGATTGTTGAAGTCTATCAAAATGTGCCACATTTCTCTGACACAATGAGGGAGAGGGGTATGTGACTCCTTCTCCTAGTCATGGGTAACTATTCTGTGTTTCTTCCTCCAGCATGCTTCCTTGAACAGCCAGCACTACCACTGGACAAAATAAGGTGACCACCTAAGAGACAGATGCTGAGAAGCAGAAGCAGCTGTTCCCCAGATGTACTTCCTGAGCACCTACCTTTCCACCAAGAAGCTCAAAGTAGCATAAGTGATCCCCTCCTTCATGTTACTCCAACCCTCCAAGTTATGTTTAGGGATACAGGAATCTATTAATTTCAGTTTCTCTCATCGTCTCATTCTTTCAAGGCTATATCTAGTTTGTCTCAAACCTTCAGAGTACCTTCAGTCTTGCAAATATCCTGGTAAACACTATAAAAAGTCTATATAAAAATTCAGAAGCTTTTTGAGCATAGGCATCCACTGTCGCATGTATTTTGCATAGTATACACATTTCTGCCAGCAGTTTTCCTAATATAAAGAATATCTGACCAGAATTTCTCTAAAACATGCATTTTTGTACACCTGTTTTGACTGTAAAATACAGAAAAGTGCAAATATTGACGAAAAACTGAATTTCAGCCCTAATAATTGTCTGCAAGTGTGAAATTAAGTATATTTGCATAAAAATGTAAGCCAAGCAAATTTCTCTCCTATCCTTAAGAAGGTTAGGGTGTGAGCTGATGCCTGGTTCAAAACAATGGGCATCACTGAATGGGGATTTGAATCTTGGTCTTTCTTATTATAGTTTGACTATTTAAGCACAATTTCTCAAGATTAACATAAGAAGTAGGCTAGATTTGGAATAACAGAACTGACTGCAAGGCATGTTTCTCTAAGTACTCTCTAGTTAAGTAGTCTGTGTTTTCAAGGTTGCTATTAGCAATGGCATTAGCAATTTTTTCATACAAAGATCCTGACAATCAGACACTACTATTTATTTCCTCTCAGAAACATCTGTGCCAAGTGGGGCAGGAGAGATTTGTTGAGGGGGGGTGGGGTATTATCCAAATTGTACTTTACAGTAGTTCATGGAAGAACATCAATATTCAGCTCTCATTGCTGTCAAGTTTTCTTATACAAATTACCCCCCATCTAGTTTTCAAAGGAAAGGATCGCAGTATGTTGCAAAGTGTTTATCTTACTATGAATGTCACAAATTGGTTGAATGTTGGCACTCACAGGGAAACTTGAATATCCCGAGGCAAATGTTGTATATATCTGAAAGCCATTGGATGTTGACAAGTCTCTGAGCACTTACTTGTGTGTCATTAGAAATTGGGCAAATAAGAATTACACATTTTACAACTGCTCAAAATTAATCTAGGGTTCTTAGAATTTACAGAAGAATATCAGTTGTCAAAAGGGTTTTGTCATTCACTGTAACAATAAATAAACAGTTGCAACTTGATTGATTAATTCTTATTTGTGTATCTGCAGTGTTTTTTTTTGGGGGGGGCATGTGTTTGCTTGTTTGTGTTTGAAAAGTGTTGAATTTAAATGCTGACCTGTTATGTTTGTTTTATTTGACTGTTGTTTGCCATGGGATGTAAGTGTGCTTCTCATTGCTTATATGACAGTAACATTTGATGTCACACTTGCTTGTTGACCTGCACTGGAAGCCTATGTAGGTTACATGAAACAGTCATCTTGTTCTGACTCATGGCAAGTTCTATTCTGAGTGGATTAATTTTCTCAAAAGCTAATTGGTCATTTATGAATGTTTTTAAAATTCAGTTGCCTTATGAAAAGTAATGTGGCACTTAAGAGGGACTCATGCAGGAAGCTCTTTAATCTTCACCTTTGTCGTTGTGTAACACATACTGGGAAGTTTAAAGACCTTCACAGTCTCTGTTACTTGTTCTTGTTGTATGACTAGAAGGGTGCCAAGAAATTGAAGGGCCCAGTGGTGGACAATTCCCTTTGATTTTCTATATTCAGGACTATAGCACAAATACATCCCTGTTGGGTAATATGCAGTTACCAAGATTCATCACCAGTCAGGAGTTAAGGTGAATTAGTGGGGCAGAGCAGAGATGCAGAAACATTTCCTCATGGCTACATATTTGAACTGGCCTGTTTTGCACTTCCCAGACTAATATCTGGAGCAGAATAATTATCCTTAGGTTTTTCATATCTCTCTAAATTTTATGATACAATACTTTGCTTATACAACATACGTACCAAGATGCATATGCAATGTATGTAGGACAATTGCATTTTAGGATAAATGTATACAAAGTACATATGTTGAGAAGTAATTTATACAAAATGCATAGTAACATATTACATATTTAAGTGTGTGTGTGTGTGTGTGTGTGTGTGTGTGTGTGAGAGAGAGAGAGAGAGAGAGAGAGAGAGAGAGAGAGAGAGAGAGAGAGCTTACCAGATAGATGCAGAAATGGAAAAAAAATAGATTTATATAGAGTCACATGTGAAACTGGGACAGATGGGGAGAGACTGGTATACATTCCCTGGCATTTATCCCTGGTATACAGTGGCACACTGACCATGCATCAGTTTAAGGCACGCTGAATGAAGGTGTGTGTGGAAGCTGTTGGATTTGAGTCTAAAAGAGGTGCGGTGATTTATAGATCATTATTAGGAAAACAAAGAAAGGGCCATGTAAGGTAGTCTTGAGGTAGTGTAGAAAGGATAATGGCTACACAGGGGAGACTAAAATCTTTCTTGTATGCTTCCCATCTAACAGAATAATCTACTCCTACAATTACTTGATTAGTTGCATCTGTTTTTTCTGCTTTGGATATTTGAATAAACTGGGACCTCAACTGGTTGAGAACCCAGGCATGATTCATGGGAATGGGGTAGGAAAAGTCCTCTCGCATATTTCAGTTCAGTTGAAAATTCTACGTATATGAGAATTCACTCTATTAATTTTTACCACCTATCAGTCCTCTTCAGTTCAATCTTAGAGCTATTTAATGTTATGAATAAGGTTGTCATGGAAAGTTAAACAAGTCCCTTTCACTCTGGTTGAAAATACTGTGTTTAATGGTGATTAGCACCTCTATGGAGCACCTTGTCTGTTCATCCCAGTGACGACTTTCCACTGGCAGACTGCTTTTAGTGAGTTGTGGGAATCAAGAGCCATGATTTTGTACACACACAGACAAGACCTTTTAACCTTCCATAGGTGGCCAGTTGAAAAACAAGAACAGTCCTTGCACACTTAAATGTGCATTTCAGCAGGTGGAACTCATCATACAAAGTAAACCCATTGAAATGTAAACTTCTAGATAGCTGTTTGGGTTCCTTTCAGGGGGAAAAAGCAGAATAAAAAAATAATAAATAAAGGAGCACTTTCTCCTTTTGCACCTGGATAGCCTAGCCTTTGAAGGAAGATCAATCTAGCATAGTAAAGATTGATTCCCTTCATTTCATTCCCAATAGAAGATCCTTTCTTTAAATTACTCTACACAGTTCCAACCAGGGAACATTTTTCATTTTATCAGTCTTGCTAAGACTCCTTTAGTTTCATTTAAGCTTCTCTATTCTAGAAGGATTGTTTGAATTCTCCATGAATTTTGCTTTAGGCAAGGTTCAGTAGCAAATCAGTCTGCATACCTGTGTCAGGGTTGCCACGCCATTTACCCAGAAGTAAGTCCCACTTTGTTCATTGAGGCTTAATTTCCTAGGTGAGTGCATGAGACTGCAGCTTTATTCCAGTTCCATAACTCGGTGATAGGCAGAAATATCTAGAACTGTGCACCAATGGCTTCTCAAAATTCTCCACCATATTTGTGGCCTGGAAAATTGGGAAGATAATTTAACTTAATGTATGTATTTGGGGAACTCCTGGGGAGGAAAGCTATGGAAAATCTAGATAGCATACTAAAAAGCAGAGACACCACCCTGCCAACAAAAGTGCGTATAGTCAAGGCTATGGTTTTCCCAGTTGCAATGTATGGCTGTGCAAGCTGGACCATAAGGAAGGCTGAGCGCCAAAGGATTGAGGCCTTTGAATTGTGGTGCTGGAGGAGACTCTTGCGAGTCCCTTGGACTGCAAGGCGATCAAACCGGTCAGCCCTAGAGATCAACCCTGACTGCTCCTTAGAAGGCCAGATACTGAAGATGAAACTCAAATACTTTGGCCACCTAATGAGAAGGAAGGACTCCCTGGAGAAGAGCCTAATGCTGGGAACAACAGATGGCAAAAGAAGAAGAGGACGGCAGAGGATGAGGAGGCTAGATGGAGTCACGGAAGCAGTTGGTGTGAGTTTAAGTGGACTCTGGGGGATGGTGGACGACAGGAAGGCCTGGAGGAATGTTGTCCATGGGGTCGCAATGGGTCGGACACGACTTCGCAACTAACAACAAGAACAACAACAAAATGTATTTGGGGATGAGGAATCTCCAACTGTTTCTGGTAGGAAGTGCTTGACAAAGGGCAGTAATTGTAACACAGAGTCCACTTTCCTATGGTATCATTATTACTATTTTTCACAATCACCGTAAGTGAGGAAAAAATCAGTGGAGTTGGCAGCCTCACTCCCATTTTACACTGTCTAGAGGACCCAGTACTGTGTATTTTGGGCTAGTTGAAGATGAGCCTCATCCAAAAGTAAAAATGAGATAATTTGCAGAAAGTGGCCTTTTTATTTCTATGGGTTAAGGAAATAATAATCCAAGGATTTTGTGCATGAGGCAGAGGGGATAATAAAATAGTAGCTTACTCTGTAATTTTTCAGGGTTCAGTACCTTCTTTAAGGTCATCCAAGTAATAAAATTTTGTGGGATTATTGTGGATATATTTTATCCCTAATTCAGGTTCTGATAGCAATGCTATGGATGGAATGATGTCCTGATGCCTTCTCCTGGGCTTTAATTGAAATGTGGGGAGCTGAGGAGGAGAAATGTGGGTGCTGGACAGAACATTGTACAATGAAAACCAGTATAGTAGTTCACAGTCCACAGCCACCTCCTAAAAAAACAACCCTGAAGCAAGCTATAAGAATTTCTTTGAATTACTTTTTAAAAGTTTTTCTATCTGTTCAAATTGAATTGAAGGAAGGAAGGAGGGAAGGAAGGAAGTTCCAGTGCAGCATGCCCCCCTTGAAAATCCTTTGTTGCTTAATTTCTGCCCCACCAAAATATGTGCTTCAATTCCCCAAAAGTGTTTCTTCTCCTTTTGTGCAGAAATAAAAGCTTTTGTTATGTTGCAGTTTCAGTGTTGTTGTCGCAATTTCAGCATGCACTAGAATTTCTTTGGTTGGTGTTTACCTTACCATTCTGAGATGGAAGAGACCACTGCATGTGTGTTTTTCCCTGGGGCACTGTGTGTGCATTGTCTTCCTATAGAGATTCACTGAGACCAATCCCAAAAAAGGCTCATGGGAGGTGTTACCCTATTGTGTCTTCTCCTAGGTTTCAAGTGAAGGATGAAAAACTGGGAAACTGCACTGCCAGCAACATTATTGTACAGTTAAAACTAGGACTTTCATTCACGCACTCACTGGTCGCTTTACAAATAATGTAGCTTGTGATTCACCAATGAGACTTTCTATGATATTTTATTCTCTTTGGATTGTGTGGGTGAGAATGAAAGCACTTTCTCTGAACTTGAATGAAAAGGGATGAAAATGAAGCAAATGTTTGCATTGTTTCTGCATATTCTGCTGTAGCTGGTGGTGCAGGAGCTCGTTTGGGAGAAACAAAATGAGCCAACCCTAACCTAGCAGTGAAGAAACAGTTGTCATGGTTGATAAGGTATGACAGTTTTATTCAAAATAACCCATTTTCAAGAATCAGTGGTCAGATCAAAAAGTGGCAACTTCTGTCCCTTTAATAAGGGAAATCACACCGACAGTACATTGAATATTGTGTACATTGCAAAGTGACTGGCTGGCTGCTCCACTTTGTAGTGGTGTGTGTGTGTGTGTGTGTTTCATTGCATTTCAGCATTATTATTATTATTATTATTATTATTATTATTATTATTAGTTAAATTGCTGTGAACCTTCCAAAGAGTTTCAGTATAGAAACTCTTGGGAAGTGTAAAAACTGTTGGGCAGTATAGAAATTAAATAATAAAACCCTTCAGTATTTAAAAGCCATTTAAGCATTGAGAGAATTGCTGTTGTGTGCCATCAAGTCATCTTTGACTTAGGCCAACCCCATGAATGAAACCCTGCCAAAATGTCCTGTCCATGAAAGCTCCTTTCAGCTCCCCCAAGTTCAGCTCTCCCAAGTGTGGCTCACTTTATGGATTCATCTCATCTTTCGTTTTCTTGCCTTTGAATTCCCCTAGCATGATTGTCTTCTCCAAGGTGTTATTGAGGGAGCAGAGAGAACAAATGTTATTCAGCTGGCCCTGCTTGGAACACTTTTTTCCTTTCCTCATTTCTTTTTTCTTGTGTGTTGTGACTATCTCAATGATAAGCCTCTGGGACATAAGTCTTATCTTTTATCCTGCCTTATTAATTTTGTGTAAGCTGCTCTGGCAAACCTTTTTGACTAAGGAGTGGTATAAAATACTTGAATTTAATAAGTCAAGTGAGACAAGGCCACCACTGTGGCCCTTTGACCACCCTCTGTTCCTGACTGAGATAGCAAGCAAAGAGGCTAAGGGAGCAGATGGCTAGTTGGGCAAGGTGTGGAGAGTGGCATCTCCTTGATGCTTTTGAGGTTTTCAAGGAGCATCCAGGCTCTTATCTCCAGGTAAGCCATCATGTCTTCTTCAAGAAGAGCAGCTGACTGTTCAAAATATGTTATAATAAATATAAGGAAACATATGAAGTGTCCCTGCTGTGGAATTGCAGTCGATGCTGAGATAATTAGCAACAAAAAACTTGTAGAAGAGCCAGAATCTGCAAGTTTAAAGGTGCGCTTTTAAGAAGCCTGATGTTCACAGATTGCTGTTGGGCCCCTCACATGGTCTTGCCAGGTGTTTTGTGTTAACACATCCCTAAAATATTGACTACCGAGAGAGGATCAAAGCACATTTGGTATTCACTTTGTTCTGAATTACCATCCCAAAGGTCAGATGCTGCCTTTGAAGTTCAATAGCAGTTGAGATTGGCTCTTGAAATTAAAATGGAAACCCCAAGAGAGGTTGGGAGACTTCCAGTACTTTACTGTATTGACGTTTTCTTCTTTTTCCTTCTCCTTTCGTTCTTCCTTCCTTCCCAAAGGTGGACATGGTAACATAGGCTTTTCTTCCCTTGTGTTATCAGTGTTTACAAGGGCTTGGGGAAATCCATGTTGAATACAACCTTATTAAAATGTAAACAAAGTGCAAGAAAGAGGGAATTTCCTGAAGAAATTAGATTTAAAAACAACTGCAACATTTGGAGGTTAAGATCTAAAGTATATACTCAACTGGAACAGAAAAAAACTTGAGGGACCTCTTTCATTTATTTAGATTCTACATTTACACCCTGCACTTCATGCTCAGAGGAGCTTCCATATCCCATATAACCATCAACCCAGTCAATGTACAAAACATGACTTATCAATTGTGCTATTCTTTTCTAAGCTCATTTTGTTCCCTTCCTTCCAGCACTGCCAAAGACAGATTCAAAATAGCATTTTTGGGCTTAGGATCATCACAATGAATTTAAAGTATACAAAGGCCAGCTATGGCCACCATATCCCAGTGTGTGTGTGTGTGTGTGTGTGTAATTACGCAAAAGAAAGAGGCAAAACAGAAAAAAAAAAAAAAAAAAACCTCCACAAAAAACGAAAACAGATGTGCCATAGCAGTAAGTTAGGGCTGCTGAATATCTGGCTGGAGAGTCAATTGAGTTCACCTAGGGCCCAACATGGCTCTCCATGGCTCACCGGATAGCCACACCCCTTCTCCATGTGTCACCCCTTTCCCTGACCACCACTTATTTGATGCCTTTCCAGATTTTGTTCCAGTCTCTGCCATGCTAAAAGAATAAAATGCCTTCCCTAAGTCTTAGATACTGGCAGGAAGAACCGTCACCTAAAAGATGCTGCTATTTTGGCCAAAGTCCCTTTTGTCTTTTGCCACCCACCACTGGGATGCAGCCCCCAAGAGCTTTTCTGACTTTGAATGTGGGCCTCAGGCAGGAGGAGAGACTGCACCCTACTTTAAAGAATTGATGGGAAAAGGCACTTCCACAGCCAGTCAGGAGATATGCACAAATTTGCTCTAGCTCCAGAAAGAGCTTATCTAATTCCGTACTGTTGCACTGGAATGGGAATGTGGGATGCCGAGCTGATCCAGAAGGAGCTCAAGTGAAGTTTGAAGCCATTCGAGAAGGTGCACACCCTGCTCCCCTCATACAAGGCCAAATAATGCTGTCTCATATGCTCTCTTCCATTGTAGCTGGGATGTCAGGGCCATACAGAAATTGTTGAATAAGATTACCCATAATTAGAAACATAGACAAATAGAAACAGAGCAAAGCAGAAGGGGTCCTCCAGGCCATCTAGTCTGACCCCTGGCATCAGCCAGCTCCACTCATGTAATCCCCAACATGTGATTTGTCCAATCTTTCATTGAACACCCTCACTCATGGGGCCTCAACCACCTCCCTTGGAAGACCATTCCATATCTTAGGGGTCCTAACTGTCAGGAAGTGCTTCCTGACATCCATCCTGAAATCTGGTTCCCTGAGCTTTTCCCCATTGGAATACATCTTGCCCTCCACTGCAAGGAAGTACAGCTCATAGCCCTCCTCCACATGATATCCCCCACATATCTGTAAGTTGCTAAAAGATCTCCTTGGAGTCTACTCTTTTCCAGACTGAAAAGTCTCAGTTCCCTCAATCGCTCCTCATATGTCATCCCTCCCAACCTGACTACCATTGGTATGACCCTGTGCTAGACCAATAATGTGTGTGCAGTTGTGGACGCACCAGAGTTGTGTAGAACACTATCAACACTTCACTAGATCTGGAAGCCACACTCCTGGCCATACATCCAAGCGTGGTATTTGCCTTCTTAACCACAGCACCACACTGTTGGCTCATGTTCAGCCTGCTATTAACAAGTAAATTCATGACTGGTGGCCATTCTGGCTGGAGCTTATGAGAGCTGAGAGTCAAACAACTTTTGGGGCTTCTGCTGAACACTTCCAAGGGCAAAACCAATCATATTCAAGAGAAATGAGAATAGCAGCTCTCCCTGCCTAAGGGCCCTCTTTGCTTCTGTTGGACAATCATATCTAATATCAATTTACCTTCCTAATATTTAATGGATTTATATTTATTTTCCTTTCTAATTGCATTTTATTTTATGTCAGTTTTCTCATGTATTTTCCACCAATGTGATATTTTATCTGATAATTTCAGAATTTCATTACTTATGTCTAGTCAGTGTAGGAGTCCACACAATCAGCACAGTTTGTGGCACAATCAGCACTGTTTATGGCAGTCAGATCGAAGATGGGTTACTCCACTGTGCAGTGTGTCTTGTGTGTGTGTATGTGTGCATGCATCTGCACATATGTATGCACATGCATGCTGGTATTGACTTAAATCCAGTAGATATGAGCAATATTCAAACTGGTGAATACGAGTCATCCCCAGCTCAAGTAGAAATCATACAGTCTAGCAGGAACTAGGGAAGAATCCAGTGTTCAGCATTGTTGAACATCTTAAGTGCCATCTTAAGTGCAACCTTCAAGAAAAGATCGCTTCACGGCCTGCATACAGGCAAATGCAGTCACAATAATTTTCAAAAAAGTATCACATTTATATGCAGGCCTTGCTTGAAGGAGCTAAGAATTGCATGAAAAGAATTATTCCACTTTAATTTTTGCTACGGCAACATAAGAAATGCTTTTTGTTAACAGGTGTTTATAGACCTGTGCCCAAATCTGCTCAGAGCACCATGGGGCTGTTATAGTGGACAATAAGTCCAATATATAGATAAGATGACCTCTCAAAATTCTTCATAGGTAGGGATCAGCAACGGTAGCAAATATAGAACAGTTCATTGATGGATGGGTGGATTCTTTTTCATTGCCATTGAGTAATCTAATCCATATGTTTCATCTTCTGCAATGCAAAAGTGTGGTGGCGGGGAAGAGGTGTCATGCCAGCTTTGTCGACATTTGCTTTCCAGTTTCTTGCAAGTTTTCTTCTATGTGCAAAAGCTTCCATTTTCTGCTTCATTCTCAAAGCGATTTCAATTTGTTTTAATGTTTCTGAATTTACTTAATTGCTGTGAAATTAGCAGGGTAGAGTGTTGAGTGCTGTTACTTCAGGAAATTATGTCAGTGATGGAAAAGAACAGGGCCTTTTTGGCAGTAGCTTAAGACTCTGAAAACAGGCCTGAAAGGAGGAACAGCAGTACCTTCTCTTGCCAAGGTTTAGGGGCTTCATAAACCCAATTTTAAAGTCCTCTTTTGAGAGATGACCTGGTCTTACTGCATTCTAATTGCTCTAACAAGTTAGATGATATGACTGCTTATTTCATGCATGTTTATTTGAATTATTCCAATAAAAGGGAAGTATTAAAATCTGCCCTGAACAGTCAAAAATTGATAGAAATGTTTTAAGTGAGTAAAAAGCAGATCCCTTCTTCTAATTATTTTATGTGTATGGTAAGGTGAAAGGTGTTTACAAATATCCATATTTCATGTATCAGGTATCTTGTCAGCTATAAAGCAGTATATAAATTCTATAATGGATTTATATAAATCCATGTTGGGGGTCTGTCTGACATCAGCTGCTGTCTGACAATCCCAAGGGGAGGAACCCAACTAGTATTCTATATGGATTCTAAAGAAGTATATATAAGAAATTTGCTTCAGTTCATTTTCATCGGAATTCTATGTATTCACACTATGCAGATTGAACACAGACTCAATCTGCAGCCAAAATCCAGGCATTTCCAAGTTTTGCATATGATTCAAAGACCAACAAATGTGTTCAATAGCATGCATATATTTGAAAAAGTTCACAAAAATGTCACTTTAAAAATGAACACGCATCTGCTTTAATCAATGGGAAAAAACAGTGAGCACAATTAAAGGATGCATCTGGGAAAATGTGTGAAAAACTTGCATTGTTTTTCATGGAAAAAGAAAACAAAGCTTGTAAATTGCATTCAAATGAACTTTGAGGTGGAATTTGAAGAATTTTGGTATCATCATTATTGTACATCCTTATGTTCCGTAAGGAAGCACCATTTGTACCTCCTCTGAACTCAGTAGTAAGGTAGGTTCATAAAGGAGAAAGAACTTTCTATAGTTCATTCGACTCCTTGAAAATCATGTTATTAATGCAGAGCCCAAATCCTTATTTGGTCCTAACGGTGTTATACATAGCTAGAGCTAGAAAAGAAAGGAACTGGCAATACAATAAATATCTTAGAGTAAGATGATAGATAAAGCCTGTGGAATACTCTAAAACTGGCAAGTTCTAGAGAAGGAGCAACATTAGTAAATCAGAGTTCCTCTTGCTGACTCCTAGAACCTTGAGGACTCCTAAAATAAAAATTTTAGACAGAATATTACTTACATCATGGATGATTATTTGGTAGCAATCATCATCACCATCTTCATGGATGCTCCAACGGTGGTGGCAATCAACACCATCACCATTGCATTTTGAACATTCAAGTTATTTGCACCGGTTAAGAACCCGACCAGAAAATCCCATCTTTTTATCCTCTGTATTGCAGACAGAGGTACTGAGATAGAGAAAGAGAGGCTTGCCAACAGCTATCTCATGAGTCTATGATAAAGATGAAATCCAAGCTTCCTGAATTCATTCATTCTCTTCACCACTGCATTACACAACAGCTTTTTCTAACCCGCAAGCTGCCTTTCATCCTGACCCAAATTCACCAGACCCCTGGAGTCCATGGCCAAATGTTCATTTGGAGCTATTAATATTCACACTGTGAGTTAATTTGAAAAGAAACAGAAAATGTTTTCAAAGTACATGACTGGCCTGTACATATGCACATTGCATGCGTGATTCTGTGTCTGAGAAAGCAAACCCCAGAATAGTGAATGAAGCTTTCGCTGCTTGATGGCATCAACTTTGGTACCGAGCCTGGCAAGTCAGGAAGGTTGATTTGAGCAGCCAAGTAGATTTCCTAGTCTCAGGCTGCTCTCAAGACTGGTCTGGTTTCAGGCAGGCCATAAATAAATAGCATGTTTCTTTAGATATATGCTGACATAGTTACGTTGAAGCATATATAACTGCATGTAAAAATGTGCATTATTAATAATTATCTCATCATCACCACCATCATTGCATTACAGTTACACCTTGTCTTGAAAGGAACATTTTTTAAAAAATCTTAAGCACTTTGTTTATCTGAGAATTATTGGTACAGTACATCTGTCCACTCAGATGACAAGCAATTGCAAGGGGATCCAATATGCCCGCAGTATAGACTGGAGTCTATGGGGCTGTAAGTATTGATAGGCATAGTTTGACTTGTATGGAATCGGTTCCTATCTGAGGTTTCAGGTGGTGCATTTTAACATTCACAGTAAAAAAAAAAAAAAAAAAATTGCTTGCTTGTTGTCTAGAGTCCTCTTAAAGGGTCTTTTTTCCCAGAGCTGTGTCACTACAAAATATTTAAACAGATTAAGCTTTGGGTGTGATAAATTACAGACTAATCAGCCTATTTACATGAGCAAACTAAGGGAGTTGAAAAGTTATAGTACCTTAGAGCACTCTTGCGCTTTGACCTTGCTTTACACAATGCACTAAATGATCCCATTTTCTGTCTTCTTTATTGCTGCAGCTCTGCATAGTTGATTTAAATGGGAGCTAAATGAAATTATGTTTTATTCTCTCCCTCCCTCCCTTTCTCTGTGTGATCTCTATAGCTGTGATAGTATCCACTGTAGAGATCATCATTCTACAGTAATGCAAAATACCTAGAGAATTTATATTGTTCTATCATCCTAGATGATAAGCATCATCTGTGGGGTTTGCTATTGTACATATCTCAGACAAATGATGGTCAGGAACCCCAGAGGACTTACTCTTGCTCAGTGTGGAACAGGGCATAGAATACACTCAGCATTGTCTGGTATAAAGGGCTCTCCTAACTTGGAGCAAATGCACTCGGTGGGATCAAGTCAATGATCTGAGAAGGAAGAGAGGAAAGGATTGCTACATTAACTTTGATTTTAAAATAAATCTGTTATATGGAGAGGGGCTGAGATTGCCGGACTTGGGGAGGTCAGGGAGTTGAACTGATGGCAAGATCTTCCTATTTGCTCATGTAGCTAACAGCCCCTAATGGTTTCATATTTAGCCTGCATAGGGGAATGAGTGCAAATGAGTCCGCACTGCTGTCACGACCCTTCTACTACCATGCTTTTCAACTGCTGACGTATTTTCTCGTCTTGTTTCCAACTCCCTTATTTTCTTCTGGAAGGAAGATGAGTGCAACAGCATTTGCAAAAGGGAAGCTGGGCAGAAATCGCACACTATGAAACCCATGAACATAGTTGAACTGAGCTCAGTGAATTGGTGCTTCAGTACAAACTATGCTATTCAATTTCCTATTCACAGTTTCAGGGGCAGTCAAAGGCACTTTACTACTTCAGGCAAAGAATAAGGCAGTGTTCCCCCTGCTCTCCATATGTGAAAGCCAACTGGATCAGCACTGAAGTCTTTCTGCTGATAGGACAGCATAATCCACTGCACCTGAAGACAACAGGCAAGATTAGGTGTAGAAACACTTTCCGTCAAAGCTTCCCTCACAGCATCTGCTGCCTGAGATGGCCACCTCATTTTGCCTAAAGTCAGAGTTGGGCTTGCATAAGTTATGGATGGTTACTCAGGTTGTGAGTGAAGGAAAATACCCAATTAATCAAGACAATAACTTTAACAAACCTCCAAAAGTTAATGTTGCATCCCAATGTTTAACAATGTTTTCTTGAATGGACAATCTGTACAACTGCTGTTGGAGAACAGAAAGCACCTTGGTTTTTCTAAGCAGAAATACATAAGGCTGTTGAATGCAAGGAGCTTGGACCTTGGCACACTCTGCCCAGGAAACCACGGCAAAGGAGAGAAATTAAAAAGCTAAGTTTCTATTGTTGAGTATAGGTTTGATTACAGTAAAGCAGCAATTGGCCAGGAGCATATGGTGGAGCTCCCTTGCATACCCTGGATAACCAGGTAGCACATGCAGTTGGAGCAAAGTTGTGCAACCATTTAGACAATAGCCTTATTTAACTGAAGTTTGTATTTCAGCAACATTCTTCTGGTGGAATGAGAACGCAACTCAATAAAGAGGCTTCTGGTGGAATACTTGCATGTTTCTTGTTGGATTCTATGCTTGGACGTATATCTTGGGATAAGGCTAAATTAGGAATAAATGAGAAATTTATTTCAATTCAATTTTTTTAAAATCAGGATTTACTTAGGCCACATCCTCTGGGTTAAATACAGGCTTGAATACAATATGCAGTTAAAGCTTGCTCATTTCCAAGCTTCCAGTGTGATCCATGCACCCACCCCCACCAAAAAAGGGTATTTGACAACGTATTTGAAAAGTGTGCATAAGCATACTTTAATCAATGGAAGAATAAGGCACACTCTGAAGATGCATAGAATAAATATATTTCAAAAATACACACAACAATACATTGATTTTCATGGGAAAGGAAGAAAAACCAGAGACTGCAAAAATTAATCTCAGTTTTGGGATCTGGAAAGCTCCAGTCAACATGAGGTTAGCTGCAACATGTATTTCTAGACTGGACATGATGTGCAAAGTCTGTGTTTTGGAGCACCTAATGTCTTTTCTTTTCAAAGAGCAGTGTTCTTGGTGCCTGTTTTGGATCTGTGTCATGGCATGGAAAAGATCAATATGTGTGTGTCTCTGTGTGTGTGTGTAATATCTGCTAGCTTTGGAACTGTTATTAGCCATGCAGGAAATCTACAACTTCCATCACTAATTTTGTCTCTCTACAGCTAATAGCAAAGAATTTTTTCTGAAGGCAGCAGTAGTTGTGAGCAAAAGGACTATTCACTTGTCAGAGTCTTCAGCTGAGATATGGTTTTCTGAATATGGCCAGTGAAGTTAACTATAGTTTCTTGATTCAAACAAAATGGAGGAAGCACCAGTTCATTGAAGACTTCCCAGTTTACAGTAGTGCACTGGAAAGGAAGGCAAGAAGATGCTTCACATGAATTCTGAAGACAGGATCCTATCTCAGCTTAATAAGCAAAGATAGGATCAGCCTGTTCATGGTAGTTCCTACTGAGGCCTCTTTCCCAAAGGCAGAACAGCCACCAGCACCCATTTCGTTTTGATAATAAATATTTCCATTGAAATCTCTTACCTGTTAACCAAAACTAAAATGACCATTCTGCTGGTGTGATCAAGAACTTGTTTTGTGTCTTGGTAATTCTATTTTTGTTGCAACTGTGTTTCCATTAAGTTAAGGACAAGATGAGAGATCAGATTAGTACTGAATAATACAATAGGATTGAACTCAATCCTCTTGGCTTGTATGGATATCTATGATTTGTTCTTCTTCCCAGTTTGGCTGCCAGTGGACCATCTCTCCCACATTGCATTCAGAGGTCTCTTACACATTCTGTGCAAGGTTTATGCTTTGGTACATCACTTTGAATTAGTGCAGAAAGCTATAACAAAGCAGCTAGGTTTCATTCTTTTTTCTTCCCTCCTGTGATTTGCTTGCTGAATCTCTAAGCTTCTCATCACTCTGCTTCTTGTCAAGGCTTTTGGTTTCATTGTGGTGTTAACTAAATTCTTCCTGCAGCTCTATGGGTGACAGCAGAATGATTTGGCAAGTTGTAATAGCAGGGAGAAAACATTAGAAATTTCTAAATCAGTGGTTTTGGAAGACGTCATCATAATAAGCACAATAGCCTGATAGAAAACCACCTATTAGCAGAACAATATATAATAAGCTTAATTCTCCTTAGAGATGCTTAATTTTTAATTTTCTTGGTCTGCTTGTATCTATAGCTGGAAAGCTATGCAACAAATAAGCTTTAAGGAATGAATGAACGAACGAACGAACGAATGGTCTTTCTTTCTTTCTTTCTTTCTTTCTTTCTTTCTTTCTTTCTTTCTTTCTATTTTTGGTAGCCTCAAGCTTCTTATGATACCTGAATTAATAACAGTGTTGGAACAAGTCAGCTCAGATGCTGCCAGATTTCTTGAACAACAGACAGAGCATTTATAAAATGTAGTACCTCCTGCTTTGCTGAGGTTATATTATGTCTGATGATAATGATGGTTGTTAAATGCTAGCAAAGGGGGGCTATGATGAAGATGCTTGGCCAGAAATATAGGTAATGGTGAACAGTAGGAGAACTACAGTATGTATTAAAATGCCTCATTCTTGAGCAAAGAAATGCCAAGCCCTTTAATAAAGCAATTTCTAAAGTCAAAAATAGTTGAAACTGGTCAAAGGGCTTGACTGCATGTTAACTGACAGCAGTAAGAGATTTATGGTGAGCAAATTGTAGGGGATTGTAGCCTGCCCACAGCTGTAACTTTTTGTGTGTGGCAGCAGTTGCAGTTATTCCAGATGGAATCACTGGCATTTATGTGCACTTTGATATAGCTCTAAAGGTGCAGAAAACTAATTACACCACCAGTCAACAACAACCAATCAGGCTTGTAATGATGGGAAGAAATATGGAAGCACTGTCCTCTTCTGTTCAGTTTGACATGCTGTTGTGGGAGGATCCTTCTCCATTTGGAGGTACAATACATTTGATACACACACAAACACAAGCTGCACAGCCAGTTGGACAATAAAGGCTCTAGTAAAACAATAATGAGTTACAATTATATCCCACTGAAACCAAAGAAGCTTAAACCAATTTTATTGTTATTTTATATTTTGTACTAGTACTGTGGATTATTTGATTATTGAATTTTTATCTACTCTTATTGTTGAATATCTTTTCTGGACTATTATTATTTATTACAATAAATCCTATCAGCTCACACAAAGTCAGGGATGATAGGGATGATAGGGACTTTGGTCCAACCCATCTGAAGGGCAGGACATTGGGGAATCACCAGGAGTAGGCAGGATATAAATAAAATAATAAATAATAATAATAAAAATGGGAAAGCTGCTGTGAAGAAATGTTTTCTTTTCTCCCACTTTTATTTTTTCAAATCTTGATTGCAGCTAGAGATGTGGAAATTAACAAGACTTCAGGCTCCTCCAGGTTCTCTGAATTTCACTTGACACTTTTTTGACTTGTGTCCATATTAAGTTTCAAACTTTTTTGCAGGGAATCTTGTTACGTGAAAATGTGTGTGCATATTCAGGCATAGTTTTACAGATGTATATATCAGTCCTGCCCAATTTTGAAATGGACACATTCTTCTCCCATAAATTCCTTCACATGTGTGCATATTTTTCTAAAGTATATTTTATGCACATATTTGAACTCTCTCTCAGAGGTGACAGCCACAAATCACATTATGAGTTTAGAAATACATAGATTTCAACCACAGACTGTGTTCAATATTATTATTATAGCAGTTATACCCATCCTTCCTTTTTTCTCTTGCAAGGCATCCAAGGTTGCTTACATAACTTTTTTCCTTTCCATTTTCTCCTCACAAAAACCCTGTAACTGGGTAGGTACAAAGTCATCCAGTGAACATCATGACTGACCGGGGAGTAGAACCTAAATCTCCAGTGTCCAATCCAACACTCTAATTTCATGCTGGCTCTTGTTCACCCCTTTGCTCAGCTCTGTTCCATTGTCTTTCTTTTCTCCCTGCAAAGGCTGTGACTTATGGGGGGAGGTTTCTTCATCTGATGATATATTTTTATTTTCTAATTTCTAGGCAACAAGAAACTGACCACCACAACTTTCCTACTTTCTAGATATTTTAAAGTATGAATAATATTGAATTGATTATATATTTTAGGATTTTTAATGATGGTTTATGAATAATTTAAGCCTATGATCTATGTAGTTGCTGTAACTGTATTATTATAGGAATTTCATCTGTTTTATTACTGCTTTTATTAATTTACAGTACATTGTCCAGAGACCCTCTGCAAGGCTATAGGGGTGGTCTAGAAATCAAATATACTTGTACATATAACATACGTGTTATGTTGAAGTTAATCTATGACCTTCATGTGGGGCTGCCTTTGAAAGTGCTCAGAAGTTCTGAAGTTGGCCCAGAACAGAGGAGCAAAGACTTATGCTAATAAAAAATAATTCCTGTTCTCAGAGAACTACTCTGATTGCCAGTTAGTTCCTAAGCCCAGTCCAAAGCACTGGAGTTAGCTGCTAAAGCCAGAAGTTACAAGACATCCAAGGTAACATCTCCTCCCATGTTCCCCCGGGGATCTTCAAGAGAGGTGCTACTACCATTTCTAGTGGTCATAAGGTCCAGGGCTTCTCAGCAGCAATAACTTTCTAGTGCTACTTCTGCCATTTGAATTGAGTCAGGACAATGGCTGAGTTTTTTGTTTGTTTGCTTTTGTTTTTTTTCCATTTAGGTTGGCATAGTGATACAATTATACGGATAGAAATTGAGGTGCAAGAGTAAAAGCTGTTCACTGGAGTTGTGGACTGTTTTTAACAATATTAGCCAGCTGACCTCCTGCCTGAACTGACAGAGATCGTCTTGGACCTGGTGTTGAGGCTACATTTGTAGTTCTCTTTGAAAAATAAACTATAGATCATTCAATTATTTCACGCAAGAAATGGCCACAGATGGGAGAATGATTCTTGTTCTAAATAAAGTACCTACACAAGCCACGTGTGTGTGTTCAAAGATTTCAGAGTGGCTGGTCCATCTTGACACCATTAAATTAACAGTACATATTATTTTGAGGTGCTCTTAAAAGTTTATCTAAATCAACATAGTTCAGTTCCTAGATGTGTAATTGCCACTCAGTTTGTATGAGGAATTTCTTTTTCATTAGACAATTCCACCTACAGGGTTTTTTAGTTTTAGCAAATACTTAAATTTCATGGACTCTGTGCCACTGTACCTCTAACTTCCACATGCTGATCCTTTCCCATGGCCACCAATAAGTTCAGTAAGAATATTTAAAACTAGTAGCTTGTATATCAAAGGCTTAGGCATGAGATGGGCACTGCTGTTACATATGAGATGAATTATTAAATGAGACTATTTATTAAAGAGATATGTTGTACATAAAGAATTATTAATATTTATTTGGTGCTATTGGAAGACTGCTTAATGAAAATTCTTAACAACTCAAAAGACACTGTTGCTGCTACAAGCATCTTGATGACTTCTTTTACCTCAGGGCTAATTCCCTAAATTTCTACCCCATTCAGATTGTGCTTATATTATTAGGTCTGGGTTCTATGTGTATTTTTGCTTTGATACAGAAGTGTACTGTTGTGTTTCTGGTTTCTTGGACCACTTTGTGGAGGTCTCAGGTTTTTACTCCCTGCTTGTATAAGCTTTTTCTGGCAAGATTTTTGGGTGTTATCTCACATAACGCGAAATGGGCTGAAACAATTTTTGAATTTTAGAATTGGACCCACGGATTCCACAGTGGGCCACCTTTGACAAGCCACATGGATTCTATGGACTTGCAGACCGTTTATTTTAACTTTCAATAATTTATGCAAATTTTGCTATAGAAAATTACCCCAAAATCTATGCTTGAATATATGACCCCCCCCAACAAATTGTGCATATGGGAGTGATTAGCACAATTTTGGAAGTATAAAATTGTGCAAATGTGTTGGACTTCATGTTCACAAAATCCATTAGTAAGGCACCTGAAAATCTGTCAGCCACACAGAATGGAAGTTCAATGAATGGTTCAATGAAGTCTATGTTCAGAGCTTGCCCACTTCCATTTCTTAAGTCCCTGGTTCTGTTTTTGCTTGCCCATTTGGGACAAGGAAGGTTCTCCCTGTTTCTCAGACTTATGCTGATTACTTCCCTTGGGTGCTTTGATTTCTTCTGATGACCTTAATTATTTCTCATATTGCTGTCTGCTGCAGTGGTTTAAACTGCTGTGCTGGTTTATCAAAAGATTGCCGGTTCAAGTCTGAACAACGGGGTGAGTTCCCATTGCTCTGTCCCAGCTCCTGCCAACCTTGCAGTTCGAAAGCATGCAGATGCAAGTAGATAAAAAGGTACCACTCCAGTGGGCAGGTAACAGCATTCTGTGCACTTCGGTGTTTAGTCATGCCGGCCACATGACCACGGAGACTGTCTGCAGACAAACGCTGGCTCCCTCGGCTAGGAAATGGAGATGAGCACCGCCCCCTAGAGTCAGGCATGACTGGACTTAATGTCAAGGGGAAACCTTTGCCTTATATGATCATTCACATAGGCTGATGTGCCTGATCCTGCCTAATCCTGGAAGCTAAGTGGAATTAGGCTTGATTAATATTTGGATGGGAGATTTGAGTTCTGCACTGAGCAGGGGGATGGACTGAATGGCCTTCTAGGCCCCTTCCAACTGTATGATTTTAGGTTTTCCATGGTCAAAAAAATGTGTTCTTTGTCTATGTTTGCTGGCTGCTGTTGATGGAGTGATTTCTAGGTGTCAGTGTCCTTTTCCTACCTCTTGGTGACTTACTGTGCTTGCTCAGAACAATGGTGGCATCTTTGCAGGGTTGTTTTACTTAATCTCCTTAAGGGGAAATGTTTTCAGGTTATCCCTGAGCTTTCTCCACTACGATTCCATACTTCAGTATCCAGTCTTTATTTCATTCACACTAGCTAGCATCCTGAACTCCAGTTTGTGTAAAACAACCTGGGAACCTGTCCTAGTGATGCTTGGGATACAGCCAATTGATTATGTATACACACCACAATGTAATGTTTAATCTCGTTTGGTTTTCTGAATTTCCCCTCAAAATTGCATTCTTTTCATGTGTGAGCTTGAGCACAGGCACCTTCATTTTCCAATCTGGAACTTTATATATTTTTGATTAGGAAAAATACATATTTTTCAATCTATACATTTTCCCCATTTAAATATGGACTTCTTCCCATAGATTAAGGTATGAAAATGCACGTTTGAAGGGAAAATATGCATTTGTGCATGTGCGCAAGTGTATACTTTTGAAGATGTATATAAGTTTTACAAATTGCAAAAAATAAATTGCAATCATTCAGGAAGGTAGGCAGACAGGAAGACAGACAGACGTCCTCAGAAGTCCATTTCTGCTTTCATTTAGATGCAGTGTTGAACATGAGACATGCTCACATGATTTGTGAAGAGAAACATAATTTTGGGAGATTCGCCCATCCAGGCTCAAGGCTTTGGTCACTTTGTTCTTAAGTTTGAATTTAAATCTCTCTCTGTTCAATTACATTAACTGGCATTGCGACGTATTTCTCAGAGGAGCTATTCACCTTTAACAAGTACATGCCAGACAGGTACAGCATGACCTTCTCTGTGATGAAAATAGCTGTATCAGTTGAATTTGCTGAGAATTTTGTTTCAATTTAGCTTTTGTAAGAGTCTACCAATTTCTTTGCATTTTGTGGGGAAGGAACTTGAGATTTAAAACAACAACAACCTGAATGTAGAAGAAATTGACAGATGTGTCTAACCCTACTAACATTTGAACACACAAGCTGAGTTCTGTCCTCAAGCCACGGAGTGTGTGGCTCAAATTCCAGAGTAACAGGGATTCTCACCTAGCAATTTGCACCTCACAATGAAGGGCAACAGAGCCAATCTGCAAGAATCTCATCACCTTTTTCAAATTATGAGGTGTGCATAGCTATTTCAAATAATGATAATGTATTACATATGCCTTTCATTCCTATCTGTTCTGATCTCTATTTTATTCAAGAGATTCTCTTGTTTCAGAAGTGTGAGCTGTAAATCTGCAGTCTTGACAGAAACCTATTCATAAGGCATGGGGATTTTGCCATACATTTTGGAAGAAAGTCAATGTTGCAAAGTGAAGTGTAAAATTATTCCTGTCTCAATGTTATTTTTGAGTCATATATCTCTGCCTTTTATGAACAGCCAGTATCTTTGGAAGAATTATGTCTGAGTCATAAATCCCTATTTGCTCAGGACATGACTAATAGGTGTCTTTAACATAGTAAAATGATATTACTGTCTTATCTTGCATATTTTTTTAACCTCTGAAGCACTCACAGGACAAAAAGAAATTCGAACAGCTTGACAAGTCTTAATGCATATTCTCTCTGAAAAATACGAGTCAGATCCCTTCTTTTCTGGTCCACTGGGTCTTGAAAACATATATTATAATGTTTCTATAAGGACTTTCACAGTTTATTCTTTCAATATTAGAAAGCAAAACTGCCCTGGTTGCTTTGGTCTATTAGTAGGTGAAAGAAAAATGGAATGGTCAGAACAAAGATGTGTGTGTGGGTGGCTTGGAAGGGGCAAGATAGATTCAGCTAAGCTTTATTTTGTTGTGTAGTAGGACCAGGACTCACGGGGTTGTGGTACCAGCACTGCTTTATTGGCAGGGATGCCAACTCCTTCTGTCACCCTCCTCAGAATGTCCTGTTATTTCTGATCTTACCAGCAAATCTCAAAGTAGCTTGGCAGGGGTGTTCCCATCAACAACACATTGTTGTATGTTCATATTTTGGGCTGGCTGGGTCTTGAATCAGCATTGGAGATTCATTAGCTTTGCAAAGGACCTGCTCCTTGTGGAGATAAGACTGGTAGAACCTGTTTCTTGATATGGATCTCCACAGATACCTTCATCTTTTGCCTTCTGTGGCTATGGGATTCATTGTGTCCCCACGAGAGCCAGCACTTTAAAATGTACCACCAAAGGACTGGCTTTATTCAAGGGCTACACAGCCGCTTGAGCTCCTAGAAGTGATGTTGCTGGTTTTGAAGGGCACATAGATGTGCACAGGGTTAGAAAGAACCTTCTTGGGATCTGCCCCTCTAGCTTCCTCAGACTTCTTCTCATACTTGACCCGGTTCTGCAAAAGGAGCCGAGCCAAGGGCAAATATGCAAGTGCTCATAGATGCCCACTTGTGAAAGCAGCAATCTTCCCCATTAGGTCTAGCCATGGGACATGAAAGAGAATGCCATGAATGTGAGCTCCAGGAACCATTCCTGGTGACCAAACTTCATTCCTACCCATAGCTTCCAGCAGCAGTGGCACAGTAGAGGGATGCTGCTTCTACAGCATCTGTGGGTCAGTTCCTGGTTTATGTAATTCCTGGGACTACTGGAAATTCTTGCCAGAAATGTGGGTTCTGGGCCTCAGCAAAGTGGGTCACAGTCTGGCGAGCTGAGCACAGGGAATCTCATGGATACACACAGGCATGTACACATACGCATGCACACATATACACCATAGCAGGTGCTCTCACCCACACAGAAGCATCAGTGAGCCTGATACAAGCACATTCTTTCCTCACTGGTAGGACTTCCAAATGTGTGAGTGAATTGAGTGGTCTGATCCCCTATGTCTCCGGGTGTACTGCATGCAACCACCGCAGTTATAGAGAAACAGAGTAAGTCAGAAGGACCACCAGGGCTATCTAGTCTGACCACTGCTTCCAGCTGGCTCTGCTCATGACATACCTTCCATGTGCATGCTATGCCTTGCTGTGTTGAAATGGCAAGGTTTGACATTCAGTTGCAAGTGAATTCTGTGTGTGATCAAGAACCGTAATAAGGCAGGGTCCAAAATGGAAACTCATGAAAAATTGACCAATTGTGGTGTCCAGTGATGTCCTGATATACCACAGATTTCTAAACCAGTGCTCCCAAGATGCACTTGGATGTGACACTTGTGCCAAAGCTTATTTATGAGAGAATGTTCATCTGAGCTTGCATGGGTGAGCCCTTCATTATCTGAAGAAATAAATAATTTACTCAATGCTTCTCTTCAGCATCAACTAAAATCTTTTCTGGAAAGGAAGTGGTCTGGAAGTTATCTCTAGGAATACACACTTATGGAGTGAAGATTAGGAGCAACACCTGATTCAAGAATCTGAGAAGCTGGATGAATGCTTTTCCAATCCATAGCCCAAAGGAAAACCACACTTTTAATACAAATGTGAATGTGAGGTGTGTCATGTAATATGACACATTAAAGATAATCTGGAGTAGAAGATAATCAGGTTTTGTGTATAATTTTCAAAGTTTGCATTTGTTTGATTTTATTGTTCTTCTTTGGCCTTGAAATAATTGCCAAGCCAAGGCAAGTGGCAAGAACACAAACTATCTGATACCCCTTGCTTTTGAAATGCGCTTTCATCCTTCTCCTCCTCAGATGAAACCTGCTCAAGGCTCTTTAGATTGCACATGCATGCACACTAAGTATATAAAGTTATAGATTCTACTCCAGGGTGAAACAGGACAATCTGGAAGTGAATATTTGAATATTTTAAAAACAGCAGCAACAACAAGTTGAAATGACAGCAGTGACTGCTCCTAGGCTTATCTAGTCAGGCATTGAAAAAAGAAATTTCACCCTCATGCTATGAGGCTGTCATTTTCATATGTAAACAATGAACAAATACTGGATTTCCTCTCAGACAGTGATAATTACATAGAAAATTGCATGTGTGGAATCCCCTTGGGAAATTCCTGCTAGTCTTATCAAAACTCCCTTGGCTTTCCTTGAAAAGAACTTCCTCTTAAGATGGAGGAAAAAGTCAAATTCATTGCAGAATTCTGATTTCTGGAATTGAGTGGCAACACAACACAAAGGTCAGAAGTGCAGAATCCTCAGACTTACAAGTGGGCCTGTTAGGTTCTGAAGGCTGGATGCAACTCCCCTTGCTGATTGTGATGGTGAACAGAAACAAAGTTTGCCTTGCCTGCACTTGCAGGAGAAGGATCAGACCTGTAGGTATTTTCAAGGACTGGAACCTGTGCATTCATGTGCATAGAAGTTCCGGAAGCCTCTATAAAAGGCTTTCACCTGCCATGCATTGCCAGGTATCTGGCTGTCACTTGTTTCTGTCTCTGCTCCTGCTTTGGCTTATGATATCTAGTCATTGTTCCTGACTGTTCCTTTTCTTTTGGCCCTCCTACATCAAGTTGAGATGTCTGTCATCCTTCACTACCCTAGTCTTGGTGCTCCAGCCATAGAACTCGACTGCTTATACCCTGGACCTGATGGGACCTGGTTGTGATTCTGTGTTCCCTGAAGAGATCATTAAGATGTGCAATTAAAAGTGTTCATTTAAAGTGACTGTACACTTTGAACAATGAACGTTCTCATTGTAGTAAATGGAAGAAAGATTCTTATTTTTTGTTTGAAATGTGAACTTATCTCATTTTCAAGAACTGAAAGAGAAGCTGCAAATGCAACTGAGAATAAGTCAACTGAGAATAAGTCAACTGAGGATAAGTCAACTGAGAATAAGTCAACTGATTTTTGAAATCAATTTTGGTGCCCTCAAGCATCCGGGTGGTTCACCCACCCGGCTTTCCTGGGCCATTTTCTACACCATCAGCGTGCACCACCAGTTCAGCAGCATTGAAGGGAGTGAGAATATCTGGCTGGGAAGTTTGACCATAGCATCTCTTCCTCACTGCCAGTTTAATTGTTCTGCAAACTGAGTAAGGCTAAAGGATTTGGCCATTTGATTTCCCGCCCTCAGACAGGTTTGCAGTCCCAGTGATTTTCTCACTACTTGGTGACTTGAGAGCAGTACTAGTACTACTCCTGCATACTCCAGTGTACAAGTCCCATCAGCTGCCTCATCACCGCATTATCTCCAGCCCCCAAGAACGGTCAGTCTGAATTCAACGACATTGCACTCTAAGCAAAAGTGGGGGAAAGCGTCTAAAGAGTCTCCTGTCCAGGCACATAGCAAAATATTTAGAGCAGGGATTTTCTGAAGAGTTTGGCATTCCTTCCAAAGGTCCGCACTGATGTGCAGGGATAGCTATAATTCTAAATTGCCATGGGGCTTGAAGGTAGTGCAGGAAAAAGCTCCACAAAGCATTGAGGTAGTTGAGCAGCTTGGGACTCTTCCTACTTTTCAGGTATCAGCATTAGCTGATTCTATTCCAAAGAAAGCACTGGGTGTATTCAGGTTGATCCATATCTTTCTACCCTAGAGGTTCATCTCTTAATGATGGTGAGCTATACTGTTTAATGAAGTAGTAAACATGTTCATAGAGCATATGGCATAGGGAGCATGGATAGGAAAATGTGATGTTGAGTATGCCTTGCTTTTGTGGCCCAACACCCAATGACATCGACCTGCTGAGGATCTGTTTTGTTCCAGGTAAAGCTGGGTTCATGAGATGATCAACACCCCACCCACTTTTGAAATGTTTGTCATGACATTTTGGAATGGGACTTCAAGGACAACTTCTACAGCCCATTCTCCGAACTGTTTATTTGTTGGAATGGCAGGCACCACACAGCAATCCAAGATACTGGTTTTAACCCATGATATACAGTTAGGGACCATGATACCTGTCAGAATATTTCTCCCAACCATCACCTACATAGACACTCTTTTTTTTTTATGATGGGCTTCTAATATTTGAATTCACTCCAAAATCCTTTTTCTTTGTTTTGATTTTTCTGTCTTTTTCTTAGACATTATCTCCGAAAAATGTCCTCTCGTATATGTTTTACTAACGTCCCATACTGTAGCTTAGAAACCTCACTTGTATTATTTAGTCTAAAAAAAATCTTCCAATACTTCTTCTGACTTCGCCAAAATATCTTCTTATAGCAAGATTCTTGTTGAGTCTCCATCTTCTTCCTCCCACCTGTTTCTGCCACCATATTATCTCCAATGGATTACAATCAGAAAGTATCTTGGGTTGAATCTTTTCAGACTCTAGATTCATAATTAGTTTTTTAGATATTCAACACATATCAATCCTTGAATATGTGTGATGTCTGTATGAAAGAAGCATAGTCCATACCCAGACACTATGGTCAGCCTCCAGGGTCTGCCTCGGACTGTGAACTCCAAGGGAGGCTTCACTGGTGACAACAAGGAAAAGGACCTTCTCAGGGGTCCCCCCCCCATTTATGGAGCAAGCTCCCCACTAAAACCCACCTCGCACTAACCTTGCTATCTCTTTGGTACCTGGTCAAGACTTCCCTTGACTGCATGGCATTTGATTAGTTACTGTTCAATCTAGGTTCAATCAGGTTTTATCTTGCATTAATTATTGGAATTTTATATGTGTTTTAAATGCAGTCTTAAAAAGTTTTGTATGGTATTTTTACTCTAATATTTTTATCTCATGGTGCATTTTAAACTGTGTAATCCACCCAGAAAGCTTCAGCTGTTGGGCAGTGTAGAAGTTAAACAACAACAGCAGTAATAACAATAATATAATAAGCCTTGCTTATGCATAGTTTCACTATATTTCTGAATATTTGGGGGCTTAGAAAGTCACTGAAAAAAGGGAGGGACCTGTAGTTATCATAAGGGTGAAGATCCTGCTTTGTCTCATGAACCAAAATGGTTCTGGTCAAACATGTCAGGAGTTATATGCCCGTGGAGGTCCCTACCAGCTCCCAAAGGAGAAAGTGCCACTCACTGACAATATCTTCCCCCGTGATGTGATTGCCAAACACACAAAACCCTGCACCTGCTCATACACTGTCCTTTCCCTACTGTGATTAGACTTTTTAAAAGCCTTTATTGAGTTTTTGAAGGGATTTTAAAAGGCTGATCGCTATGCAGAAGGAGCAATATTTATGAGGGATATTGCTATGTGGGGGAGGTTTTGCCCTTCTCTCCAGAGTATCCACCCCCCCCCCCACATTCTCAGGATACTGCTGTTAGGCTTGAAAAGAGACTTCATTGATGAGAAACACCACTATATGCAAACCCTGAAAACTTTTCAAAAGTGAACCATTAAGTATCAAATATTAAAAGATTGAAATAGATACTATCATTGGATGTCAATTACCACGGCAAAGCCTTCACTGAGCTCAAATACTTCAGGTGTCAGATCCAAGCTTAAAATATCCTTTAAATGTTTGACTAGCAAATATCAACCTATCACAAGGGAAGGTTGTGAAAATAATGTTTGCGGACAAACTGGTATTCTCTGTGTTAGCAGCTTCCATGACTAAGTTAGTTGTTTTTCTTTGCTTGTTCACACACTGGTCCTGACTAAAACGAATAAATGTCAGTAGTCACAGTGATAAGGTGTAATTAATACCAGGAGTCATTATGATGGTACCTTCCAGCTGGGATTCATCTGAGGGCACACATCCATTCTACACAGGTTAGTGAATGCATATATAAGACAGTAACAATGCTCAGGTACAACTTGTACTGAAAGCAGGTTGTACCTCTAGCTCCCTATAGTTTGTTATCAATACCCTGAACCTTTAAGTCTCTCAATTAAAGGCTTATTTTACTGACTTAAAAACAGAAGCAGTTAGATCTAATCAAAGCAACAAAGAAGCTCATGGGAATTCATGGCCACAAGTCTTTTAAAGAGTCCCCATGAAAAGCCGCCTGGAAGAAGGAAATATGGAAATGAAATTATGGTTTATAAATAAAACTTCTTAGAAATTCTTGCAATTTTTCCAGCTTGTGCAAATGTTTGTTCATTCTGTTGTTACTATATAATTTCAGCTCAGATGTTTGGGTGTCTTATTCTCATCTGTTGTTTAACACTGCCATTTTACTGTGACAAAAGTTTCTAATGTTTTAACCTGGTTAATCCCCCAAGGATTTCCCAAGTGTAAGTGTGGGGAAGCTAAGTGTAAGGGTAACCTAACCCAATTTACAGAGAGAGACAGGTGCCATTGCTGATCCTTGCCTTAACCCATACCTGAGAAGTATGTAAGGCAGGTGTCCCTGACCAGTCTAATGCCTCAGTACTCTGAGCAGGTGAGACAAGTTAGCCTCAAAGACAGTCCTACCTTTGGGTCTATGAGCAACCATGGAGGCAGGTCCTGGGACTTGCCCATCTGTATACAGTGGTACCTTGGCTCATGAACTTAATCCATTCCAGGACTCTGATCTTGACCCAAATTGGTCATGAACCAAGTCATATTTCCCCATAAGGGTCAATGTAAGTAAGGTTAATCCCTTCTTTAACTATTTTTTTAATCACAAAAATTTGAAGCAAAGTGACAAAGAACAACAAAGATCGCAGCCATCTCCCCCGCCACCCCGAGCATGAGCACAGCCATCTCCCCCCCACAACACAACTGTGATCGTAGTCATAGACGGGCGCATTCGCGGGCACGCTTGGGGCGGGGGGAGACGGGCGCAATCGCAGGTGCTTGGGGGGAGATGGGCACGATCGTGGGTGCGCTTGGGGGTAGACGGGCGTGATAGTGGGGGCACTCAAGGGGGAGAGGGGCATGATCACAATCGTCACCTGATGGGGAGTTCATGACCTGAGGCAATTTTTTTCAGAAATTTCTGTTCACAACCCAATTTGGTCATGAAATGAGGCATTCGTGAGCCGAGTTACCACTGAATTGTATCTTAGAGTGCCCATCAAATCTTGTTTGTTCGTAAATTCAACACTTCCCTGACAAGTAGCAGATGAATCTATACTTTCTAGCCCCAGTCCTTATAAACAAAGTCCAAACTCTCTCTATATATAGAGGGGGAAGGGAAGGGGAGATACTGCGCAAGGGATGGGGTACTTCACCCTTTTGAGTTAAAAATTAGGAAAGAGTAGGGCTAAGTGCAGTGGTACAGGGCCATGTATAATCTACATTCTGTCAACTTGTTTAGTCTTTCTCATTTACTTAACTTTCACAAGCACAAAACAATTCAAGCAGGGTTAGCTACCCTGCAAATCCACGCTGACTTAGTTTTTCCCCCTCCCTGTGCAATGATATCCATGTCGCCTCCACAAAAGTTCTCTTATTATGGTTCCCCAGATATTTATTTTATTTATTTAGGAGACTTCTATGCCACCCCATTCACCGAAGCCTTTTGAGATGTGCCAAAAGCAATCAGTATCACACCCAGTGCCCCACAGACCCAGGTGTTGGCCGCTGTAGAAATTCTTGTTATGTAAATCAGATTGCTTTATGCAAGTCCAGAACACTGATTCACCTAGCACAATGTTGTCTCCTCTGCATCTTCAGGGGCTCAGCTAGGATAATGATTTCCCAAACATTCCTACTCTGTCTCACAAAGGAGGTGACCAGCTAATCTTTCATGGGCTTCAGGGTAGATGAATGGGAGCTAGAAGAGAAAGAAACCTAGTTAGGGTTGGAAGCAGCTTATACAAGCCTGGTTTTGTTCATATGATCTTGCATATGCCAGTGCAGTCCCACCTCTTTCTTCCAAGTCCACTAAAGATAACCTCCACCTTGGCTGTTCTGGTCAAAGGGGGGGATGGGAATAAGGCAACATAAGACTTACATTTGTTCATTTAGTGTGTATTGTGAGTGATTGTCAAGTCCAATCAGCTACAGAGTTTTGCAAGATCATCTATGCATTGAAAGAGTCCTGCAGTATGATCACCCATTTCAGAATGACTGAATGAGAAAAGACTGAAAATGAGAAAATAAGAGTGATGGAAAACTTGGGTACGTAACACTATTTTTAAAAAAGTGAATATTCACACAATCTTAACTTTTTGGGGAGGGAGAATATCTGCTCCACTGAATTTGCTGGTCTCCATCAGGCCATTATGAATGTTCTGTGCAGATCAGACTTGTAGGTGGGCCTTATTGCTATCCATTAGCACTTGAACATTTGAGAAGAAAACGTGGTTTTGCAAGGTTGGACTTAGAGCTTCATTCCCCATTCTCACATTGTCCCAAAGCCTTTCACATGTAATTTGCCTTTGGTCTCTCAGATGGGAAAGTAAAAGCAAACCACATTACTTACACGGATGCTGGAGAAAGAATATTCAAAAATATCACCTTCGGGAACAATATTGCAACTTCCTGCCTGTCCTTCACAGCTTTACTCTTTACTGAAACTAAACGTTACTGTGACTTGTTAGCACTGTGGAGCCCAGAGCCAGTGTTAACTGGTAAAGATTTTTATTGTACAGAACCTCTTGGTTTTGGTTTTTACAGCATTGGTTTTATGTACACTATGAAGTTAGAGTGTTGCTATGTCAGTTTAACTGTCATGTTGTTGTTAGTTGCGAAGTCATGTCCAACCATCACGACCCCATGGACAACATTCCTCCAGACCTTCCTGTCTTCCACCATCTCCCAGAGTCCACTCAAGCTCACACCGACTGCCCCAGTGACTCCATCCAGCCACCTCATCCTCTGCTGTCCCCTTCTTCTTTTGCCGTCAATTGTTCCCACCAATGGTCTCTTCTCCAGTGAGTCCTTCCTTCTCATTAGGTGGCCAAAGTATTTACATTTCATCTTCAGTATCTGGCCTTCTAAAGAGCAGTCAGGGTTGGTCTCCTCTAGGACTGATCGGTTTGATCGCCTTGCGGTCCAAGGGACTCGCAGGAGTCTTCTCCAGCATTAACTGTTATGTCTTCCCTTTATTTATTTATTTATTTCATACAGTGATGGTACAATTAGCCAGGAGGTCTACTAATGCTAATGCAAAGTAGTTTGGCTGCCTGAGATTGCCAGCTCTTCGGTTCATCCTCGCATGCTACTCACAATGCACCAGAGGGGGTGAGCCAGTTTTGCACACACGAAGTAGCCTGTGCTAGACTGCAGGAGTGCCAATGTCCTTCATGCTCTCTCCACCACCATTGCTGCCGCTGCTGCAGGTTTGACGCTGCAGGTCCGATGCAGAAAGAAAAATTTACTAAGGTTTGCAACAATAAAATGAGAAGAGTGATAGTTGTGGATAATTTTCTGTTGTACGAGATGGAAAAATATGCATGTTGCAATGACCGAGAGAATAGCCAAGTACACTGTTTCCCTGGTGCCAAGATTAAAGATATAACCAATAAATTCACAAAACTCAAACAACCCATGGACGAATGCCCATTCCTTCTTATCCATGAGGAAACTAATGACACTTCCAGGAGAAGCTTTGATGAAATAACAACAGACTCCTAAGCTCTAGGAAAGAAAATCAAAACATTAAGGCCCAGATAGTCTTCGTTTCAGTCCTGCCAGAACGTGAAAGAGGAACTGAAAATGAAAGAAAAATTCTTCAAGTGAATGACTGCCTTTGATGGTAGTGGCATAAAGAGAGATTTGGATTCTGGAATCACAAGCTAAGCTTCCTGGAATACTGACTAGTGGCCAATGATGGGCTGCACCTCACAAAGAATGAGAAGCAGATGTTTGGCCACTACATGAAAAAGTTCATCAAGAAGGCTTGAAACTGAAATCTATGTGCAGCATGGCATACCATCACCTGGCACAGACTTATAAATTTCAACAGAGAAAAAACCTCAAGCAGGGCCCAACACCAAAAAATGTAGGAAGAAAACCAGGGCACAATGAGAATGAACAATGCCTCTAAACAATTGCCCAGAGTTTAGGAAACAAACAATACAAACTTGAGCTCACAGTATACAAGGGCAGTTACATTATAGGAATAATTGAAACTTAGTGGGAAGACTCACATGAGTGGAACTCTACAATGGATGGATACAACCTGTTCAAGAAAAATACAAAGGCAAAAAGGAAGGTGGAGGTGGCATTATGTGTGAGAGACACATAGGTGCACAGAAATACAAGAGGAACTTAGTAGTCTCATTGAAAGCATCGGCTTAATTAAAAGAGAACAACATATAAGAAGAACATCGTTATTGGTATCTGTTACTGACCACCAGTCAAAAAGAGGACAAGGATGCAACCTTTGAAAAGCAACTTGCCGGCATGTCTAAGAAGAAAGATGTAGTCATCATGAGAATTTTCAATTTCCCTGATATATTCTGAGAGACGAATTCTGCCAAGCATGGCCCCTCTCAGAGTCACCTGACATGTGCTGCTGAAAAATGTCTGCAGCAGAAAGTAGAGGAAGGTGAGAGGATCCAACAGAGATGGCCTAGTGGACAAAATAACCACCATGGGAACTCTGTGAGAAAGTGACCATGAAATACATGAACTCTCATCTATAAAGGTAACAATGGGTAACTGGAGCCAAACAAGCATCCTGGACTTCAAGAAAGCCGACATTCCTTGACAAGTATCTCAAAGGCTATTTCAAAGAGGAAGTTCAAGATCTGTTCTTGCTGAAGCCAGAGTATAGGACATGGAATAATCAGCTCAAGTTGCAACAGCCCAGATTCAGACTAGACGTCAGGAAAAGCTTCCTCACTCACTGTCAGAGCAATATGACAGTGGAACCAGTTGTCTAGAGAGATCATGGACTCACACAGACTAGAGACATTCAAGGTGAAACTGGACAGCCATCTGAATGGGATTGTGTAAACTGATGTCCTGCAAGAGCAGGGATTGTACCCCATGGCCTTCATGGCCCCTACCAACTCTAGTGTTCTATAAAGTCTATGAGACTTTATCACAGTATCCTCCTGCTTGTCTAGTTTAAAACTTCCCATTTTCCTGGTTAAACAGGGCAGAAGGTAAATTGAAGTACCTCCCAGTTAGTTCATGGCTTATGCACTAGCAATAGGGTGAAGGATGCAAGACAGCCCATATATCATGTTGTGAATTCTCCATAGCACATAACATCTGAACAGGCTAAGTAATTCACTGTATCTACACACTGCATTGAGTCCAGAGTTTTGCTTGCCTTAGTTCCACTCATTATGGAGGAAGCGGGTTTGGTGGTCTGGTGGCTACTGCTAGAATGGTCATTCTGGACCCAACCCAAGTTTTTGTGCAGTTTTTCTATCACATGTGTACTTACAGAAATGGGAAATTTTACTACATGCCAAAAGACACAGCTTCAAATTGGGAGGAGAGGAATCAATGTTTATTTTTAAATATTGAAATTCAAATGAAAAACTAAAACCTTTCAATACAAGTTGCAGGGTGGGGGCATAGATTAGAATATTGCTTTCTTTTAAAAAAACTTTCACCATGAAGACATTAAAAATATAAACAACAGTAGCTTACCAACTTTTGATCCCATTTCATTTCTGAATGCACTAGAATTAAGAAGAAAGCCACTAACTGAAAAAAGTGACAAAACTGACAAAGTGATCACATTGAAGTAACCATTTTCGGTTAAATTTTCAGTTTCGTTATAGAAAATGAAACTTACCTGCATTGGCTATTTGCAGCCTTTCCCTGCATAGCAACTTGTTTTCTGGAAGTAATAGGTCAGTGTAGCAATTTTTTTCCACGCTAAGTGAAACTCTCAAGTAAAAGCATTAGATGTCAGGGCATAAGGTCAGAAGGAAATGCCCTGCCATTGTCAGAGTTGAAAAATTGTCCACATGCATTACGGACACTTGGAAGCATCAATTATTGGCCACTGCTGGAGCACGATGGTACACTTAGAACACTTTAATAGCATAATACAACTGTATAGGGGAAACCTCACACCCCTGGAATACCAAATAATTCTAGACTACAGTTGGCTTTTAAGATGCTGATGTTGATACAAGCAAATTGTATAGCATTGTTATATCTACTCACAAAAGAGGCAACCATCCTTCTGGTATATCTTGATAAGCAACAATTAGACCATATATTTGTTCCAGTAGGTGGCTAATAAATTTTAAAAATCCTTTTCAGCCAGCATGATGAGAAAGTCCTCATTTTGCTTGCTGGGAATTTTCAGATAGGAATACTTACGAATATGTCAATGAAATGCAGCATTGGCTTATTGATGTTTTTTATTGAACTTACCATTTAAACTGTGACCCCATGGTCCTCTAGACAACCCCAGAAGCACCAAAGGAGACTGAATTCCCAGATCCAAGGTCAGAGGCAATGTTCTTAACTCAGACATGGAATCCCACATTCTGATCCTCTCCCCTTACAGCTTATGAGGAAGAAACTGGAGAGAACTGTTGCTTTTTATTTAGTATGGATAATTCATGCCAGTTTACCATCTCCAAATATAAAGTGTGGGAATATAATAATATTTTTCTGAAGGCAAGTACCCTGCATTTTGGGCCTGATTTCTCCCCAGACAAGGAAGTACATTCCCGACTCCTTTTCCTAGGCTATGCATGACTGTGAGAGGAAGCCTTCCTGTGTCACCCCCAGTCAGTGTCGCATAACTCCCAGTAGTAATGACCATTTGGTCCCAAAGGCAAACTACATCCCAGGTTGTGGGCTTCACAGGAGCATTGGGCTCCTGGCCTTATCTATCCCTACTGAGATGCTCATGAGTGACCAGCAAAATCTATTCTCTCACAATTCCTGCATGTGAGACAGGCCAGGACAAACAAGTTTTTCATCCTGCATGTGCTTCCTCACAAAAAGTAGAAATAACATGTTATTTTCTAAATATCTTTAGATATGAAGCACAGCATTATATGCATGTTTTTTCAGTCTTCTGAGAACTGAAAATTCCATACATGGTAGAATTGAACTCAAAAGTGACATGTGAGAATACTAACACTGATCTTTCACTAGATTTGTGAGAAGATGCTGTGGAATACCATATGGCAATTCCAGTGTCATTATACTTGAGGTACATGGAGTTATGAAAGACTTATATAGAAGTTTATTGATTCCCTGCTACCCGACCCAGTATATCAGAGTACATTTGACCCAAATAGTTAATGTTTGCTTTTCAGTATTTTAACAAAAATTGGGTGTATTGTGAGGGAGGGAGAGATGGGAAAGGAGTTGGGAAGAAATGGATTGTGCATCGTTGTCATCTTCTTGGGAAGCTGCTCATGTATGAGTTTGTCCACCATTTGAGATCTTTATCAGAGACCCTGCTGAATGATTCATCATTGAGAGAGGTTAGGTTAACGGGGATGCAAGACATGCCATTTTCTTTTGCAGCACCTAAACTGTTTAAACCGTCATCCATTGAGCTTTGGCTAGCTCCATCAAGCTGTTTCAACAGGCTACAAGAACAATACTGCTTTGTCTGGTCTGTTCTAATGAATTTTCTACTTTTGTTCAGCTTATTTGCTTTTAGACTGATATTTTACTGTATTAGATATTATTTTGAGGACTCTGATGGGTAGATAAACACTACAAAAACCAGTACATTTTCATAAATTAGTAACTCCTTTTGTTGGATGAATGTTCCATAGTCCACACTAGTCAGACCTCACCTGGAATACTGTGTCTAGTTCTGGGCACCAAGATTTAAGAAGGATGCAAGTAAATTAGAAAGGGTCCAGCGGAGGGCAACAAAAATGATCCAGGGTTTGGAAAAACTGCCCTATGAGGAAAGACTGAGAGAAGTGGGCATGTTCAGTCTTGAAAAGAGAAGACTGAGAGGGGAAATGATATCCCTCTAGAAGTACCTCAAAGGCTGTGACAAAGAGGAAAGTCAAGATCTCTTCTTGCTGATGCCAGAGTGTAGGGCATGGAATAATCAATTCAAGTTGTGACAACCCAGCTTCAGGCTGGACATCAGGAAAAGCTTCCTCACTGTCAGAGCAATACAACAGTGGAGCCAGCTGCCTGGAGAGGTAGTGGGCTCTCCCACAGTAGAGACATTCAGAAAGAAACTGGACAGCCATCTGAGTGGGATGGTGTGACTTGGTGTCCTGCAACAGCAGGGGTTGGACTCGATGGCCTTCATGGCCCCTTCCAACTCTACTATTCTATGATCTACAGTGCTAAGAGTGCTATCCATTTGAGGTGCCCCAAAATCTGTGAGCATGAGCGTTTTACAGAAAATTCAACATGTGGAAGAGTTGAGCTAAAGGCATGAGAATGCTAATACAGCTTCTGGGCACCGTAGGTAGAGATGGCAGAGGAATAGAATCTATTTTCACTTTCCTGCTTCTTCTACTCTGCATTTCTGCCAGTTGTGTACGTCTAGCTGGGCTATTTTGGAGGCACCAGGAAAGAGGCTGGAATAATCAATTCATGTTGTGACAACCCAAATTCAGGCTAAATAACAGGGGATTTTCCTCACTCACTGTCAGAGCAATACAACAGAAACTGGACAGCCATCTGAGTGGGATGGTGTAAACTTGTGTCCGGCAACAGGAGAGGGTGGGACCAGATGGCTTTCATTTTCCCTTCCAGCTCTACTATTCTATGATTCTATGACATACATACATACATACATACATTTTTCATGTGTTGCAAATTTGTTGCATTCTGGTTGGACTTCAACTATAATAATCACAAGTTGCATAATAGCCAATGGTCAGGAATGCTGGGACCAGAAGAGGAAGATAAAATGGAGTGGAGGTGCAGGAAGACTGTGTAAGCCATCACTTTAAGGGAGGAGAAGGCATTTCAAATGTATCAGTTCACACAACTGGTTGTGATGGCCAAACTGAACAAGATGTGGGTTATTTGTGAATAGTTCCTGCCTTTTTTGCTCTTTGTGTGTTCAAGTACTAATAAAAGCCATACAGAAGGGAGGTTCTTTAGACTGGGAACATTAGACTGAGAAAGGGGGATTAACCTTTTCCCTAAAGAATGCATCCCTGATTGAATTCCTATCTGAAGCTGCTAGTTGCCCAATGGGGTATAACATACAGGGTTTTAACTGGGGGAACAGCATGAAGGTAAGGGGTTTGACTTCCCCACCCACACAGCAGTATAGTTTCATTCCATATTAAGGATAGGTTATTAAAATATGGGAGATTTGGGGAAAATAAATTTTCCAAATTTTGAAGAATCTCTGGAAAATGTCAGAGGGAGAGAGGGAGGAAGGGAGGAAGGAGGGAAGGAGGGAAGGAAGGAAATAATTACTTCTGGATTTTCCCTATTTTTCCTATGCATTCCAGTCACATGTAATTTGGACCAAAGTCAATAGGGTGTCAGATAATAAAAATGTGAAAGATAAAAAAATCATACATATCCCATTTTTTCAAGCCAATTTGCTCACAAAGCTGGATAAATGCCTTTCTGTGATCTCACCCTGTGTGAATAAAACACCACCAAGTTGCACTGTTCACTTCATACTTCCTGACCCAGTTGTAGCACACATTTTCATACCATGTTCACATGATGGACAAGAAATATAACTTCAGTGAGCTCTCTCGAGTTATTTGACTTTGTCACAGCATGTACCCCATGCACATTGCCTCACCAAGGCTATAATTGAAAAGTTGATACTGGGATGTTACAGAAATATGTGCTAATGGCTCTGACAGGAGTCTAGTTTGGGATGGCAAAAGTCTTGCACTGTCAAACACAATGACGAGGATGACTGAGGATGCATCACATTAGCACGCATTGCAGTCCACTTTTGACAACCAGTTATTATAACCATGATCCTACACTCTCAAAAATGTATATATAGGCACATATGGAACAGGCTGTAGGAAGCCAAGCCTACTTTAAATCTGTATAATCCCAGGATCTGCATTCTTTAGTTTTTCCTCTGTTGACTGTATTTCTACATGATGGTCTGTTCCCAAATACTTTGAGCATGATGTATGTCAAAGTCCCGCAGTACTACCTTCCTGGTTAATCATCCCAGAAAGGACTAGTGCCACCATAACACTGTCCTTAGTCCCACCCCAGAAAGATAACCCAGAAAAATGTTATGAGGAATAGTATTAACATCCACTGAGCAGTCTAGGAGACTTAGTCATTTTGTGCAACGTCCCCTGGTACAGTGCATCCAGAGAAGTTACAGTAAAGGGCATTCAGGTACAGGGTAGTTAAGGCAATTTCCATGTGAAATTCAGTTTGGAATATGACCCATAGAATTAGTGTCATCCAAAACTCCCTGTATTTGAGAAAGCATGACCTGCTACCACTCCTTTCTCAAAATGGAAAAGCAAGACACTAGGCAGAAGATGTTCAAATTCAGCATGGTCAGAACACATTTCTTACTAGCAAAGGTCCATCTGCCACCAGTTGCAGGGCAATGGGAACCACAGCTGCCCTCAAAGTGGCTGTGACTCCTTCTGAGATCCAAAATGTTAGTCCAGTGCTGAAAGATCTGAAAATCCATGAGAGGCAAGGATCCAGGAAGCAAGTGATAAGCTCCAAACATTCAAGCTTCTTCACCACATCCTCAGGATGCACTAGTTGAAAAGTATCCATAGCAACCTGGCCAGATGCTGTCCTGGCTGCATTCATCTCTGGTTCTGTAATGAATATGGCATCCAAGTTGGAGTAGAAGTAATGACATATTTGCAAAATGTAAATCAAATGTTTCTCAGCATGTTCCCAAGAACTCCAGAAGTTGACCTTCAAACCTTCATGAAGAGATCCCCACCTTTTAGAGCCCCGTTAGCCAAAATTGTGCAGTTGTGGTGGTGAAGCATATTTCTTTCACCACCATCACTTGTGAGCTCACACTGGTTCTAGTCCATATTAGATTATGCTTTGCCAAATTTTCTCCCATCAAGCATTTCATTTCCCCCAGTTGCCTGAAATACCAAGGAGTAAAACTGTCTATATAGTTTATGTAAAGAATGTAATCATCATTCCTATTAGAGACTAGGACCTTGGTGAGACTGTCAGCCAGACGAACTTAGCCACACTCCAATTGAGATCAATAGGCCTAGTTGTGAATGATGTTTCACATGGATTTCAATGGGAATTAAGCACAACATAGTTAGGATCCAGCTCTGTGATTCTTTATTTATTTATTTATTTATTTCTGACATTTATATACTACACCTCCAGTCCAATGGGGCTTCCTGGACAGTGTACAACATAAAACAGTAAAAACAGTAGCATAGTAAAGAAGACAACTTTAAAATATTGAATCAAAACCATGCAGGTAACTACACAAGGTAGAATTAAGATTATTACCCAAGTACAGCAGTGAGATAAAACAATTGTTAAAATTTGATGCAATATAGAAATGTAATTCAAATAAACTTTAAAATGTCTGGTTAACAGAAATGGTTTTGCCTGGCACCTAAAAGATAACAGAAAAGGCCGCATGCATGGTTCTCTGGGGAGCATATTCCACAAGTGTAATATTTATAATCTTTGCTGGTAATATCCTTGAAACTTTGGATATGAGATGAATAGGATCATTGCCAGAGAACTGGCTACAAAATGAATTTTGTTAGTTTTCAGGCAGTCCTTAACATTTATTTGTTTCAAGCTATGTTCTGTTAGAAGTGTAGTGAGTTGACTGTATAACTGGCGAAAACAATGCTGTTTTACTTTCTGCAATTGTGGTCTGTCTGGATAAGTTTTAGTTATCTTTTGTAAATCCCCTTGGGAGTGGTTCACCCATTTAGTTCAGCTTCTCCAAGCAGGTTAGGAAGGCAAATACATGGAAATTGATATTTTCACAAGAAGCCTATGAAGTAAGCTTGGTTGAGAAATTGTAACTGGTCCAAAAACATCCAATGAGCTTTCTGGGAGAACAAGAATTCAAGCCAGGCCTCTCCCATCTAAGCCTAACCCTCAAATCACAGTGCTTGAATTAAGATTTTAGATGCCACAGGTAAGCTGGAGGAAGGCACATGGCATTTCCTGCTATTTATTAAGCCACAGCCAGTCACCACACAGTAGTACCATCAGTAGTGTCAGCTGTGTTGGATCATTGATTGAGGCAGATATTAAAGCTGAACATACTCAGCCAGATATAGTTTCCTTATTTCAATAAAACCCCAATTATCTATTATTTGTCAATTATTTTTCATTGCCCTGTAAAAACCATTTTTAACTTGAACCATTGTTGGTGGATTGCTGTGTGGACCTGAAAAGAGAGAAAGTAGGAGGCCAAGTTTTGTTCCCATACCCATCACCTGGATAACTTACATGATCAGATCACATGGAAACTTAACTAAGCCTCATCATAAATCCCCAATGCCTTTAGTTTTGAATAAAGTTAGACTATTGGATCACTGGAAAGTTAATCATGGCTGCAGCTAATGGTAGAGCTTGAGCCTATAGTAAATGGAAGCTAAGTTTACAACACGGTTGAATCACAATGCATTGATCGATCTCTCTTTCTGGGCTATCCCATCCTTTCTCCAGCTCTCTGTCACATACACACCATGCAAGAGCAGGCCTGCAATAGTCGAGGGCTAGATTTTACTGAGGATATGAAATCAAGGCAAGGGCCTCATATAGGTTTTGGGCTGCAGGTTCTCCAATCCAACTTTTGAAGAATACTTTACTTTCCCATCTACCCTGCCATATTCACAGACTTTTTACACCCTCGTGTAGTTCTGAGGCCTCCTTGTCACACAGAACACTGACCAGGTTCCTGTTCCTGCATATAGGTTCCTCTATCCATGTAGAAACTCTCCCTCATACGATCGTCATAAATTTCAGGGTACATTGGATATGGGTAGTTATCCATCAGAGATACTGCAAAATATTCAAGGTTGCTTGGAAATTCGGCTCGGTGAGTATCAAAGTCCTTACTCTTAATTACAAGTGAGTTGGAGTAGCTATGGTTAATCATGAATAAGGGAGACTGATTCTGCTCTCACCCTCAGTTCTTCTACATTTTCTGTAACTAAAAGACAGAACTGAAAGCAAGTTCCAGGTTCAAATTAAGCTCCGGATGCAGTAATAGAACTTGCAAGATTAGCAATAGCCTATTTCTTTAGCTGTTCCTCCAACATCTGGTCATATAAATAGAAAAAATCAATGAGTTATGAGTAGATGTTGATGTGCACAAATAACAAATTGTTTCCATCTGCTGACTTCAGAAAAGTTTGTAACTGCGTATGGTACATGCACTCATACTATACAGTGCCGTAACTAACAGGAGCTCTCCAAGGTATCAAGCAGAAATCAGATTCGCAGAGCAGGAATTGCGCAGAGCAGATTATAGATACTTGCTCACAATGGTGGACTAATTGCATAAGCAATACAAAATCGGAGAAGCATACACATGCAAGGTAGGGTTTTCAATGAGGGGATTTCCATGTCACTAGCATGTGGCCTTTATGGATGACACAGTTGTGTCTTCTATGGTGTTTAGAACACATGATTTACTTGCACATAGTCCTTTTTCTTTCTCTGTTATTATTACGCAGACCGTTATTCTGATCAGAACTTAGATATCCAGTTCATGCTTTGCCACCAAGATCCATTAACTGGATAAACCAAGGACAGAACCTGGGACCTTATGAATTGTGCAGGATGGGAAAATGAGAAGTCCTGCATGGGGAAGCTCCCACATATTGGTAAATGCATTTTGAAAGGAAGCATACAAATTATTTGCAAATTAATAGGGAAACAAAATGGATTAATGCAAATGTAGATTGGGCCAGAACTAGATTTGTCCTTCCCTAGGCAAGACTGAGCTAGTTAGTACAACGGTTTTTAAAGCAGAAATGAAATAGGGACTCAAATTAGCCAGTTCTGCCTAGTCAATGGATTGGAATACATACCCATCACATCTACGAATCTTAGACTGTGAGGTATTCAGCAAAAGTTTTTATTCTAATATGCTGCAATGCTTCTTTACTTCAGACAAAAGCTTCTCTTAAATATATGTTTTGTCAATGTCTACTGGTTGCTTTTTGGGGGGAAGTCATTCTTATATGAATAATATGTCCACTGGAATAATCTTTAATATTTGTGGATGCACACTCTTTTCAGTGTTGTACTGCTACATGAAAATAAATGAAATGTTAGCATAAATTGATTCTTGGTGGAATCTTTGACAGCTGAAAGACTGATATTACAGCACTGCAAGGGTAAGCATCTACTTCCTGTATTGCAATAGAGTAAGGACCTTACAGCACATTCAATATTTTAATATGTAGAAGGGAGATGCCACCTTCATAATGATACTGTGGATATCTCGTACACTTTTGTTGAATCCATGGCCATATAATTCCTACTAAGTTGTATTTCCATATGTATTTTGAATATATTCATTGTCATGGCTATTTGCAAAGAAGTGTTTTCAAGAGGAGAGGAGAGGAGAGGAGAGGAGAGGAGAGGAGAGGAAGCTGGTCTGGGGGACACCTTCCTGACAGCTCAGAGCCATTTGCAGTCAGATGGCTGGGTGTCTACATCAATATGCCATGCATTTCATAGGATGGCATAATGCCTGCACAAGTAGACTTTCAGCATGATGATATTCACTCAAGCCAATTTGTAGGTATGTAACATTTATTACTTCCAATTTGTTGCATATGCAACCTTGATATGTGTGTGTGTGTTTGGAGGTCAAAAGCACTGGTCCAGTTGCAGGCACTTTTAAAGCCTTCAGTCTTTGTGTAGCAGTGTTCTCATCCTCCTTTCAAAGACTCTGGCTGGGCTTCTTTGCTTTGTCAGAGATTCTCTTCAAGCGAGGAAAAATGGGGGGAGTTCAGTTTCAAACGAGTGGTTAAGATTACTTCTTCCTCCTTTTTTCCACCCCACAACTAATACAATTTCAAATGCATGGTCTGTGTGTGTCGTTTTTATTTTTTATTTATTTTTTTATTTTTTTGAGGAAGAGGCGGTAGAAGGGAAATCCTCGGTACCTATTGGCTAGACTCTCTCAGCTGCAGTTCAGCTCTAGCTAAGGCTGCTAAAGAGCTGTATTGATCTGAAGGGTAAATGTGTAGAGAGAGCCACAGAGAGAGAAAGAGGGAGGGAGGCAGGGAGAAGGAGGGAGAGCAGCAGGGAGGGGGAAAGAGAGAAAGATTCAGTCATTTCTGAGAAGAGAGACTCCCTCTGCCAGAAAGAAAGTGATTTCAACCTGGCTGCCTTCCTTGTAGTATCTTTGGTGAATGAAAAAGAGGACGCTGGAGAAAGCGCGGTGGGGTAGGAGCAAGGCTCTCCCTCAGTAAAAGCTGCTGTTGCGTATTGCTGCCACTGCTGCTGCTGGCTCTCTGACTGCTGCAGTTTCATACAGCAGGTAAGCAGTCTTCCTTTTAAACAGTATGCAAAGCAATGATGATTAAATACAAACCAGCTTGCTTCTGTATCCTGGGATGCTGAATCTGGTGGGATACAGGATTTGCAACTGCCACATCCTTGGATGGTAGAGTGACGGGTGAGGTCTGCAACCTGGAAGAAAGGGCATCTGTTTGTTCCCAGGGACAGTTGTCCCACACACAGTAAAATGGAAAACTTGAATAAGTTCTTAAGAAAGTGGAAAAGTCTTTGGAATGTTGAATGTATTGATGTGAAAATGAGAAAGGATATGGCAAGGGAGCCACTCACTTGCAAAACAGTGGGTGGGAAAGGGGGTCTTCTTTTCTGTTGCTGAAAAATGCACAGGTATACATATTGATCATGTGGACCAAAGAACATCTGTCCCAAATATTAGAGGTTCAAGTTATCAGGAATATTTTCCCCTTCTTCTTTCATGAACATGAATGAGGTACAATGCAGCAGTTGAGTCAGGGGTGATTTCTTAACTGATACTATTTTGAGGTTTGGTTTTGCTTTTTGATTTTTTTAAATTTGTTGCAGGTGGTTGTGGTGCTAAGAAACTGACCTTTTAAAGGGAGTGTGGTCAAAAGAAAAGCACACCAACACAACTTTTTTCAGTGAATCTTAGGTTGCCTATTACCTGTTGTTTTGTCTGCTCAAGCAGATTGTCAGCTACCTTTTCTAGCTAAGATATAATTCAGTAATGGCAAAGAAAGTATTTTACTGCAAGTCCTGAGCTATGGTTGCCATATATTCTCCAAATGCTTTTGCAGAAATTGATTATACAGTAATAAATGAAATATGCATAGTTCTTAAATAAGCATTCCAGTGAACTATTTAGCACTGAATTGTGAACACCCCTAGAAGCCGTGTGCGTGTGTGTGTGTGTGTGTGTGAGAGAGAGAGAGAGAGAGGGAGAGAGAGAGAGAGAGAGAGATTGGCAAAGGCATCTTTTGTTTTCTCTCTCTAGATATATAATTCCCAAATTAGAAATGTGAGTCATAATCCTGTGACTTTGATAGCTTTGTTTTCAGATCTGTTCTAATAAGGGGCATACATTTCTTCTAAGAGAAAGTGTTTCTCACATTGAAAGAATGGATAGCCAGTAGGTTTTTGTTTCTAAATTCTGAGATCTTTTGTAATCATGCTCTTTTTTCATACATTGTAAAGCATATCCACGGGATGCTTATGAGGAAAATGGGCACTGCTGTAGTGCTGGAGAAAAACCAAAAAGCTATTTGAATTTCCCTTGCTATTTGAATTGTCTTTGCTGTATGGTTTTCCACTTCCAGTGTGGCCAACGAGACCATAACAATTTAAGTCTGCTGAGCAGGTGTTAATGGAAAGCAACACATTTTCAGAATATACACATCACTACATGCAAGGCAAAATGTTATTCACAGCAAATGCTATGCATGGAAGAAAGATGTGAAGTATTTGGTAATATAATTCATAAACAGGTCAGGAGATCTTTATGTCTTCCCCATTAAGACTGGATTAGATGTTTCAGTGGTTTACACTACCTTTCAAGAGGGTTTTCTAGGAGTTTAGAAAAATGCCCCCAGGAAGGAAAGCAGATGTTTATATCAGCAAAATAAAAAGCAGTCAATTGCAGAACTGGTTTGTGAAGTCCTCTGGTACATATCAGCATCTAAACTACAGGGTGCACCTCTTAACTGGGCAAACTATTTGCTTTATGCTCACCTGTAGTGAGATCAAAGATCTAATAATACATTCTTTTCTCTGTAAGAAGGGTTTTATGGCTTGTTATGGAAAATACATCAGAAAAGGGTCTTTTGATGGTCTTCTCTTTGCCCTGGTTCCACCACACAACTTTAATTTCACGACATTTTTCTTCCCCTTTTTTGTCATTGTTGTTTGGCATTTGGACTCATTTGCAAAATAGCTGTAGTCTGTGCCAAGCCTGTGGCATTCCCTATCTGTTTTGCTGGACTGTATGGGAGCTAAAGACTATACCATCCCTCATTCCTTATGTTCTGCTCTCCACGGGACAAGGAAGTTTTGCTTAGCAAGAATGCAAAGGTCCTGCTACACAGTTAACTCTGTGTGGGCATTCAGAATGACCATTTTGTTTATCTGCATAGTGCATGGGTGACTAACGTCGATCTATTCACATTTGTTGCGTGCATCCTGTCCATGGCTGTCATTTTCTTGCCAACAGAAAACAAGGACCTTTCTAAAAATGAACAACACAAATGATCTTCTAGCAGGTCCATATTTAGAAGGAATCTCAAGCATCTGAAATCCAGATAACCAGCAATATTATGTTTCATTCCGATGACAATGAAGTGGCGTGCACACTTTACAGCACTGCAGTCCCAATAGCATTTATTTGAAACCAGTATCACAATTTGGGTAGAATGTACGTGCATTTTTCATTGCCATCTGATGCTCCTTTATGGAGAGGGAGTAGCTGCAACTTGTGTCTTCCATGCAGCACCCTGACAGCATCATAAGTCCAGGATAACCTGAGAGGAGCCCTTGATATCAACATCAGCTCCTCTGGCACAATCCCGAAGAAGGATAGAGGCACACTGCAGACCCTCCCATATGGCCTTGAACTTGAGATCCTCCTTAGAAGTCTTCCCAAGAAGTATGGTTGCCGACACCTCCATGCTTATTTACTGCCATACCCATTTGCTAATGAGAATTTATTTATTTATTTATTAACCTTGTTCAACACTTCTTGTTGTATTGATATTTTATTAAAATTGCCACTAAAGAATTTATCCTGTCTGAGTAGGTTTCGCATTGAAGTAGTGATGCCTGCATGGGGTCATCCCATCACCTCTTCCGTTTGGAAGCACAAATAAATAGGTTAATCAAGAGAGCATCTGCTAAATAGCTAACCCCCCTCAAAAAAAAATACAAAAGGGTTCCTTTTATCTTAATTGGAATCAACATCTCATCTCAATGACATCATAAGGAGTACATAGACCTCTGCGCCAGCTCCCATGATGTTCAGCACCACCAGCTGCATCCTGCACTTCTCAGTCAGTGTGAATCAGTACCTCTCTCCTATCCCTTTCCAAGTTCCAGGAAGTAGCGCATAAGCATGGGTGTGAACACATAGAAACCATTGCACCCATTCCTGGATGATGATGCTGTCTAGTTATGAAGAGGCCTAAATGTCCTAGGAAAGACCTGAGCCAATATCAACATTTTCTGACCCATGTTGGAAATCGGGGAATTTAAGTCTGATATTCAAAACAGAATTTTCCCATCCTCCACAAAACAAAAATCTCATTTCTGAAATACCAAATGCTGACACAACTACGGTAGAATGATCTTCCAACCAGCTCCCAGCAATCTACCAAACATGGTCTTGTAAACACTTACTTGGAACCCAGCTTTATTTAAATAGAATTCAGTATGAAGTCAATGAGCTTAGGAAAGATCATGGTTACAGCATAAAAAAATCCACAAATATTATCCTGATAAGCTTTGCATAATGAATTCCTATAAGCTTGTTCTTTTTAATTCCATTTTTCAGATAATAGGTCAGACACTCAGAAATGAGAGCTGGCCTCAAAAAACTGACCTAAGGTTTGAATCCATATTGTAATAGCTGAAATGTGAGGGCAAATGTATGGTAACAAACACTTCAATGGTGTGACAAAAACATGGCATCTCTGCCTCAGAAATAGCACACCTGTGACCCACTAATGTTTTTGTACTACAACTTCCATCATCCTTTACCATTGGGCATTATGACTAGGGGATGAGAGATAGAATCAAACAAAATCTGGAAGCTCACAATTTGCATATCCCTGTTATAGTTTTAAAACACTTTCTCTTGAGAAATATTATTGTTCCTTTGACTGATCTCAAAAAGGATCTTTTGCTTTGATTGCTATCAGAGTGACAAGCATCAAGCTGGACTTTTTTCAAAAATTAATTTTCGGCAAAGTAAATGCAGCAATCTTAATCTACAATTAAAACCTATCTGTGCAATGGAACAAATAATGGGGACAAGTTAAGCATAAGTATGACTTCAATTTTAAGGGTCCTATTCCCATATTTAGTACTAAGGTTTATCACAGGTACAAGGCACCTTCTTATTCCAAACAAAGTTGTTGAGATGATACTGGAGCCCAGTTTACCAATACCCCTCACCAACCCACTCCATTACCATCGTAGTAGCCATTTCCCTCTGGCTGGATCTTATGCACTCTGGTATTCAAAGCGTTTGAGATGGACAGATCCCAGCAGATGTCCTCAAGCAGATGTCTCTTCTGCAATTGCCTAGTGGCACTAACACATATGATCCAACCAGCTGATCAGTGGCTATTACAGTAGACTCTAGAATGGGATCCAGACCAAGAGAAGTAGCCCCTCTGACATAATAGAGTATGGGAACAAAAGACTCAGGCTTGGGTTGTAGGCTTTATCACACACTCTTGCACATGTTCCCTGTGCACATGAAACCCAGTCTTTCATAAGGAGCAAAACACAGAGATATCTTCAGCCTTTTGTGGACTTTTATACATGGATGATGGGTTGCATTTGTCTTCAAATTCACGAAGTTGTACAGGCCTAGTTCACAATGTATGTTAAGAGAAGAAGGTATGATGAAGAAACTTACACAGAATTCACAAATATCAGTCTAATAACTTCCCAAGTCCCTTAGCTTAAATATGGGTTTCCTGCTCATCAGTACAATGAAACCCTAAGAAATATGCACAGACCATGCCAATGTGTTTTCCTGTCATCACTGCATTTCAAGAATCCAGCCCCCTGATTTGTAAAGTACCAGGAGAAGGCTTGAGTATGAAAGCTTCTGCTTTTTTTTTATGCTGTAAATGACTCATGACATACCTCCTCTTTAAGTGTATGTACACACAGAGAGTTCCATATATACACACACACTTAAGTGGGTGACATTTGCACAAACCATTTTTAAAGAATTCCCTTTCATAGTGTAATTCTCATACTCAGGGTAATGAAAAACACATAACTTAGTGTACATGTGCAAAAGAGGGTTCATAGACAAATGTTACTGAAGAGAAATATGATATCCAGCTTTTCTGCTGGCTGGATGCAGAAGGCACAGTAAGCCAGAATTCAGCTTCTTGTGTGAGCAATGTCTTCATAAAACCCAAATGTAGCTCCTTCCTTTTTTCTTCCTCCCTACCCCACATGACATGAGAAGTAAACAGAGCATTGAGCTTAGGGAATAAGGCCTTACAGTCATACATAGTGTTCTATGGAAGGGTAGTTTAGAACCTTGAGTCCAAAGAACTTGTGAACTGGGTAGAAGGAACATTAATTCATCTTAGAATTTTCTTCTAAGCTTTCTCATAGTGTTTTTCTCTCTCCTGTGTAAGCTGAGTGATGCTAAAACCCAACTGTTATAGAAGAGGTTTCTAGGTTATTCAGTCAATTGTTTGCTTGTCTTGAGAGTCTAAGTATGGTCACTATGTCACACCAAATACATTAGACATGGCCCTTTAAATCTCCTGCAAAAGCAGGAGATGATGCAGCCATGATGATACAAACAACCAAGCTATTCCCTTGGGAGAAGGTACACAAAAGAACACCATGTTTATCTCTGCTGACTTAGAGTACCATGTGGCTGAGGGACTCTTGTGCTATTAAAATACAGTGTATCTCAGAATCATCATTATTTCAGTCAGATATATCTTATTCCAGTGAAAGGGCACGATAGAGGGCCACACCCAACAGAGGCCCACTGACAACAGCACTCCCAGCTTGTTCTTCCATTCCAGCCTTACAATCTCCTTCTCACCAACCTATCAATCTGGCTCAGACAAAGCTGCTAAGAAGAAGCACCAGGCAGTCGCTATTGCCTACCTGCTCACTGGCTCTGATCGTCAATCATGCAGGTGGCAGCAGTGATGAAGAGGACATGATGGTGGTGACAAGGTAGAGTCAGTGAGAGAGGGGGCACATGGAAGGTGTTTTGCCCAACAGCCTTCAGAATCCTGGACGTAAAGGCACAGCCTGCTGTACATCAAAGGTGGGAAGGCAGGAGGTCGGAGGAAACAATATGGCAAGGGAAAGTGTGTTAACATGTTTAATTCCATTGACTGGTTGGTTGATTGATTATTTTAAACATTTTTCTACTAACCTCCCAATAACATTTTCCAGAGTAACTTACTCTAGGTTGTAACACACAAAAACAAAAGCCATAGCATCACACCAAAGGAACCTCTCAAAGGAGGACACGCCTATAGGAAGGACACCACAACCAGAAATACCTGGTCAGCATGCCTACCTCACCCACTGATGGATAGTGCATATGGGCAACAACCTCCACAGCAGATAGGGTCATACAGGCTCATTGAGATGGGAAAGACATCCTTTCAAGTTGTAAGCCTTCCAAGGGTATTTCACAATAGGAAGCCAATACAGCTTTTTAAAAGCAGAAAAAGATTCCTGTTATGAATTTTGCAGCTGCCTTTTGACCTGATTGTATTTTCCAAGCAGACTTCAAAGGCTCTCTCATGTACAACATGTTGTTAACCTTGAAATATTATGAGGTTTGTCAATGGAAGAATATTCAGTTATACTTTTAAAAGGTAGTATGGTCAGTGCCCATCTTTAAATGTAGGGTGTATTTTGAAAGTTAAGGGAGAATGCATGGATTACAACTATTTATGTAGTGTAAGCTAAATATAAAGATAAGATCATGCCAGGTCTACAATAGCAAAATCCATATGCATGTGTGTGCATGTAGACAAAATGAGGAAATAAATATGATATAGACCTTAGAATCTGCTACTTGGGAAGGTAGAAAGGTACATTCTGTTATCAAGTATATTGAAAATGAGAATGTTTTCACAGCATATAGCTTTAGGCCAAATGCACCTTTCCAATATTTTCAAGAAAGGCATAAGTTCCAACCACTTTTAAGGAAATATGGTCCAATTAGGAAATTGGCACAGTTTCAAATACTCTATCCAGTACATTTTGATAAAGGCCTAATAGCAAATGTGTTTTTATTTATTTATTTAATTTGCATGCCACCTCAAACATGAAATATAAAAAAGTACAGTTTAGGCAGTCATAAAATATATACAAATTACAGATACATAACGAAATCAAGGAACAGGTTGGGTGAAATTTAATTATGTCTTTGTCAACAAAGGTTTGGTAGTGGGTATGAGATAACATTAGAGGAAATTTAATAGCAATGGATATTGATTGATTGATTGATTGATTGATTTATATCCTGCCTTTTTCCTACAAAGGGCTCAAGGCAGCTTACATCTCCTCCTCCATTGTATCCCCACAACAACAACCCTGTGAGGTAGGTTGGGCTGAGAGTCTGTGACTGGCCCAAAGTCACCCAGTTGGCTCCATGGCCAAGCGGGGACTAAAACCCAGATCATCTGAGTCCCAGTCCCATGCTCTTAACCACTACACCACACTGGCTCTCACCATATTTGTTTGTAATATTTCTTGCATATAAGTTAAGCATGATATACAAATTATTCTTACTTTATATTCATACCCTGCCTTTTCCCCCTCTTGTGAGGAACCCAAGGTGGCTTACATAAATCCATCTTATCCTCACAACAGCAACTATGTGAAATAGACTGGGCTGTAAGTTAGTGAGAGGCCTAAAGCCCGTGAACTTCATGGTAGATTGGAAACTAGAACCTAAATTTCTTTGATCTCCAGTTTAGTGCTCTAACCACCACACAATGCTGGCAATTAGAACATGATAGATCCTGGAGGTGTGGAGAATTAAAAACAAATGATTTACATATGCATATGAAAATCAGTATGGAAAAATCATGCCAAACTGACCAACATATGATGAACGAATTACAGGATACAGAATATTGCTTGGTGCATTCAGAGTTTTGTTACATTATCATGAAGATTTCTGAGAGAACTATGATATGTAATTTATTTACAGCTGTCAAAGTCTCAATAGCTGCTCACTGGAAGAAATGCACAGTTTCTCCTTATTAGATTTGCTTTTTAAAGTTGGGGATATTGTCACAGTGATGAAATTGATTTACACTAGAGTCAGAGAAAATTGCTTATTGGTTGTGGGAAAATGGATAACATTTCTTGCATTCTCAAATGATCCAAGATAATGTTTGTTCATACTTTTTATGACTCTGAAATGATATGTTTGGGTTAATAGTGGTACATTTTTTGAACTGTTTTTTGCATTTTTACAATATTATAGTAAATGTTTTTGGGTTTGTTTTAATAGTCTAAGCTGGATATTAAAACAGCACGGATAATCATAGCCAGGTTATTTGTGCCTACGTGGGACACTAGTGTTAAATGGTTGCTGTCTAACTTAATTTTTGCTCAAGTTTTGCTGTTTACCTAAATGTTGTCCACTAAGAATGTAAGCTATAATTAATTTAAGCAGTAGATTACCTTAATTAGTACATTAAAGTTTTAGTAAATTAATTAATGGTGGCCAGTTTATTCATCCATTTTTACCTGCGGAATTGTGGCAAGGATGGTAATAGTCTATACAAAAACAGAAAATTTAAAAAGATGACTTTTGTTTTTGCATCTTGCCCTACCAATCAGCTTCTGAAACAGTCTTACTCACCCTTTGCAGAAGACAGAATATTGACTAGGTAGAATCTTGGTCTGATTTGGAAAGTGATTATTATGTGCTTCAGTATGTGTATGAAGGGAGGTTTGCAAAAGCTGACCTCTGTTCAAGGCAATTCAGTAATACCCCCTGTCCTGCACACACAAAATCAAAACTGTTCCATACTTTATTACCATCCTCAGAGTAGGATGCTGCAAACAAACCAACAAGAAAGAAATCAAGCAGCAACATGCTATCTGAGAAATCTGAATGTATGAAGACCTAATTTAATTTTGTTATAAAGCACATGTAAGGAAAACAATCTGAACTGCTCAAGTGAACTCTTGTAAACTGCCCAAAGATCTTTGGCTACTAGGCAGTAGAGAAATCAATTAGTAGTAATAATAAGCAAGTCAATGCAATACTAGAATTTTGATTGTTCCTAATAGTTAGAGGAATGCCTGAAGTGATCCACATACAATATCTCAGCAGTCTTTCAACAAGATCCTGGCAGAGATGCTGGCTCAAAGCTCAAGTTTTAACTGCTAAGTGGTAGACAATTATTCCTCCTGATAGGAGGGCTTATGACAATGAAATGGGGATAAGATAATCTGTTTCCTTTGCAGTTCCCCCCTCCCCCATGCAGTTCAATTCTAGAAAGAGTTAGGGAGTGCACACACACAGAGAACAGATTTTATGATTGTGAGGAGCTACCAGGGGGAGTTGGGACAAGGAAATTCCTTTTGCATGAGCATTAGTTTTCTGATACAGTGTTAGATTTGACTGATTATTATTTGTATAGTTCTGATTTTGGCTTAAAATACTATGCATTCTCTCTCTCTCTCTCTCTCTCTCTCTCTCTCTCTCTCTCTCTCTCTCTCTCACACACACACACACACACACACACACACGAGCACTCATATGCACACACTATTTGTTTGTCTATCTGTTTGTCAATCTATGATTTTATATTGCAAAATATATTAGAAATTTTTTTTGAAATGACAAAGTGAGGGGGATATATGTTAACAGCAGCAACACTACTTAGCAGTCTTCTCCACCCTTTGGGAACAAACAGTCTCCTAGACACCACCAGTCAAGCACAAGGCTGGTGGAGGAGGTCAAGCAGTCATCCACACAGAATATCACGAACCTATAATTTACAATGCCATCTTGAATGATGCGACCTGGCCTGGTAGCATTTCGGGGTGTCCAGAAAATAATGCAGTTGGAATGCCATTGCTTTCTAAGTGACCTATAAGTGACCTAGATCAGATGGTGGCATTTGAAATGTGACCTATTCTGTGAACTCTTGCATGGACAATTCTCCTGGTGCTTTCCCCTTCAGCATACTTCTTGGATATCAGCTTGACCTTGCAGGTTGAATTGTCAGTATTCTGGCCCTAAGGCGGAAATCAATTCCCTCCAAGGAAGTGTGTTTAAGGTTATTATGTCTTGCTCCATTACTCTTTTGCTTCTCAGATAGCTCTGTAGACCGGAATGAAACACCCTTCACACACACAAGCATGTTTTATATTAATCATCTTTCATCAACATTCAGATATTTTGCCTTGCACTCTTTTTAGAAGTTCCGTTGAATACATGATATAGACAAAACATGTATATATTTTAATAGCCAGTGGTAGTCTATAGTTGACTGTGAAAATCAAAATTTCAAGTTGACTTTGGTGTTCCACCTTGAAAATAATAAAACAACCCTTCTGAGAACAGCAAATAAATCCAATCACTGGCGTTATCTCCCCTCCCCCTCCCACACACACATACACTCTCTATATTTTTATTCTACGTACTGGAAGGATGGATGGATGAATGAGAAAACTATCTGGACCCCAAAGTTTCCTTCCCAAAGCTTTGAAGTCTGATGTGATTTCTTCAAAGCTCCATACAGTGGTATCATTTGTTCTCAAACAGATGAGAAGGAAAGAATGCATGTCAGTGGGCTTTATGAGGATTGGCAACTCCTCAGTTACATCTCTAATTTATCTTCCATTGTGGTTGCTGACTCTTAGATGAGCAGATCAGAGAAGGCTGCCACACTGATCTATGGCTTCTGGGATACTAGCAGTCAAGCTTCAAGGTTTCCTCTAACTTCTCTTTTCCCCTTAGTCCCCCCCCCCGCCCCCCTGCTGCCACCTTTGTTGTCTTCTTTGTAACACCTTCCCATTTACTGCTAGGAGTGTGTTGTTAACCTTCAGGGAAGGTAATAGGAAGCACTGGTGGTTAAAACAGGCCCAGCAAGCAAGATTAAAAAGTGGAGCAGAATGGACTGAGAAGACTCTGCAGTGGTGGTGATGTGCAATGTCTATTCATTGTTTGTTTTCCTGTTGAAGGCCAACAAATGTAAGACTAGTAGCCCTGTTGGAAGAAAAGGTGAGAGTGCTAGAGCAAAGAGTGACCATCCTCAAGGTAATAAAAGAAGATGAAAAGTTTTTAGATGGAGAGGTGGCACTGAAACAGCTAAGAGGAGAACAGAAGCAAGAAGTGCATCAACAAGCTGAGGCAGAAGAAGAAACATCTGAGGGAAGGGAAAATGAGGAGGAAACTCCCTGAAAAAGGGTGACAGATGCAGAAGACCTAGAAGACATTCTGCACCAATAGGAGCAGTGGAACTTTCAAACTGCTTTAAGTTTCTTGGGGAAGAAAGGAGTGAGAAGCCCACTGCAGAGAAACTACACAGCACAGTGAGTAACTCTGAGGAAGAAGCAAATGGTCTATCAAGTAAGGGGAAAAGTTTGCAACATCAAAAGGAGAAGAGTGATCGTTGTGGGAGGTTCCCTGTTGTGCAAGATGGAAAAACACACCTTGGACTCATCAGGGGTGCTGCCTCCCAGGAGCAAAGCTCAAGGATAGAACTATGAGACTGCCAGTGCTCATAGAACTTACTTATGTACAATCCACTGACACACACCCCTTCCTTCTCATTCACGAGGGAACTAACAACACTGCCAAAAGAAGCTTTGAGGGAATTACAGCAGACTTTGAAACCTTAAGAAGGAAAATTAAGAACACTGGGGCCCAGATAATTTTCTCCTCAATCCATCCAGTTCGCAGAGGAGGAAAAGACAGTGGGGTAGGGGTGGGGGCGGGGGCGGGGGGAGGATGACAAAGAAAAGGCTCAATTCCTACTTTGGCTCAGCCTTCTCCCAAAAGAACTAAAACCCTCCTGACAAAGGTGTAGTACAAGTTAAGGGGCAGGATGGCAGCCCAAGATTGACAGGCAAATGGTCAAGGATCTTGTAATTCATAAAATCATAGAATCATAGAATAGCAGAGTTAATTAATTAATTAAAAACATTTGTATGGCATCCTTTATGGCAATCGTCTCTTAATTGGGCAAAATGAATTCAAATCACCAAGACCAGATGGACTTCATCCCAGAGTCATAAAAGAGCTAGCAGAAGAACTCTCAGAATCACTATCTATCATCAAATGAGAATTCATGGAAAAGAGGGGAAGTGCCAGATGACTGGAGAAGGGCTAAAGTTGTCCTTATCTACAGGAAAGTAGGGGTGGGAAGATGAACCTGAGCCTATAGACCTGTCAGTCTGACATGAATCCCTGGAAAATTTCTAGAGCAAATTGTAAAACAAGCAATCTGCAAACACCAAGAAGACAATGCAGTAATTACTAGAAGCCCACATGGATTTCTCAAGAACAGATTCTGCCAGATGAATCGAATTTCATTTTTTGACTAGGTAACCTCCCAAGTAGACTTTGGGAATGCTATGGAAATAGTCTATCTAACCTTTGATAAAGTGCTCTATGGCATCTGATAACCAAATTAGCAAAAGGCAGGCTTGATGGTGCAACCATTAGGTGGGTCCACAGTTGGCTCCAAAATTGGGCCCAATGATTTCTCATCAATGGCACATTCTCAAACTGGGGATTGGTGACGGTGCTGCAGGGTTCTGTCCTTGGACGTCTAAGAGACATTTAAAAAGCATCTGGCTGGTCAACTGAATGGGTTGGTGTGAAAGGGTGACCTGCAGTAGCAGGATGTTTTGGTCCCTTCCGACTCTACTATTCTATGACACAGCATACCTAGCAAATTCATGGAGCTTCTTGACATGCATGAGTTTCTACCCCAAGCAACAAGGCCTTTTCCTCAATGACTGGTCTCCTTATTGTTGCCTTGATTTTACTGCTTCATCTTGACTGATATTCATTCTTTTGCTTGCTCTTGCACAAGCTGTTTAGTAGTTCTTCCTCTGCAAAGTGCTCTTTAGTCACATCCTCCAATGCCTGATGGTGGTTCCTCAGAATCCATGGTTCTAATGGTGTAGAGTATCTTCTGGTTTTTCTCTCTGAGCTTGCTGTTGCTTTTCATTATCCTGTACCTCCCTTCACTGTTGCAGTTCTACTATGCTAAGAACTCTTCATCTTCTGTTCTTCCCTTGACAGTACATACTTGTCATTCCAGTACTCATGATGAGCCCATGATGAACACTACACTTAGAAGAGACTGTTCCTGGTCTTCCTGCAGGCCATAAACTTTATTTATTTATTTGTTTATTTCATACGTTTATACCCTGTCCTATCACTTTAAGTGCTCAAGACAGCTTACAAGATATTAAAAAATACAATAAATATAAAACTACTATATAAAACATTTATTAAAACAATATAAAACACATCACAATAGAAAATGTGACTGAGAAAAAGGGGGGGGGGAATAAAATAAAATAAAATCCTAAAATGTCTAAAAACATGAATTGTTAAAACAACGATCAAATAAAAATGTCTTACCTGGTGCCGGAAAGAATATAATGTCCACGCCAGGCAGACCTATCTGGGGAACTTTACTGTGAAACTCTAGTTTCATTTCTCTTGTAAATCTGATGAATCCATCTGAGATCCATCCATCCCTCAAATGTGTTGCATTGTAAATGGAAATTGTTATTTCTGAGAGCAACTAAAGCAAAATGAAATGCAAACATGTTTTCTATTTGTGAGGAGTTTCCTACTGTGAAGATTTCAACTAAGATCAGACTGGAAGTGTGGCATCACATTGCCACTAATAGATTAGTGCCAATGCTCCATCCCTGTAAACCCTCCGGGTCAAAGGCATCCCCACCATCCTGCAACGACATTCCCAAGTAAATTGCATCTGAAATTATTCTGTGTAATTAAAGATATAGAAGCCCCAGAAGCAGAGGAAGTGAGGAAATCTGTTTACTACTTTTTCCTCTTCCTGTTCTGCTAAAAAAAGTAAAGAGATAGGGAAGCAGGGCTGACCTTGTCATTAAACAGAAATTATCAGTTCGCATGACAAGACAGGCCACTTGTGTGTGGGTGTTTGGATTTGTATTGGTGTTGGCTTTGGTTTTGGATTTTGCTATTTTTGGTCTGTTATGTCATCCAAACTCTGGCATGGCATTTCACTGTGATACATTTGGTCTTAAGAAACCCGAATAGGAACAATGGACTGCTCTACCATGGTCTGCTCTACCAACAATGGTCTGCTCTACCACTGCATTTTTTCAGTAGCAGTGTCATGTCATCTTGTTTAGACTCAGAAAACACCACTCTTCCTAGTACCAAGGCCAAAAGCAGAGAGTTGTTGCCAGTGCCTGTTCAGGAAGCCCCACCAACAGCTGCCATTTTGCAAGGCTGTCAGAGGCACCCCCATTCTCCCACCTCCTGCCCTAGTTATTTTTGTGCCAGGAATGGGCGATCAGCACAGCACCACTCACCCGATCCCCCCACTGCATCCCATGCAGCTGCGGGAAGCCCACGTGGGAGCTCAGGGCATCAGCTGTGTGGCAATGCTCTGGTTGCAGGCTGTACCTCCCAGCCATTTCCCTGTTGGTAAACCTCTCTTACAAGCAGGAATTAGAAACTGGGAATGCACTGCCTTCCTCTTGTAGCTCCCATTGCACAAAAGGACCTGGCTTGGAGACACCTCTCTCACAAGCAAAAGCAAGAAGCGGGGGTGGGGGTGATTGCTGCCTGCCCTTCATCACGGAGGCTACTTGCCAAGAAGGCACTTGGATGTGTAGCCTCTCCCACAAGTGACAATAAGACACGGGAATGAGTGGAGAATCAGCTGAGCATCTCTGCCCAACTGATTCTTTCCTTGCCTGTTTATGTTCATGAGGTACTTCGCTTAGGGCATGTGGGACTTAGCTGAGCAGCACAGTTTCTTTCTGTAGCTTTATCCAGCTGATCCTCTCCCCCATTTCTGCCTGATTGTGGACTAGCCACCTCCTTCTCCAGTGGCCTCCTCTGGAGCAGCAGGCAAGGGTGCTTGCTCAGCTCCCTCACCCTCTTTGCTGTGCTTCAGCAGGCAGACAGAGGTATGGTAAGCGGAATTCAGCTCATGATCTCAGCTGTCAGAGAGGAGCCCCATTCCTCCCCATGATGTCTGCTGGGATACTGCCTGGAGAGAGAGAGGAAAGGAGATGGCAGAAGGGAGGAGAGTCACTGACACAGGCTTGATTTTCTATCAGGCACATTGAGGTAAAAGCCGTGAACCATGGTGATTATGTAGGGGTGCTTCTTGTGACATGTGACTCCAGCCAATGAGAGCTGTCTTCAATTGCAGCAAATGCCGTGGTCCAGTTGTCAGTGATGAAGAAATGTTCAACTACCAGTCCATTTGGCTTTTGCCACTTCGGGTGGCAAAATTTCTTGGGCTTTCCTAAAGGGAAGCAACATGTTTGGGTGCTGGGAGTGACAAGCATGGCTTTAGGATTGCAGAAGACTGTCAGGACTGGGACAATACCACTGCTCTGTTTCTCCAGGGATCTTTTCTAGGTTTCCCCTAGTTCGGACAGGATGGTAAACTTGAAGAAAACATTGTGTCAAATCCAGACAGTCGCGGAGGCTTTCCCCATCCCAAGTTAGCATCACCATGTGGTCGTGCTTTGTGATTATTCTTTTCAGCTCAGGGCAAACTGTCCCACACAGGCAGAAGAAAACAAGTCTTCAGTGAAAAGCCTTCTTGGAATAATTCAGCAGAGACCAATTCCCCTCCTTTAAAAAAGTAAGATTTAGCTTCCTACAGTACAGCATTCCAATTCCGTACCACCAAAAAAAAAAAAAAACCACCATCCTGCAGTATCCCCAATTAAAGTAAAGCCTCAGGATGTGCTAAAGACTGGGAGGAAATCTTTGAAAGGTTCCTCTTAATTGGTTCTGAGATTCAGGCCTGTTATCAGAACCGAACAGAGAAGAATCAGTATTAACACCTGGGCTCATGTCTATGCAAAATCCAGAATTCCTAAAGCAGCAATTAAATGGCTTAATCTTAAAAACCTCCAAGGTTCAATTCAGTTAGTTCTGCACTGAAGGGTGGTGCTAATTCTTCACGAATTGCTGCTTCACATCGGCCAGTGCTGGTTTAATTTCCATACCATCCCTGGCAGTCTCTCCTTTGAGCTCTTTGCAGGGCTTTGAAACTTCTTCCAAGTGACTTTCTTATGTGTCCTTTTAACACACTCAGATGATAAATATTTGTGCCTGGAAGCATAGCCTTCTCTCTCCCTGCCTATCTCCATTCATCTCCCTATGCACACTCTTCCTTCTGGTGATTTTCTTTTCAGCACTCGTTGCAAACATGTTCGCCTGTTCACTTACATTATGTTCCTTTCATGCCCCCCTCAGTCGACCTCTTTAACTCTCCATGATGTCCTCACAAATTCAAATCTGATTGGCTACCTGACATTGTAATGTCATTTGATGACTACAGGATCCCCGATGCAGGGGAAAGGTTCATTAAGGAGAAGGTTTAATTAATTAATTAAGGGGAAGCCTCTGTGCCATGAAAGATATTAAGGAGGTGGCTACCCAGAGGAGGGCATCTTCTGCAGTGGTGTCCCAACTATGGAATATGCTCCCCAGAGAGGTTCTCCTGGTGCTGATGCTATATTCTTTTTGGTGTCAGGCGAAAACTTTATTTTCCCATCATTTTAATGTTTAGATTATTTTAACTAGGCTTTTATTATCTTAGTCGTTGGATGCTGTGCTGCTTTGTTTTAACTTTTCAATTTTTCATTGTAAGCCATCCTGGGATGCTACTGGTGGATGGGTTAGAAAAGCTTTTGATTAATTAATCAATTATGTCATTAATTCTTCCAAAGCAGCAGCAGCAGCAGAAGAGGATACTGGGAATAAACAAGGTCAGTGGGCAGGGTGGGGGAGTGTGACTATCCACACACTCAATGGGTTTTTCCAGGAAATAGTTATATTGCACAGAATTTTCTTTTCAACTCCCCAAATATATATTGAAGAATATTATTTACCTCCTGACATATATTTATATGGGTCAGCTGGAATAGCAGTAATGCTGAAGTACATACATTTCCTGGACCAGGAATTCTTACATCACTACCACTTATGCTTCAGCTGCACATTTTAATGGGATATAAGTCCTTGTAGCATTAACAACATTTTGGAGCTTTTAAATCAGCTGTGACCTATTCACTCAGAGGGCTGCTCCAGTAATGCCATGCCACATCAGGGTTAATGATGGTTCATGACATGATATGATTTGCAGAGTGCTTTTTCACCCATTATATTCCCCTACTTTTTGTGTGGGTTAGGTTATCACATACTCTGTGATTTCCAGAAAGCTCAGCATACAGGGCCAGAGGGCTCCAAACATTGCAAGCTGTTGTTAAATCATTATACCACTGTCAGAGGATGATAAAAAGTAGAGCAGGGTCATGGTTCTCAGTGACTGCATGATACCTGCTTCCTACAGCTCCATGTAGCCATCTGGTTACACCATTTACTAGGACTTTAGTAGAAATGAGACCTCTAACTTCCTTTTTGGTTTTAGTTCCTTCTCTTTCTCCTCCTCCTCCTCCTTCTTTTCTAGTAGGAGAGCTTAGCTGATCTGATCTTCTATGGCAGATTATCTATCTTGAGAGCAGTCCATAATTTTTTTTTCTTTTCTTCTCTAAAAGCCACACACAGTCCTCATGCAAATACCACCGATGGGCCATGGTGAAAAAACTGGTAGCTTCCAGAGGATTTTTGCCATTGAAAGCAATATGAAGAAGGTCTTTCAGGGAGCAAAAACTATGTTGCTTATAGAACCAACACAAGGAATAGTTTCCCTAGTCCTGCTAGAATTATTTACTCTGCTGGGGTCCTTGCAAAGAGACAGTGGTTTACCTGGATTTCATCAAGGCCTTTGACAAAGTGCCAAGTGATATCCTGGTTGAGAAATTGAGGACTTTGGGGATAGACTGATGCATTGTCTGATGGATTAGGGCATGATTGACAGACCTAAAGCAGAGGGTTACTATTAGCAGGGAATTATTGGGATGGCAGCCAGTGATGAGCAGGGTCCCCCAGGGCTCTGTCCTAGGGCCAATCCAGTTCAATCTTTTCATCAACAGCATGGAAGAAGGGGTGACAAGTCTGCTGATCAAATTTGCAGATGATACTAAAATGGGGGTGGTGGACACAACTGAGGAGAATATACCCCACATCCAGAAGGATCTGGACAGACTTTAATATGCTGTTTGTCATCTTTGGAAACAAAAAGGCTTGAGATTTTTCTTTCTGTAACTCACCAGGCCACAATTCCTGCAGAACCCTAAAGAAACCTAATGAATCCTGTTTCCTAGTGCTTGTGTATTTCTGCTATTGGCCAAATTCAACAGAAAAGCTTGATGTTCTCTCACCATCACTTTATTTCCAAGCTACGAGACAATCAATAATAAAGGACAAAAGAGAGCTTGCCCCATTATAATAACATAGTCTTTCAATAGGAAATGACAGGGAACATTTGGCAACTAAAGGTTCTATTGATGCTAAGCACTGTGTCCTGGGTTATAGAGTTCTATTCTGGACAGATCTTTCTCAGGGGTTAGTTTAGGTCAGGTTTCCCAGGGAAACAATTTGGGAAGAGATCAATCACACAAAAGCTCCAATTATGGCTAAAACTGGAGGCTAGATAAAGTTCTTTGCATGTTGCTCCAGCAAGAACCAGACCAAGCCTCAGAGTCGGAGGACAGCAAGGCAACATCCTCTGAACCCAGAGGAACTGAACATCAGAATCTTTCAGGAGAAATATTTCCTGGTGAGAAGGAACGCTTGAGATACCTTTTCATAACCAAATCCCCTTCCTGAACTATTAACTCTGGGGCAAGAGGTCCCCTGAGAATAAGGGGTCAGGATCCTCAGAGAATGATGGCTTGGGGTCCATCTCCATATGCTTCGAGAGGGGACAATTATAAGCAAAGTTGCAGGTCCACCAAAGACAAGTCCAGTTTGGGTCTCCCTTTTTGGTTTCAGAAAGTGGTCAACTCATCTCCACCCATTTGCTTTTCCTTGGGTGAAATCAGGAATGCTCTTCAGAATGAAATCTGAAGGCAAAGTTTTCCCGTATGAGGTAAAGGTGCTGGCCATATTTCAGAGACAGCACTTCAAGTGGGTGGGAGGATCACAAGGAGAGCTATTAACGTGTCTGGAAGAGAGAAGGGATTTGCTTTCCTTCCTGCTTGTGTATGAAAATAGAGGTGCTCCTAGTTCAGGCATTCAGACATTTTGCAACAGGTCTCAGCAAGGGGACACAGCTGCACACAGACAAGCACTCACTCTTACATACATGCGGATAATCATCCAAATACACACAAATTAAAGGGTCACTGCTTCAGGATCACTGGAGACAGAAAGAGGCTTCCGTTCCTCACCTAAGTGGCACCAACAAGGTTGCAGCTTTAATCTACCACTGTAAATGGTGATACAGCAGTGAACTGGAGTAGGGATTATAGAGAGGGAGATGCTAATCTCCTCCCTGCACCTGTTTCTTCCAGCTTTACTATTGCAATTAGCATTGCAAAGCTGCCTTTCCCCCAGCCAGGAGTTGCAGTTTTCAGAGCAGCAGCTAGGATTTTTAGTGAACAAATGACAGAGCTTGGGTGCTGCCTGTGATCTACAGGTTGTGCTTCTGCTGCCCTTGATAGATAACCTGTGTTACTTCAGAACGGTAGGTGAAGCTGGGGGCAGGGTTGCCTTAACAAAATTCCCAATATGTAAGCATTTCCAAGAGAGCTGGGGAAAATGTATGTGTTCTTTTTACAGATTTGCTGTCTGTGTCTCTGATCTGGTCTAAAAGTTTCAAGAACAGTCTTATTTCAGCTTGGACTCATTCCAAGACCATTTTGCTGTAGTTGAATTCAAAATCTTTCCTAATAACTCATTTTAGTGTGCATCTCAAGTGAAGGCACAACCCTAGAAGGCACAACAGCCCAGTATCCAGAATAATCCTCATCCCCACATGCCATCACTATTAAGAGGGGTTACAGAAACAGTGATTCAACCAAATGAGTCACAAAACTGATCACACAATCTGAGAAGAAGCAATTTTGTGAAATGGCCCTCTTCAATTTGTTTAAACTTCATTTTACTAGTGGAAAAAAATCACTGATGGAAAAAATGGGCTTTGCTTCTGATTAGCCATAAACAGGATTGCGCTGTTAATTTCTACTTGTGATCTTCCATTATGATCTACCATAAAATACAGCATGAAATGCCTTTTAAAACGTGGGGTTGCTTTTGAATAAAATAGTCCAAGTAAGCAAGCCAGCCAGCCACTATATCTATTTTCCTGTCACCTCAGAATAAAGAATAAATGTCTGCACAACACTGCCCCTCCATTTGCAATGCATAACCTCTTGGTGGCACTGTGATACAGTGGGATAACCCAAGTATGAAAATGTATTTTCTTTTGCTTTCATAATTATTATTCCATTCTCCCCATTCTAGCCACCCTCACCCACTAGAATGTGCTCTTAAAAATAGAAGTGAAACTGCAGGGTCATTGTGTCATATACAGGAGGACTGACAGCACACAATAAATGACTCATGTAGAAAAAGTGGTTTAGAAATGTAATAAAGTTATCAGCTCAGTATGTCCTAGTGCGTCACGCGTACAGCATATATTTGTGTAGATAAGTTTGGTTCAGTCACTAGGGGCTTTGTTTTGTTGTGTTTTTGGACGGGTATTTAACACTAAAAATACCAAATGAAAGTACCACTGAAGAAAGGCTCTGCCTGTTCTATATAATTGTCTGCTCTTCTGCATGTTTTAGAAACATAGAATCAGAGTGAGTCAGAAGGGGCCTTCTGGGCCATCTAATCATCTAACCTTTTTATTTAAGCGTCATTTTAATTGTTAACAATATCTGCTTATTTATCTGGCCAGGGCGACTTCTTTTATATTGTTAATTTTATATTGTTATTTTTGTATTTTATTGTATTTTATTTTGTGTTGTGAGCCTCCCCGAGGCTTCGGCAAGGGGCGGCATAGAACTGTTTTAATAAATAATAAATAAATAAAATGATCTGTCCAGCCAGTCCACTCATAACATGCCTGTCATGCGCATGTCCAGCCTATCTTTAAATACCCTCGCTGATGGGGCTTCAACCACCTCCCGTGGAAGCCCATTCCATATCCTCGGGGTTCTAACTGTCAGGAAGTGCTTCCTGGCATCCAAATTGAACCTTGGTTCCCTGAGCTTTCTCCATTGGAATGTGGCCCGCACTTTTTTGTAGAAGAAAATAGGTCTCTACCCTCCTCTGTGTGGCAACCCCTCACCCGCTCTCACCACCTATATGTCGCCAACAGATCCCCTCAGAGTCTCCTCTTCTCCAGGCTGAAATGACTCAGTTCCTTCAGTCTATCTTCATATGGCTTTCCCTGCAATTCAGCCACCATCCTTGTGGCCCTTCACTGCACCAATTCCAACCTGGCTATATCCTTCCTGTAATGTGGAGCCCAGAACTGAACACAATACTCCAGTTGTGGGTGCACCTGAGTTGTATAGAGCAGCAGGAATGCCTCTCTTGATCTAGAAGCCACACTTCTGGCTATGCAACCAAGGATGGCGTTCACCCTCTTGACTGCTTTATTACACTTCTGACTCCTGTTTACCCTGCAATCAACCAGTACTCCAAGATCCCTTTCACAAGTGCTGCTCTCCAGCCTCTTGTCCCCTAACCTGTACTTATAGCACTCATTCCTATGCCCCAAGTGCAAGACCTTGCACTCATGCACATTGAGCATCCTGTTGTCCCCTTCCCTCTTCCAAGTACTATATTAAAACAAATATATAAATAATAGAACTCATTATTTTAGATAGATTTGTCACAGTTTCAGGAATAGAATAGAATAGAATAGAATAGAGTTTCTGTGATGGACAAGGGACCTATGGATAACAGGATTCAAAGATTTATTCTGGAGGAAAAAAATTGATTATTTTAAAATCCAAACAGGAAGAAAACAACCCTTCAGCCAGTTAACAGGCTGTTTAACTTTCCATGTTGCAAGACAATGACAAATGGAACTTGAGTAAGTTAACAGATTCTAAGCCAAAAAGCCAATATCCTTTAAAATGTGTTTCTTTCAGTACATCAGTCACTAAAGGAGCTTGGCTCCCACACTCTGTAGATAAAATTTTCTTGTTGGACAAAATCAAAAACTGGGAAATGCTAGAAGACAAAATTAGGTGGTGGCCATTGTGAGGCCATAACCAAAAAGAAGAATGTGGGCAATTGGGAATGACTGAAGAATTTCATTAAATTGTGAGCATTTGCCTCATTAACATGGTAATTCTGGACCAATTTTAAAGCTGTCTTCAATACTCATTAACCCAGCTGCATTCTAAAATGCACTTACTGTGAAAATAGAGAAAGGAAATGCTTTAGAAACATTTGCTATATAATTACCTCAGAAAGTTTTGCACACTTCATTTGGTTGAGGGCTTTGACATTCTCTGTTCTTGGAAGCCCCTGTGTGTTGTCATAGCTGTCGTGTGTGAATCATTTGCAGCCAGTCTCCCTGACAGGCCCACCAGGCCTTGAATTCATTGTCCATATCACTGCAGGCCAATGACATTCTGGACTCACTTAAGCATCCCAGACTCAGAGGAAGGCCACTGAGATGAGCAGCCTAAGAAATTTCTGCTGTTTTAGGGCGGAGATAGGCAAACTCTGAGCCCACCAATATCCCCATGAACCCACCACAGGCCACACCCATTGAAACCAAACTTACCATCCATAGTGATTGTCTAAGGAAAGTGGAGATTTTCCAAGTAAACCAGGAAAAAAGGGACAACATGACAAGCAAGCCTGTGTGGGTACCTCATTCCGTTTCGGCTCAATTCCTTTTGTTTCTACCAGGACCTACCTGACAGATAACCAGGTTTCTACTTTATCGTAATCTCCATCCAGGACTGTACATACCATGATCTTGGGTTCAGACAACATGACAAGACATGGTGGCACAGAGAAACCCTAGAAAAAACCACAGAAGTAACCACATTATAGTGGCCAAGAACTTTGGACAATTCATTATCATTTTCTGTTTAAGTTAACATGAGCATTTATACACATTTTAGTGCAACTTCCTTATGTACTTACTCTTTACCATTCTTTCGCTATGCAGTTTTTAACCAAAGAAAGCCACTACACAATTCAAAGAAAAGAGCAGATAAGTACATTTCGGTTTTCACTCTGTCTGAAAGACTGAACAGAGGTTAGTTTGTAGCAATGCAAACTGGAAAAAAAATCTCCATCTGTAGCTGATATAAATGCTGATCTAAACTAAAGATCACCAGCTTTTGGGGTTCACTGTACTCTCTCAACGATAGTCTGGAGACTGAATATATTGCCGCATATACAAATGGCTGTGACCTAGAACCACATTGGTTTAGCAAGGGCCTGGCCATTATTGAGAACAGATATATTGTATACAGATATGTATATTTTAGACAACTGTTTTGTATCAAGTTAAATTTTCTGTTTACCCCAGTTTAAGAATGTCCAAATCATCATCATGAAAGCCAGTGTGTTGTAGTGGTTGGAGTGCTGGACTGGGACTCAGGAGATCTTGGCTCAAGTCCTCACTCAGCCATGGGACTCACTAAGTGACTTTCGGCCAGCCACAGATTCTCAGACCAACCTATCTCACAGGGCTGTTATTGTCAGGACAAAACTGAGAGAAGGAGAAGGAGCATGTAAGCCACCATGCATTCCTTGAAAGGAAAAGGGTGGGATATAAATATAATAAATAAATCTTTGAATTTCATCTTGAATCTCATTCCAGTCTCAGATTTTGACAGAACACATGCTTGATTTTGCCTGTGTATTTTCATGCATACTTTCCCAAATGTAAGCCTCAATAGTGCACATATTGGAATGTATGCATTCTTCTCCCATGGATTAATGCACATTTGTTCACATTTTTCAAAAATATGTATATCCATGCATATTTTTCAAATGTATACATGTTGCCAAACATGTTTACTTTTAGCCCATAAAGCTCACAGTGAACTGAAGCATTTGTGTCTGAGTCCAGTGGGCAAATCCTTATCAGAAATTAACTGAAAGGAATTTCTTACACATCCCTACTCTTCACACATTAGTTTTCTACTCAGCTTTAACTCCATGGCTAAGATGTGCACCACCAAGGAGATAGCAAGCAAATTCAAAACATAGAAACAAAGCAAGTCAGAAGGGGTCTCCCGGGCCATCTAGTCTGACCCCTGGCTCCAGCCAGCTCCACTCATGACATGTTTACCATGTGCTTGTCCAATTGGCACTCTAGGAAATGGTCTGTGATGCTCCCACTTGTTATCTGACCCTTACATTTCTACCAGTTTTGTATATTCTGAATAGCTGCAGCTTTCCGGGGTCTTTAGCAGGGGTTGTTCTCATCAGCTACTCCTTGATTATATTAATAACAGATGAAGGGAGTTGAACCCTGATCCTTCTATATACAGAGTTTGTGTTGCACCAATGAACTGTGACTTTTTCAGCTTGACAATATTGACATCATTGGCTATTGCTGGTGATTGAAGCACTAAGCTACAGGGTCTCAACCTGGCAGATGCAACTGGCATTTTGAACAACAGGTCTGGGGACCACATAAGGCCTAGAAGCATTCTGGGGAAATTAAATTAAGCTGACAAGTGGCTGCAAGCCAGGTGCTTTACTTTTCAACTGCTCAAAGTTAACACCCCTGCCTCAACTGTCTGTCTGTCTAATGTGGAAAAAGTCCTTCATGGGAAAGTCTGTGGGTGCACCAGACCTCACGGGTGCCAGACTGAAGTAGGGATACAATCTGGTCCGTTTCTCCCTGTCAGGTTTCTTCTAGTGCTCATCCCCATTGAGGAAGTGAGCCAAGCACTAAGGAAGTAAGTGAATGTTTGAAATGCCTCCTTGCATTACAATGTTTACAAGCAATATATGCAAGGGTGACGTGCACCGCCACGGCATGGCCAGATGTGCATGTGCAGTCCCCTCCACCCCCACAATGCCCCCCATACATTCCCCCATATCACCCCCATGACATAATGAATTCTCAGCATACCTCGGCATTTCCATGCTACCCCATTTGTCTGCTCTTGGTGAACCCTGCTCCCTCCAGCACAGCGGAAGACAACCTGCACATCCCCAGACAGCTTCTACATCATGTGCCACATGTAGGCGAAGTCCTATGCATGGAGAATGGACTGGTTGCACACTGGGATTGTGGGAAGACATTACACACAACGGGACTCAGTTCTCGATGAGTGTCCAGTGGGTGCTGGGGTGTACTTTCTAGGAACCCAGACACAGGGCTGTCATCCTACTGACTGAAGTCTAAAGGGCCAAAACCAGGGAATCTGCCACAAATTGATTAATTGCTTATCCTAGTACTGACCTTTAAGCATGTGCCTTTTTCTAGTTGATTTTTTTTCCCAGGCCTTTACAAGCCCAGAACAAAGCGGCTTAAGGGGTAGATACAGCTGACACAAGCAAACAGGTGGCCATCCCTGTTCTAAATTTTGACTGCCTTTTAAATAGAATTCTGTACATAGTCGTGTATTTGTGCTGCTGACATGGGAAAAGCAGGTCCTTGAAAATCTCTTAGCAAGATGTCTGTCTGATTATTTTCTATCCTACCTGGAGGTCATTATTAGCAAGTTAGTGCTCCCTGATTATCTGACAGGTGGTTATAAACCTTGACAAATGCCCCCTTCCGGCACAGAAAAAGTGTGCTTGTTCCTGGAAAGGGTTTTGAATCCTAATAACAGATTCTTTGATTGATACTTACTATGCCATTTAATTACAGAAATAAATGAGGAAGAGGAAAATTGTCACTTCCCCATTTAGTATCTCCAAATTAGACTCCAACTAATTAGATTCTCTGATTGGCTAAAAGGTTTCTAGAGAAATTTTAATGTAGCTCCCCATTGCAACAAGACAAAGGGGAAATACAAATCATCATCAAATGTCAACACAAGGCAAAAAAAGTTATATAGCTCTATCTATCATCTTTCTATCTAGAAAGAACACAGTCCAGCATCTTCGATCTGTCAGATGAGTAATTTATGGCAATAAATGAAATGCTTTTCCTGTACAATGACCGAGTATTTTTTCAGTATCTAATATTTATTCATATACTATTTTGGAGGATAGCATAGATCAATACTGTAGTGGAGAACACAACATTTATCTTGGTTTTGGCTTGGGTATAATATATTCTATATACTTTGCTTAACATCAAAACACAGTATATAGACCAAATGCAGAAAAATAATGCCACATATCTGCAGTTATTACCTATTAATCATGGCATCTCAATGCTGAGTGCAAAATGGAATTAAATATACGATGAATTAGATTTTTGCCAAAGCTGTCAGCTTTCTTTTGATGCTGTCCAGTGACTGAGTACAGATGTTAGTTTTTAAGCTATGTGAAGGATGTTGAAAAATGGATGATTGATAGAGCCACTGTAGTTGATGCCCATGTACATTCATTTTTGCTTCCATGAGAGCGTCTTAGCTCAACAGAGTTTGCAAAATTTGTAGTTCTTCCAGGGCCTGTAAAATCCATCCAGAAAGTCCATTCCTGAAAAGAAAGGGAAATATTACCTGCCTCTCACCTAAAGGGAAATGTTCATTGTACTATTGACTAAATAACAGAAATTGGGAGCAGAAAGCACATGTCATGTCCTCTTGCCACTCTGTAGAACATCTGAAGTGGACCTTAGAAAGGTAATTTGAGCCATGCATAAGCAAGAAGATGAATGCCCTTCTTAGATCCAATTCAGAGATGTAACTTATATGCTCAGAAATGGGTTTCTACTGATCAGATTCCAACCACAGTTAGGCTGTAGTTTTTTCACCTTCACCTGTGAATGATGTATTTTCCCAGTACTTTTCTGTATACCTATAAAGGTGAGTGGGGGACAAAAATTGACAAAGGGAATCATCGCGAGCCAGTGTGGTGTAGTGGTTAAGAGCATGGGACTGGAACTCAGACGATCTGGGTTCTAGTCCCTGCTTGGTCATAGAGTCAAATGAGTGACTTTGGGCCAGTCACAGACTCTCAGCCCAACCTACCTCACAAGGTTGTTGTTGTGGGGATAAGTTGGAGGAGGAGGAGAATGATGTAAGCTACTTTGAGCCCTTTGTAGGAAGAAGGCAGGATATAAATCGAAAAATAAATAAATAAATAAAACTTTGTAAACTGTATAGCTATGTATGAGATTTTCTGTCATAGGGCCTTGGGTACCACAGAAATACATTAAAGATGGAGAATTAGGGGGGGAAGGGTGTGTTGTATAATTAATCATCAACTTGAAGTTACTGTTTCTATTTCGCAGCAATGACAATGTGATCTCCACAATGTGGCTGGTGGGAGAATTCTAATTTATCACAATGACACTGACATAATTTCTCTTTGAGCCATCCTAGGAAATGAAAGTGATGATCCCCTGAACTGCATGTGACAATTATATTTAAGGCTTGTAGACATCAGCAATGTGTCCTAAGGAGGAGTTAGTTAAGGATGCCAAATGCTAGGCTAGAATGCAAGGGTTGCTTGGCCCTAAGTCAACTCTTTCCCCTGATTCTCTAGGAAAAGAACATATCTGAGAAGGAGTAGATGCATCTTGACTCTAAGTGGTTTTGCAGACTTGCATGCATGCATTAATAATACCTTCCACCACCCTTGTCTGACATTTTGTCAGTTTCACAGGTGATAGGCAAAAAAAGTTCGGCTTGCCAAAATGAGAAAAAGTATAATTCATATATTAGTGAAAACACCATCAAAATAATTTCTATTAAAAAGTACTTGTAGGACATTCTACATGAGGCAGGACTGCATAATTTTATGCTATTTTATGTTATAGGATATATGTAATTATTCTTTTGCTCTGTGGCATCAATCCTTCCTGCTCAGTCCTCTCACTGTTCACATGTATCCCATCAGCCTCTGTGTCAGAAATTCAGTCCTAAAGTGCATTTCTCCCTGTGCCTGAAATTCACTCCCAAGATGTATCATTCCCTTCCTGTGTTGTCTCCCTTCAGCACATAGAGGCTGACCTGGAATGGATCCCGCAGTTGTTTTTTTCCCCAGGAAATTCTGTAGCATTTCCATATCAGGACTATGGAAACTATTGACTTCAGAGAACACAACAAGTAGGACTGAAGTTGCTGGCAAGCAACCCACAAATGCTAGGTGAACATACTAGGAGCTTGGACTCTAGGCCTTTGTAAAACTGATCGGAGTCTGAGGAGCCAAGCCCAGGAAATCTGATGGATTTCCATACCCAAACAGATTTCTAACACATCCCAATGAAAAGTCACAGTGGCACAAAGAACCCATAGAACAAACCATTTTTTCTCAACACATTTAACATGGAGAAATACCAGAACTGGATTCAGACAACAAGAGATACCAGACCAACGTGACTTGTGTTGCCTGTATCCAGCCAAAGTGAGCATGTAGAAAATATTTGTAGGTAGTACCTCAACTAATTGGGCACTACTAAGAAAATCTACTTGCATTTTTCATTTTCTAGTGCATACTGCTAAAGTACTGGAAATTATATATCGAAATGTACAATCATTTCTTTACTCAATGACATGCTTCAAAGTTATGGTTAGGGTTTTATAGTTTTCCAATGATGGTCCATTTTTGTTTTAAATTGGTGTTCATAGTGTTTGTTCTTGATAGGGTCTGTATACCAATGCAATACCTTTGCTTGCTTATATACAGAAATCTATGCAGTAAAATACATGCACTAAAATGTGTTCAAGGATTCATGCAAGCTACTCAAAAGAAACCTCTCAGAAAATCACCTCAAAGTTCATAATGGATCAACCTTAAACCTGGAAGAATGGAAAGCTGATAAAAACTGAAATTTACAGTTTCATCCATACCTAATTCATACCAGAAATAAAATTTAAACTGGACCATGCAACATTCTATTCACTGCTATGGCATGCAGGGAGTCTTATGGCTAATAGGACAGGATGAAAACCAAATAAGTACAGTACAGAATTTTAGTGCATGAAGACATTATTGCTGTTCATCAGCAAAGATTCTTCTTTTGAATTTCTGTGGGATCCAGCTAGGATATTTAACACCCCAGGTGCAGGACTAGAAGTCTTTGCATGTGGTGCGATACCAGAGTGGCATCCCTATTTCACTATTATTTTAAAATTTATCTGCCCATTCGAAACTTCTGCATGACTTTTAGAACCATCCCCTTCCTTTCTTGCTCAGCTTCTTGTAAACAGAATAGGTAAGAAGTCTGAAAACACTACTGTAGGGAAGATCAAGAGAGGAGAAGCAATTTTGCAGGCAGAAACGTGGCTCAGGAAAAATTGGCTTGAAAGCCTGGTCACGTGACCGTATGGAGTCTTTGTCAATAGTAGACAACTGCAAGTTGCTATGCTCCTAGCTGCAATTGCTAGAGAACCCTACAGCCTTGCCTCACCTAGCTATCTACCAATTTTATATACTCCATACTAGTCCCCAGCCCAAAATGCACTCACTCAACATTAGGCTATACTGATCTTCCTAAAACTACTTTTTCAGATGTATGCAGCTCATCAACACTTCATTCCATTCTGTGTATGCTTCCTCTGCTATCATTGTTGTTTTGTTGTTAGCTAGTTATAGTCTTTGTTGTAAATAAGCTTTTAAGCTTTGGATACCAACTGCCATTTTAAACCTAGGCCAATTATTCGGCCTTAAACATAAAACTTTCAGGATGCAATCCTAGGTATATTGCTGAAAGTAAGTTCCACAGAATGCAACATAATTTCTTCATACATAACTATGATCATTCTGCCAGTTTATTACCTGCTAAGAATAAATCATGGTTAATCGAGAATGACATTTGGATGATATTGTCTCTAATCTATGAAGATCAGTAGATTATCTTGAGCTGGTTACTCAAGATATGGTATGGATGTTTGAATCAGCTACATTCGAGTTCATTGAAGTTCTGCAGCTCAGTGCAGGACTCCAAGTCAAAATATCCCTAACGAATGGATGTCCAGCTGCCTTTTAAATTCCTTCAATGTGAGAGACTCCATGACCTTCCAAGATAATTTATACAACTACACATCTCTCCCTTTAGCATCTCCTCATAGGGCTTTGTTTCCAATTCCCTAAACATCTTCCCCTGCCTTTCCTCTGAATCTTTTCCACTTTGTCTGCATCTTTCTTCAACTTTAGTGCCCACAACTGAACACAATACTCAAAGATGAGGCCTAGCTACTGCTGAATGTAGAGGACCTAGTAATACTTGCAATAATGAGGCCAAAAATAGCATTTGCCTGTTTTGCAGCCAAATCACATTGTGCACTTGTTTTCAGTTTTTAGCCAAATCACATTGTGCACTTGGAACTTCAACAGTTCCAAGATCCTTGTAGTTTACAGTGTTGTTCAGCCAAGCATCCCCCACCCCCAGCTTGTAATGAAGCTGTTGATTTCTTCTTTGTGGGTGTAGAACTTGGCATTTGTCCCTATTAAATCTGATTTCTCTAGTTTTCAGCCCAGCACTTCAACCTATCAAGTTCATTTTTGTTGTGTTCCTGCCTTCTGTGATATTAGCTATCCCAACAAATTTTATGTTATCTGAGAATTGGATTACCATTATTTATACCTCTTAATCCAAATAATTAAAATGTTGCCCAGGGTCAAACTCTGAAGTACCCCATGAGTTACCTCTCCGCAGTACAAGAAGGTGTCATTAATATGCACTCTTTGAGTCTGATTCTGTAGCCAACTATGGACCTACTGATAGTTGTTCTGTCAAGCCCACTCTTGCAGAACAACTTAGGTACTTCTTGGAAAGGCCATTTTGGCAGAATAGGTCTCCCAACAAATATTATGTATATTGAAATCCCCTGTTGCTACTCTGTCATGCCCTCTCAAAACACTGGCTATTTACTTTTCCAAAGTTCCATCCTTATCTTGTCTTGGAATGGGTAGTTTGTAGTGGTCACCTACTATCACATTCCTGTTTTTCTGTGCTTCATTTATTTTAATCAAGATGCTCTCAATGGGGCTACTAAGCTAATCCTCCTGTATATTTGTTCAGAGGTATGTAATTTTAACATACCACAAGACTTCACCTCCCTTTTGTCCTTCTGTTCATTTCTTTCCCTTTCTACTCCTCTTCTAAGTACTGGAAAAATGGATAGGAAAACTCTCTGGGCCACACAGTTCTTTATTTTCCTTCCCAAAGCATAAAAGTTTGGTATGTTTTCTCCAAAGACCTGCCTGGTTCTGTCATTGTTCCCACATGAATGTGAAGGCAGGCATTCATGTCAGCAGGCTTTATGAGCATTGACAACCTTCAGTCACATCTTTAATCCAGCTTCCAAGGACACAACATAGCTGCAAGTCTATGGGTCTTTGTGATGCACATGGGTTTACACAGCAAAGACAGCCACTTGCAACTACCACTCTTTTCTTCTTCTTGCTGCAGGGCCTTAGGTGCATTGCCGCTGTTTCAGCTTCCTGTTTTCTGTCTCACAAGCTGCATGCAATTCTTCCCCTGCAGGCTGCCCTCTAGTCTCATCATCAAATAATTGAAAACATTTCCATTGTCTCACTCCTTCCACTGGTGCAGAGTGTCTTCTTCTTCTTTTCTTCCTGTTTCACTTCCCAGGAAGCTGCTTCTACTTCATTTTCCCAATTCCCTGAGTATTCTCTTTTTTTGCTTAGCTAGGAGTCAAAATTTTGTGGCTATTTCCTGTTAATTATTTCATAACTGTTTCAGTTAAAAGATAAATACTTCGGCAAGCATACCTACCAAATAAACCCATTTAGAGGAGAATCCTAAGAGACTACTACTTTTTAGAGTGAGGGCTCCAAGATGAGAGCCTCCACCCATCCTGTTCCCTACAGGCAGGAGCTGACCTGGGCAAACAGAAGAATGAAAATTCTTACAGGCTCCCCTTCCACTTTAAATGCAATGTGAGCCCATCTAGCTTCCTTACCTTTTAGGAGGGACAGCAAAGGAAGGGCTTCACTGTGCTATTGCTATGTCCTTTGGTCTCCTCCTGATAAAGTCAAAGAAGGAAGTACAAAAGCCGGAGAACAGATGAATATTAAGAAAACAAAAATCACGTCAAGAGAAGAGAAGAATTCCAGAACACAGAAGAAATTGTAACTGTGAAAGACTTCACATAGCTCAGTCCAGTTACCAGTTCAACAGAGAGATTGAAGTCAAGAAAATCAAAGACCACCTGGAAGGGCAGCAACTAAGGAACTACAGGAGATCATCAAATGTAAGGATGGTTCACTGGAACATCCAAGGGCAAGATCATACACACTATTGCTTTTTCATTTACTTTGTATGGCTGTGAAAGTTGGACAATAAGGAAATTTTACAGGAAGAAAATGGATGCATTTGAAACATGGTGCTGGAAGAGAGATTTGTGAATACCTGGACTGAAAAAAGACAAACTAGTGGGTGCTAATCAAATAAAGTCAGAACTTTCCCTAGAAGCTAAATGTACAAAGCCACGGCTGTCATACTTTGGACACGTCATGAGAAGGCCAGACTCATTGGAGAAGGCAATCACGAAAGGAAAGACCAAATATGAGATGGATTGACTCTGTAAAGGAAGCCATAGCCTTGAACTTGGAAGAGTTGATTGGAGTTGTCACAGACAGGGCATTTTGGATGCTTTCGTTCATAGGGTCTCAATAAGTTGGACACAACTTGACAGCACATAACAACAAAGGTGTCATTCACTTCTGTGTGTCTTCTATTTCAAGCCCAAGAGTTTCCTTTATAAGCAATCGTTTGCCTTGTTTGGCAGTTCACCATTCCAATGTTTGCTTTTTCTACCCTAATGCTGCTTCTGATTTCTTCCAGTAATTCTCACCAGCTGTGACCAATTTTGGCCACTCCAGAAATAACAAGGGATTAAGTTTGCTTATTTTTGCACAAGCATTGTATACAATCTTGCATCGTGGTAATAGGCTTGTAGTCCAGCCCATGCCACTTTTGACCTCTAGACTAGGGGTGTACAAGGAATCCATTTTATGGGAAAAATCATAATTCAGAAGCCATCATTTGCAAGAATCATAATCAAAAGGCCATTGTATAGTAGTTTACTGCCAAAGTTGGTACCTGCTTGCTTTGATACAATGTTCCCTGAAATTTATTGAGCTATAACACATGAAAATACAGGAAAATGAAAGTGGTAGTCACACTGCACCTAATGGCGATAAATGCATTAGATAATATCCATTTATTACAGTAGTTAATTAACTGCCAGCCATCTTCACAACTGTATGGAATTTGTTCTACAGACTCACAGCAAAATTACTATGTTTTCCCTATTTAGGAATGTTAAGAATGCAATTAATTAGGAAGGTAAACATCCAGTTATTTGCTAAGACTTGCCATAATGATCTGCAAACACATACAGAGCATTTTTATAAGTTTGCTTTCTGCAATCTGTGGACTAATAAATACAGGATTCCTACACCGGTTGCAGTGCTCTGCTTACAAAAACATTTCACCTAACCCCTGTCCCCTTATGAGACACTTTAATGTACAAAATCAATGATATTTCAAGAGTAAAAGTAGTGGATTTGCCTTAATTATGAAGCTTCTGGAGATATATTTGGTTGCACACACACACACACACACACACACACACACACACACTTTACATCAAGCTTGCAAAGCTATATCTATTTAATTAGGAGTAAGTGCCACTGAACTAATAAGACTTGCATATAAGTAGTTATATGGATTGGACTACAAAAGAATAATTTGCCACATAATCCTATTCAAATAAGTAGGTTGAGAAAGGAGGTGCAGCCTGCCATGCCCACAATCCCACTGCCTTTGTGTGCTAACTAGAGCGGATTTATTTATTTTTCAATAGTCCTTCACAAGAGTTGAGGTCCCTAGTCTACAGGACTAGGTTCAGTTTCTCTAATTTCACCAACCTCTGATACCTGCAAAGCTCCTTCTATCCTAAATTCATCTTCCCATTCAACCTTGATGCAGTGTAGAAATCCCTTCCAGAATTTCTACATCATGCTGCCTCATTCTTTCTTGAAATGTCCCTTTAAAACTCACCTTGTTTTTCAAAGTCCAACTATGTGAGGCTTAAGCAAAATAGAAGCACATTCAATTATGCATGTTGCACATTAAGAACATAATAGTCTTGCAGGATCAGACCCAAGTCCTATCTAGTCCAGCCTATGAGAAGCCCACAGCTGGACATGAAGACAACAGCATCCTCCATCTATCATTCTAGGGACTGGTATTCAGATATACGCTGCTTCTGATCTGAAGGTCGTACTGGCAACCACCAACAGTCTTGACCTTGTTGGTCCTCACTTCTGCATACTTCTTTGTGTTTGAAAGTCCTTCCTCTGTGTTTTTCAGTAAACTATAAACAAGATACTTTTATTTATTCTGTAAAGGATCATGAAAATTGAGAATGTTATCACTGCCGTTGCTTTCTCCCTCCTCCACAACTGCCAACTTGTAGATGTATCTATGGTTGCAATCACCTATATTTCATTCTGTTTTGTGCAGTAATGTGCAACATTATGTTGTAACCATCAAGAGTTGACAATGCATGCATTACTGTGACCTTGCCATAAGGGAGTGAGTGGCAAACACTGGGCTTTTCTAAAGCCATGTTATCACTGATGGAGCTATGACAAGAAGTAACTGAATTTATGACTTCTCTATGATAGTGGCTTTTCCCTTCTGTTTTCTCTGGCACTTCTTGCCTTTTCATGCAACGAAGCAGCTCCAAATAAACAAGACCCAGACAAATATCTGAAAGAATCTCGTGTCTGTGACTGGGTTTCCCTATTCCATTCTGACCAACTTAATGGGCTCTTTCACATTTCGGTTAATGTGCTGCGTGTCCATCCATGCTTGCAATGTTTTCCCCATTAACTTCTCTATCACTCTGGGGAGCATATCACCCATTGGTGAACAGTATCTATTTGGCACATGAACACAATGTGAAGGCTTGGTAGAACTCAAAAGAACAAGTTAGATGATTTCCCCAGATGCAGGATTTATTAAAAAGGGTCTCTGAATAGGGAAAAGCAGATAAAATATTCAGCCTGAAGTCGGACCATATATTTGTCAGCAGCAAGTCAGAATGGGTAGCCCTCATAAATCCCTCACCGGCTCAAAATAGCAAAATTCCTGCAAATATAAATGAATTTGTTTACCTTTGTTGTCTATGGAAGTCTGACTAATCATAACAAGGGAAGACACACTGAAGATTTGTCATCATATGACCCCCCATATCATGCTTGGATAAAGTGTTTCTCAGATGTTGATCATAATCCATAAGTGGGTCCTTAGATTCTGGATGGATCATGCAATAAAAGGATTGCTTCTAATTTGGGTATTTTTTTTTTTTCTCTTTCTTACTCCATACCAGCAACACACAATTATGTGTTGAATATACTATTTAAGAAACTCCCTCCTCCCTCCTACTTGTCATGCCATTCTTAAATTCCATGCAAATACATATTAGCTTAGGTGGACTCCAGGGGATGGTGGAGGATAGGAGAGCCTGGAAGAATGTTGTCCATGGGGTCAGGATGGGTCAGACTAGCATAGTGCACGCGCACGCACACACACACATATATGTTCATTGTTCCTTCTAGTGCTTTTATACTACTCAGAGTGGCTTCTAGAGTGACTAAAATACAACATTCCTATGCATAAATTCTACTCACACACATTAAAATGAACCAGGACAACACCATAGAAACCTATTCAGTGTCAACAGTTCATGTGATGCCCTCATGTTTTCAGTTGCAGAGGGAGAAACGAGGGCACAAAAGGTGGAGCTAGTTTTCCAGTGGCTTTCCTGCTCCTTGATGCTCACAACAAAAACTGAATGCCTAATGGAGGCAAATCAAGAAAAGCCCTGCCAGATCCTGGCCACCACCACTGAATATCTATATTCTATCATCTATCTTACTATGCCTATACAACTGTTATATATCCAATATTTCAATTAGCCAATATCTTTTAAGAACATAAGAACAAAAGAAAATAAGGGGCCATTCCTATCAATTACTTATTTGATTCTCATAAGCCCCCAGTACCTGAGGACTACAAGCATTAAGTGCAGCTGGGGATGGTGGATGTGATCTCTGCCTCCCTGTTTCTTCCCCTCTGAATTTTAACTACATAGACATTTTGGTCATCTAATAGTAATGTTTTGGGAGGGGAGGGGAGGGGAGAACCGCCAGCTCCCTGGACTGCCAGCCCCCCTTTTTGCTGTTTCTCGGGTCAAATTTCTATCTGGAAAGGAAGCGAGTGTGGTTCTTTCCATGTTGGGTGTGTATGGGGAGAGTATTTATTTATGTATTTATTTATTTAAAGTATTTATATGCTGTCCTGTTGCAAAAGCCTCAGGACAGCTCACATAGATAAAATACAACAAAATATAACATAGATAAAATTATCAACCCACACTGGCTGCAGTTGATTTAGAGTTGATTTAGACTATAAATTCCCAACAAGATCGTGGAACATGAATTATCCTGTGGCCCCCCAGATAATGTGTTGAGGCCATAGTATCACATTATAGAACTTATTTATAAATAGGTAATGTGAGGAAAGTAGAAATGTATTGAGCCTACCCTGGACTGTGGCTGGGCAATATGTGGCTCTATGTATGTTTTAGCCTACAAAATCAACTCCCATACGTTTCAGCCAGTGTAATCAATGTGATGAATCATGAGGGTTGGAGGCCAGTTCATATGGAGGGCCACAAACTGTCCACTCTTGGTTTCGGTGAACTTTGAGATTCAATTAGTCTTGATTAAAACTATCTAGTTCAGCCACCAAAATCTCACATCTTTGTAAATAATAGTGGTAGATGAAACGATCATTTCCATAGGCACAAGCAAGCTGGATAATTTATTGATTGTGAAGCAGTCAACACGTTTGTTGATAGTTAATGAAAGATAATTTCCTTGGAGGATATTGCTGGGTTCAGATTTTTAAATTTAGTGCAGTCACTCCTTAAACTGAAAAATAATCCGAACTGGAAAAACTGTTATCTCTGTGTCTCTCTCCTAATCTTTCTCTTTTTAAGTTGTGAGCCACCCCGAGGCTTCGGCAAATGGGGCGGCATAGAAGTCCTCTAAATAAATAAAAATAAAAATAAATGCTGGTTTTCCAGGTTCCTGGATTGTATGTATAACCTTCCATGGACACAAGAGGTTCAGACCATTTTCCTCCATCCATACAAGGCAATAGATACAATGACATAAGATGACGTGCTGGAACTTGGAACATGGAACATGGAAGAGGGAATGCCTGAAGAAGGGTTTCAAGTACCCAGGGCAAAGTTAATTGGTCAAAATTCAAGGTGAAACAAATTTAAGATTTGAAAAATTAGAAACTAAGAGAAGCAAAAACATTTAATGAACAGTTTTGTCCATTCCCAATAACAAGAGACAATGTCTCTTTTGTGCTATGTACTGCTCTTTTAGCTGTACACTGACTGTACAGGGCAAATGCTTTCTGAGCCCAGTAGCTACTCTTGGTGTGTGATAAACATAAGTCTATAAATCATACTTATCCTTAGTCTGGCCCCTAGATGTCATTTCCTTGGTCTAATCTGCTGCCTCAGCTTACTTAGCTGAATGAGATAATGTAGGTTGCTGTGGTGATCCCTACTCTCTAAGGCAAGAGAACTGAACCTGTACCACCTCCTTCCTCTTTTCATGCTCAGTATTGTAGAATGAGAGAAATATGGCATCATCGCCAACCTGAACTTAGTATATTCATTCAGCAAAATGGCAGAAGAATCTGATTAAATACCCTGCTAACTCCAGAGTCATGTGGCTTGTGGTTCTCAATAGGAAGGGATTTGTCCTAGTTTTTCATTCACCATAATATTAAAAACATAAAATAAAAACACTGAAATACAGCAAAAGGTAATTCCAGTGCAGAAAATCTGTACATTCTATATGCTATTACAGACATAGATACAGCTTAAATTGTGTCTGTGAGATGAATTTCAAAGACATGTATTGCCAGTATCATCATCCAGCTCTTGTTATGTGGTAAGTCATTTTCTATTGTCAACCTCAATGTCTAATTTTAGGCTCCAGAGTTAGAAAACTGACCCCTTGTGATTCATCAAGTTCGCATTTTAAAAACATGCTGACAGCTTGATGACACTTTGAAAAATGTGTTTTTCAAAAACAAAATTAATCAATTCTTTCATACCTAGTTCAAGAATAAAAGAAATTATATTTTAAACCTGTTTACTGCTTCATAAAGACATTCATCATCATAAAAGCAGCAGTGCATTTTCTGGAGGTGGGGACTGTGAAATACAACCAATCCACTTTGACCAAGTTGGAGTTTGAAAGAGGTGACCACAGGCCAGTAAAATAACTGAGCAAATATACTGAGGATCAGGTCAGCAAATATGCATGCCTCTAGGCAGAAAAGGGCTTTATTGTCTCCTTTATTTGGAACAAATATTGTTTTTGTTTTTTATTTCTCAGATTGAATTGAGCATGTAGAAGTGAAGATCAATACTATTTTAATTTTTAGATGAACTTCAAATACTAACCACCAGCAGCAATAAAGCAGTTGAATACTGTGTGGGATAAAGAAACAGATCTCTCTCTCATTCTCTCTCCCCCCACCCCTGCTCTCTCTGTGTGTTTGTGTTCCCTGCCTGTTCAAGGAATACCTAGAACATCCAGTTTTCATACTTAATTTACCAGCACTGAATCCTCTGCAAAAGTGGCCATCTCTAAAGACCTCAGAGGGAGAATTATTGCCCTTGCTATTCTCCTGCAGATGTCAGTTGGAATTCTCTGAAAGTGGCAAGTGTAGTGTTTGTATTCTTGTACAGATCAAACACACTTCAAGTTCAGCATGAGCAAACAGTATTCCCCTGTGGCGCTGTTGTCTCAGTAGGGAAACTTGTTTAGTGTTATATTTAGGAAGCATTACACTTATAAATGTAGGGAAAAAAATCACATGAGTGAAATTAACAGTCTATCTCAAGGGTTGCCTCAAGTTAAATGCAAACCTGGCATAGACGTTCAGTTCCCACTAGTGCTGCAGGGGGAACGATGTGTTTAGCTACATGGGATTCTACATGCTGTTTGTTGCCAAATGCGCACGAGCCTCCCCATGTGGCAGATTTTCCTCTGACTCCCTACATGCAAAATTAAAAAGTAGGTGAGGAACAGGATAGTAGCAGGTTGCAGGTGAACAGTAGAGGGTTGGCAGGGCAAACTTTAAGTCTCTCGCTTTTGCTCCCTGGGAAAGTAGTTCAGTGACCTATGAGAAATAAAAGTGACCACCAGTGCATCTGGGAGTGTCTGTTCCAGTTCTGATGTACTGGACTCTCAGCAGTGAACAGATGGTATATTTGCCCGGTTTAGCAAGCACCACTTGGATTTCCTGTAGTTCAGCATCATGGACTATGGGAAACAGAATAATATTGCAGGACTAACGGAACACAGTGGCTCTGTTCTCCCACAATGCTGACATGCTGCATGGTTTTTAGCTAGTGTAGATTCTTATTTGAGTGAGGCTGTCAGGTGAGCACATGGTTTCCCTGCTTGTGTGGCTTCAACCATCCTGCCTCAGTCCTCCCACTGGTGGCACTTCTGGCTCTCCTCTGCTGCTCTGCTCCATGCCAACATATAAGCATAACTGCCTACACCCACACCTTTCCCTCCCCCACGTACCTTTGCTCTAGACATGCCCATGTTTCTGTCTCCAATGCCGGAAAAGTCCTCCTCCTTCCCCAGCACCCCACTTTTTATTTCCCAGTCCCAGGCAATTTATTAAAAACATTTATTTATTTATTAAAACATTTCTATGCCGCCCCATTTGCTGAAGCCTTGGGCAGCTCACAACAGAAAATTAAAATACAAGAAATAACAATATAAAATAGAAGGGGCAATAGAAGGGGCAATAGAAGGGACAATAGAAACATAGAAACTGAGTGAGTCAGAAGGGGTCTCCCATGCCATCTAGTCTGACCCCCAGCTCCAGCTGACTCCGCTCATGACATGTTCTACCAGACTTGATTACTATGCTGCATCTGACTTGTTGGATTAAAACTAGTGCAGGGCCAGTGTAGGCTAGATGTGGGACTAGCCACAGAAGTATAGCAATCAAAGCCCTGCCAAATCACTTAGGTAAGCCACGACTTGCTTTGGTTAGAGAGCCAGTACAGTGTATTGCTTAGAGCGCTGAACAGGGATCTGGAACTAGGCTCTAGTCTCCACTCAGCCATAAAGCTCAGTGCATGACTTCAGGCCTGTCATTGACTTTCAGCCTAACCTACTTCACAGGCTCTTGTGAGGATAAGATTGAGAGGAGGAAGAGACTGACTTGAGCTCCCTGAAGCAAAAAAGTGGAATATGAATGACTGGTTTGCTGTTCAATAGAAACAGTTTCCAGATCCAGCAGTGGTTCACTGACTATCCCACACAGAATGACAGAAACATTAGGTGCTAATAAGGGCTATATAAATTCAGATTGCAGGTGGGTGGGTCTGCTGAATTTTAGAATGCTATGCCAAAGCCTCATGACAACAGAAAACTAGATAAATGAAACACTGGACTATGAATTTACTTTTGTTTTGATATGGGAATTTTTTGAAAATGACACCTTTCTATAATTAATAGACATTTTTCCTTATCAGTGCTGCTAATAGCTATTATCTATCTATCTATCTATCTATCTATCTATCTATCTATCTATCTATCTATCTATATCTTAGACCAAACTCATTGATTACTTATCGAGGGATGATATTGAGCAATGTGTGTATGAAACAGTCCTAAACTCTTCTTTCTTGAGAACGGATAAACTAGCATGAGCTTATAATCAATGTAAGAGTTGCATATGGGCAGATAATGGCTAGAAATTAAACAACAACAAAAACACAGTTTCTTAATTCCTTCACCTTTTTCAGCTCCTTTCAGATTTTGGGCTTATGTATTTCTCAAAATGAGTATTTGCTTCATTTTTGAAATAAAATTTTCATATGTGTTTTTTGCCTTGGTATATGTATACTGAATCCTAACAGTGCAGCTTAGCCATATGAAAAACAAATTGAAATCAAGCCGTATAGTAGGCCCCATTTTGCAAGATAAAACTTGTCACCCCAGGGTTTAGATTAATTCATTAACCAGCAGACATTTTGTGTAAAGAGTCTGCTATTCATGACGTTTGTGTGACATGCTGCATATGCCTTTGAGTTAATATCTGATGACAGCATGAAATATGGGATGGAGGATAAATTTATTGGGTTAGCATTTAATACAAAATTACCTGATTTCACAGTTTTGCACCAATGCATTAGCCAAACTCAGTTGACCTTCAAAATTCACAGTTCTTTAAAATGGGCAGTCAACCCCAGTCAAAAATTCATACGAGATATATATATATATGAGTAACACAGAACTGAAAATATGATTGGAAAACTGGCAAACCAACATTGACAGTTTTGTCCATTCCTAAGCAAAAGATACCCTATAGATTAACTTAAAGTACTCTGAAATAAGAACAAGTAAAATAAATGAACTTTAAATTAAACAAGATGGGGCCAAGTGCATCAGTTTAGGGAAGGGGCTCCATAAATCAGGTGTCAGGAATAAACATTGCTTATACTCTAGGGATATGGCTAGCACTTCTTCAGAATTAGTGGTGGAAACCTGTGCTAACACAATCACACAAGGCAGTGCCATGGTTTTATCCCTAGCAGCCCCACTTCATATAGGATATTCTGGCTGGGGAGTGGTTATTGCTCAGTTATAGAAGATATGCCTTAAGTCAGGCACCTTGATGAATCCCTGGTGCTTAGAAGAATGTCTGCACTACAGATTTAGAAGCAGTTTAATAGGCTCTTTTGTTCTGATGTGGCATGGCTACATATAGTTATTTATCAATATTGTAGTCCTCCTTCTTCAAGCCTTCTTCAAAGCCTCCTTCTTAAAAGCTCCATCTTTCTGAAGATGCCTGTGATTAATGAACCAATTGTAGCTATTCCTATCAAGTACACTGTGGCATCAGGGCAAATGGCACGGAAGGTCAGGAGTAGCTGTACTGTAACATTGATTAAAGTGCTGTAAATGAGAGATGGACAAAGACATGTCCCCCTCTGCAAATCAGGAGACTAGAACGAGGTCATTAAGTTACCTTTGTGGCTCTTGTCTCTGAGCCACTTATTAACCCCTTTAGCTCCTGAACTAAGGCCTTTTGAGGTTACAGAATGTAGTAAAGAAGATGGAAAGATGGGGAAATGATGATTGCCTCTGCTGGTCCTTTTATTCTGCATTGGATACATATAAATTTCTGAGTTTGGGGGTTTATGACCATTGTCATAGGTATTGCCCTAAATAAATAATGAATAGACAAACAGCTACTTGGCAGTCAGCTAGAACATAGAGACAAAGAGACATAGCAAGTCAGAAGGGGGCCAGCTAGCTTGACCCTGGTTCCAGTAAGCTCTGCTCATGTAATACGCAACATGTGGCTGTCCAATCTTTCCTTGAACACCCTCACTGATGGGGCCCCCACCACATCACATGGAAGCCCATTCCACATTCTAGGGTCCTAACAATCAAGCAGTCCAATGTCAGAGTCAGCAGTAGGAGATCCAGGTAGAGTCAGTCCAAGTGACAAGTGTGTTTGAAAAAGCCAGGAAACCAAAGAGACAAAACCAAGAAGAACCTGAGAGCTGGAGCAGAAGAAGGAGAAAGCAAGGATCAGGAAGCCAGACAAGGTCCAGGAGCAGGACCTTGAGCAAAATCCAAGAACAAAGTCCAAGATTCCATCAAACAAGGAACACTCCAGCAAATCAAAGGACTTTCATTGCCAAGGCAGCTTCTGGGGGGAAGAGCCAGTTCTTATATAGCCCTTCCCCTAAGGCTCCCAAGTGAATTCCCCTAGGGAATTACCAGTGCAGGATTCTAGGGCTTTCTAAGGGCTTTTACCCATAATTTGTGCACCACACACATGTTCACATATACCAGTAATATATGTCACATAAACCATCTGGCCCACGGATCACCGGCATGCAAATGCTATGTGCACAACAGATGTGCATCTTGAAGATGTGCTTGGCCATAGAGAACAAAGGTAATTCCTTTTCATGCTCTGAACTTCTCATTTTAAATTTGCTCTTGACTTCTGCTATGTAATGGCAAGGTACTTAGAAAGGTTTCATTTGTACTATCTTCTGGCAACATGACCTTGATTGTTTGACTTACTTAAGACATTCACTCTTTGTTAACAATATGATTAGAGATTCATCTGCAGAGAAACCCATCACTCTGCCAGACTGCCCCAACTCTTAATTACTTTACAAACTCACTAAATGCTTTCTTGGTCAAAGTCTTGGCATTACTGTATAAGAAGACCTCACAGGAAGAACTCCTTCTTATCGCATATCCTGACATTTCTCTGAAGAGATCTTGCCCTACCTTGTGTGGTGGCCTAGAGTTACTATGAATCCTTGTCTAAAGCAAAAGGTTGAGAGGTGAATACCTATCCAACCCAAAATCTCCAATTGTTTCACAACTCAGTTTCACAGTTCCCTTAGTAGCACAGCACAGAGTAGCCTGGCATGTATTCTTCTCAAAGAACCCTCTCAGATGAAGTTGCCTCACCAATTTCATTGGGAGAACAAAATGAGAACATTTTATTTACATTGCTAAACTCTGGAGAATGAGTGTGAATGAATGGGGTAAATAATAAATAATCATGGACAAATGGGCAGCCATCTGGATGGATTGGTGTAAATTTCTGTCCTGCAACAGAAGGGGTTTGGACCCAATGGCCTTCATAGCCCTTTCTAACTCTCTCCTATGATTCTATGAAATCCCTCTGAATTTATTTGGAGGCATTGCAACCAATGGTAGCTTTGCCTTAGCAGAAAGTGCTTCCAAACACATGTCAAAGGATCCACGCTCTGCCCCCTTCCTAGCAACGTTCATTTCACCATATCCCACCCTGTTCCAGACTCCCTCCTCCACCCAAGCCTTAAATGTCTTTGTGGGAGGCTGAGATAGGGGAAAGAATGAACTAAAGAGAACTGGATGGTTTGCAGCTGGGTCAGAGGAGGGGTCTTTCAAGACGCAGAACCCTCCTCTATGGCAGAGCCAGGGAATGGGAGAGAGCATCTTATTAAAGACAGCTGGACTTTTCAGTCCTGGAATGGCAGTTAGAGACAGATAGAGGGAGAGGGGATGGAAAGAGAGAAGGTGTCAGCTTTGAACTGTCAGTAGCCCTATTCAGTCATGAGTCTGACTTCTTGGTGAGCACACCCATCGTTCAAGTATCAACAGGAATCAGTCCCTCTGCTGTGAAAGCACCATCTTTATTCTGCATCATGTGCAGCTGCACGTGATGTGGAAAAAGGCTACTGGTGTCACAATCGCCATGACATGAACACTGGCAGGCTTCCATTTGGCTTGGCCCACTTCCTAAGACTGGGCTGAACAAGTCTGCAAATGCTAGAGGAATTGATTCTGTAAAGCTTCATTCCCTAAGACATGCCTTGGTCCAAATGGTGGTGAGAGGAGAGTAACAAAGAAAGAAAGGAGGGAGGGAGGAGTACAAATATTGATAAAAACTTCTTCCATGAAATGGATGGTGATTTTAGTACATTCTCTTCACTGGTTTAAATTTTAGAAGTGTTAAATTGACTTGATTAAGAAGGCCATATTGGTACAGGCAAGTAGAATATCATCTTTTATGATGATATTCCTGAATAAAACAAAGGTGATGAATCAGTTCAATCCTTTCCTTATACAATCTCAAAAGCACATGTATTTTAGTTATAATCTTTTCCCATTTTCATAGGCAAAAGGGAATGTGTGCACGCATACGTGCATGCTTGTATGCGTTTGTGATGAAGATGTTCTTTTTAAGGCTGCTTTGGAGTTGTACTGTGAAATGCCAAGATCTGCTGGGGAGGAGTGTGGAGTACAAGCTGTTGCATATGGAGCAGATGGCTGGAACTCTGCTAATAAACAAGCATTAACCTGGTACCTGTTGGTGCATCTGGAAATCAATCCTTAAGAGGCTGCAGCTGGTAGTGAAATAAAGAGTAATGATCAACATAAGACCGAAGATGAAAGCAAGGGGGAGAATAAAGAAAGATGGCTAAAGTGACACTTGAAACAGAGTTTTTGTATTTCAGTTTTCAGATCAGAAATGGTCTTTGCAACAAAGGAGACTTAAAAATGCAGTCAACATGTGCACTGGAAAAAAATCAGCAGTGCAAGGAGAAAAGGCAAGAATAATTGCCAAACATTGTGCCCAGATGAATAGTATGGTGCATGATTCTCAGTTCAAGCCTTTTATGAACCCAAAACACCTATCCAAAGGATAGCTGTCTGATTTTCCTCACTTGATTCACTCCTTTGGAAGAATGCACAATGTCTTATTCCAATCTTTAAATAGGTCTGTTCCAAATTTGCATTGAATTATTATAGTTTCAATGAAAATGCATGCATATTTTTGTGCTCATTCATCCAAATGCATTCATCATTGTATGCAGTTTTTCCTATTAAACACATTTTGCCAGCAATGATCCTAAGTATAATGCTAATATTTTTAGCATTATTTTCCACAATATATGTTTTTTGACTGAGTATACACAAATTTCTATTGGAGAACGCCATAGAATTTGAAGTACAACAAATTTCAAAGGGTAACTGGGTCTTACTTTGTATATTGGTTCAACCATGCAAAACTTTATAAGATCACGTGAAAATGTGAAGTGGTTGAATGTCAGTTGTCTCCCTACTTCCTTGTCCTTCCTTCTTTCCAATCTGATTCTGTGGGGTGGGGATGGGGTTGTGACTCTATCATTTGGTCATTCCAGAAGCAGATATTACATAGCCTTACTAAGTTTCCTTGCATACTCTTTTCCTTTTAAACAGAGATGTTAGAGTAAGAATGTAAACCAATCTTAAACTGAGACTTTTAAAAAATTCTGGCAGGTAATGTGAGTTTGGGAAACACAGAGGTAGAAAACTTCTATATGACTGATTATAAGATTAGTGGAAATAAAACAGGAAACTGGACCTGAAAGCATTGATCCTTATTTCATTCATCAGTTGTTGCTTTGCTTGTTTGTTACATTTCTATACTGCCCATAACCAAAATTCTCTGGGTGGTTTACAACAAAGTATCAAAATAATTAAATATAATAGATTAAAAGATTACAAGTAAATAAAAAAACAAAAAAATTAAAGACCATTTGAAAAGACCTGGCCAAAAGTAAATGAAAGGCACCTGGATAAACCCATCAGGCTCCTAGATGACCAAGAATATCTTTAAAGGTCTCCTCAGAGGCTGTCTTAACTTGGCACTGAAAAGATGGCAAATTTGGTACCAGGCATGCTGCAGTGGGGAAGTTGTTTCAGAGATGGGAGGCCACCACCAAAAAAGACTTCCCCTAGTTACTATCACAGAAGTCTTTCAAATGGTTGGCCCCTGGAGGAAGACCCTGGAGGTTGAGCATAGAGTCTGGGTAGATTGGGGTTGAGAGAAACACTCAGCAGGTATTGTGGTCCCAAGCCATGTAGAGCTTTTTCGGTTAAGACCAGCACCTTGAACTGGAAACTTGAAGTAAACATTCAGACAATGCAGGCCAGAAGGACAGGATAGACATGCACATGGTGGGCATGTCATGAGCGGAGCTGGCTGGAGCCAGGGATCAGACTAGATGGCCTGGGAGACCCCTTCTGACACGCTCCGCTTCTATGTTTCTATGTTATATATTCAGATCCCAGTTATTAATCTGGGTGATGCATTCTGCCCCAGCTGCAGCTTCTGAAACTTCTCCAAGCCCCACATACGGCATAGATTATCAAAGTCAGGCTATTCCTGTCCAGGTAGGGGCAGAGCAGGACCACCAGCTGAAGCTGGTAGAAGGCACCCCAAGCCATTGATGTCACCTGAGCCTAAAGTGACAAAGATGGATCAAGGTGCATTCCCACACTACAAACCTGCTCCTTCAGGGGAAGTGTGACCCTATCTAAAACTGGTTGAACACCCACCACCCACCATCCAGTCAAAGGAACCACCCACCAAAAGCACCTCAGTCTTGCCTGGATTGAATTTCAATTTGTTAGCCCTCATCCAGTCCATTATCATAGCCAGACACTAATTTAGCACATCCACAGTCTCACCAGCCAATGATGAAAAGAAGAAATAGAGCTGCGTGTCCTCAGCATACTGATGGTAATGCACTCTAGATGACCTCAACCAGCAGTTTCAGGTAAATGTTAAATAGGTGGATGACAGAGCAAATCCCTGAAGAACTTTATGCCAAGTACTGCTTTCTGGGGATGGCTCTTCAAGTAGGAACAGAACCACTGCAATGCTATTTGTCCCGCTTCCAACTCCTCAGTCAGAAGGATGTTGAAATATCCAGCAGTATCAATAGAGTTGCATTCCCCATGTTTTGCACCAGGCACAGATCGTCAAACAGGGTGACCAAGGCTGTTCCCATGATAAAGCTCAGCCTGAACCTTAATTGAAATTCATACAAGAGTGACTGGAGTTGACTGGTAATCACTGTTTCAGGAACCTTGCCCAGGAAAGGAATATTTGCTACTGACCTGTAGGTGTTCAAATTCTCTGGGTCAAGAAAGGGTTTCTTGAGAAGTGAACTCACTATTGCCTCTTAAAGGCAGAATGGGCTGACTCCTCACAAAGAGGCATTAATGACCTCCCTGGCACAGATTTTTATCTCTTCCTTGCTGACTTTAATCAGCCAGGAGGGGCAAGTATCCAGTACAGAGGTGGGCTTTCCAAGCTGTCCAAGTACCTTGTCTATATTGTCAAGCTGTACCAACTGAAACCCATCCAATAAAACTGGACTAGACTGTGCTCTGGATAGCTCTACCAATTCAACTGCTGTAAATCTGGAGTCCAAGTCCCAGCCAATGCAACAAAATTTTCCTGGAAGTGCCAGCAAGTAGATTACAGAGGGTCAGAGATGGTTCCCAGGTGTTCCTGGGGCCAGGAAGTAATAAGTGCCAGGCCACCTTGAAAAGCTCCACTGGGCAGCAAGGAGAGGATTGAATAGAGGCAATGAGGTATTGTTTGCTGCCATCACTGCCTCAGAATATACTGGATTATAGGCACATGCCAGGTTTGTTCTGCATTCACTGGGAGTTCTTTTCCATCTGCACTCCAGCTGTCTCCTATGTTGTTTCATTACTTTCAGCAACAGGGTATACCATGGAGCTGTGTATACATAGGAGCAATTGCATCAACCTCCTGGATCATTTCAGTATCACACAGAGCAACCAGGGCTTTTTCAGGGGCCCTAACCATGTCAGCCAGAAAAAAACAAAAACAAAAAACAAGAGCCCTCTGGAAACCATCTGGATTTATTAGCCTCCAGGAAACCATCTTAATGCACCCCCACCCTTGCGGAGGAAAAGCTGCTATAAGTCTAAACCTCAGCAGGTGGTGATCTGACTGTAACAAAGGGACTCAGGGCAGCTTCCTAACATCCAGCCAAGAAGGCCAGGCCTAGAATATGCCCTGTCAACTACATTGTGAGCTGCCCCAGACAGGGTGTCCTGTAGAGAACCTAGGGAGAGAGAGAATTCCTATAGACCATAGCAATCCCCCTCCCCTGCCCCCACATCTACCCTGATGCTGACCCAAGGTGGGCACAACTGGGAAAGATTAACTCCTCCCTGTTCACCCACCCAGGTTTTGGTTTTACATGTCAGATCATGGATGAAGGAGGTTTTATCTGCACCGATGTGGCATTTAGATGCAGCATCCAGAGACGTGAGGGCTTGCTCACATGGCAACTATGAAACCCACGGATGGGGGAAGGACCAGAACACTTCACCGTTGCTAGGTCTCTTGGCCAGGGTCCCAGGCATAATTCCTTAAAGGCAGGGGATAGGGAGAAAAATCTGAAAGGTATGATCAGAAAGGTAGCTCACCTGTATTCTGAGGAGCATCCCAAAGAGGCACACCCCCTTTGGAGATGCCTCTGCTGGGAAGACCCACTACCCAACAGTGGGTCTGCTTGAATTGCCAAGCCAGGTACAGGCACCCAGCCCTGATCAATTGTGCTGGGGCTGAAAAGAAAGATGGGAGCTGGAGGGGGCAGGGGAGTAGCAGTAGCAGGAGATCTTATGATGCCGTCCTGCTCCTCATCAGTTCCAGTCCTGGGTACAGAGTGCCCGGGCCAGAGTCTTCTTCTGATTTCCTGCTTTCAATTTTCTCTGCCTGCCTGTCTCTCATTTCAGCAAAGCTTCCAGGGTAATTTAAACACATACATGCACACAGACTTTCAATATATAAGTTTTCTGTTTCATTTCATACATCAAACTTGCCCCATATGCACATTCCCAAGCCTGTGATTGTGCTTAAAATGTATTATTTTACATTGTGCCTGCAGAAGCATGCATTTAAAAAAGAAACACTTTCATGTTTCAGTTAAGGCAGGCATGTGCACATTTTTTCTAAAAAATGTACATTTCCATTTCTTAATGCCTACTCCCCCTCTTCCACCATCACAAACAAAAATGAGCTTAACAGAGCTTTAAAGAGAATTCAGAGAATTTGGTGAGCTCAAATATTACCGAATCTCCCATTCCTACTACAATATATATTCTTTAAATGCCTGGGAAAATTGGAACACCTTTGACTAGCGCTGAAAAGGTAGTATTTGGAACCAAGCAGGCCTCCCCTGGAAACGAGTTCCACAAGTGAATCACCATCGTAAGAGCCTTTCTGTTTAACATTTGCCCTATTTGGGATGCAGGGGAACTCTTGAAGTAAGCAATTCAAAATTACCTCAGTGCATGGACAGCTTGGAATGGAGCAGGAATTCTTTCAGACATCGTGATGCTAAGCCACATGCAGCTGTAAAGGACACAGAAGTCAGTGAAGTTCTCTCAGTACCAGCAAGATATGATTCCTCTCAATGAACAGACTAAAGTTACCATCAATTTCTGAACAGTTGCACTGCTTCACCCACATTTGCTATACGAGAAAAAGAAGTGATACTGATGACCGCTCACTCCAAGTGACCTCTTGTTCTTAGAACATCTTGGGAGCAAAACTAATTGCCGATAGACAGAGGTAATCTAACAATTAGGAAAGCTGTTCAGCGGATAGTCTAATCAATGGAAAGGGAAGTGGGTAACTGAGGCCAGCACCTGGTGCTGTAGTCCAATTCCCCTGACCTTATTTAGACACATCTGTCATGTAATTCACCTTTTTATTTATGACAGCAAGCAACATGGGAGTACTGTATTCTTACAGTAAGGGTGCTAAGTAAGTGAAAATATTTTGGTCCCTTCTGTCTTGCAATATTTATTTTCATGAAGGAAGAGATACCAATAAAAGTTGAGAAGTGCTTGCAATTAGGCATTATATTATTTATCCGTCCCAGTTCTGCTATCAGGACACACTCTTTTTTTTGAGTCTTTTCAAGCAGCAATAAAATGGTATGCAATGGAATATAAATAAGCTAGTAATGGAGTAAATTCAGCTGTGTGCAAAACAAGGATGGAATACATGAAAAAGGAAGACGCTCATGAATTTCAACTGTTCTTGAGCTTTAAACTATTGTTGGTACAATAATACTTTGGTGGTAGAAACACACACAAAAGAAAATCAAACTTCTAGAAACTTTTTTGACAGCACACTGGATAAAAAGAAAAATTCAGAATCAGAACGAAAAATTCACCCACCTTTCTATGGTACATAATCTGGGAAGTGAAATAAAGAATTAAAGTTATTTAAGATAGAAAACATACTACAAAATGACGCAGAATTCAGCCAGGCTAATTGACTGTGAAATGATTTCCCAACTACCGTATTGTGACATCCTGCCTTCTTAATGGTGTTATGAAGAATCTAATCAGAAACAAAATCCTATCAATGAAATGGCTTTGGGAAGAAAAACATATGTGGCATTATGGAACACTCTTATGTAGAGAACTTACATCTATATTCAGAACGTATGGGGTGGAGGGCTTGAGTTTTCATATAGGGAGACAGACTCCTTCCCTGAATTGCTGGATTGCCTTGTCCACAGTTCAAGCCTTGGATATGTTTATGCAGTGCAAGCCTTTGATATACAGTATTTTTACCTGAAGCAAAGAGCCAAAATAAAACTGCACAGTCAGGCATTTGTTACATGGTACACAACGTTGTAAATTAGAGGTAGGACAATCTTAGAATTGGGTTGTTGTTAGAGATGCTGAGCGGCTGGATCCAGAATTTTTCTTCTGTGAGAAGAAACATCACAGTTGCAGAAGGACTGGTTCTTGAGGATCCTTTTCCCCTCTACACTACAAGTCATTTCATTCAGTGGGGATTTCCAGATCTCTGTTAGCTTTTCCAGGGGAAATGGGAAGGAGAGTGCAGGGAAGTCTACCTTCACCAGCCCAGTCCGTTACACTTAAATCTGAATCCAACCCCAGATTCTTACCCATTTCAATTCTGAGGCTCAAAATAGTGCCTTCAGGGGAAGGAGAGAAAGCGCATTCTTAGAACCATCAAGGTTTGTCTAACCAATGCTGTCTGCTGCCATAATTTGAGGTCCCATAACACTTTTATACTGCTTAATCAAGGATTGTTCTGTGTATATACAAACTTTATGGTGCTATGTAGACAATCAGATTTGGTTGTGTGATGACATACAAGAGCAAAAGAAGCCATCCAAGAGTGTGATCAAGGCTGCCGGCGTAAGTGAGACAGCTGACCTTATCAAATCAGATCACATTTTCTCCTCTGCCTGAATGCTCACTTTCAATACCCCTTCAATACCTTGGGAATGTGGGACATCTTCAACATAGGTGAAACTGTGTGTAAAAAAAATATGCTCTCTTTTCAGTCAAACTTGGTGTATTTTGAAGCAACTGTTTTTCTTCCTTTTATAGCAGCAACTACTGTTATCGTGAAGCAGAGATTCAGTAATTTGCATCTTGAGCCTGTTCTTTCAGTAGTGACAATGCACACTAATGATGTCTTCCAAATACCTTGTATAAATTTCAGTGGCATCAGGCATGAACAGCTTAATTGGTGTCTGGATTCAGTAATGGATTGGATGAGGGCCAATAAGCTCAAACTCAATCCTAATAAGATGGAAGTACTGTTGGTGAGTAAACCTCCACTCCACTTGGAGATTGTAAACATGTCCTGGATGGGTTTGCACTCCCCCTAAGGACAAGGTTCATCATTTCGGGGTGCCTCTGGACCCCAAGCTCTGCCTGGACTCCAGAATTGCTTTTTATCAGCTTCGGCTGATTTTTCAACTATACTCCTACTTGGATGAGGGTAGTGTTGTCACTGTCATTCATGCACTGGTATACTTCTAAAAGGGTATATGCGGGGCTTCCCTTGAAGGTGGTGCAGACTCTTCAAATGATCCAGAAAAGGGCAGCATGGTTGCTAATGAGGACCAGTCCTTCTGAACATATTACACCAATCATTCCTTGGTTGAAATGGCTGCCTTTTCCACCCTGAGCCTAATTCAAGGTTTTGAGTATGACTTATAAAGCCCTAAAAGTCTTGGGACCACTTTATCTTAGAGAGAGCTTTATTTCATATATCTCTGCCTATTCCTTAAGATCATCAACTGAGGCCCTCCTGTGAATTCCTTCTCCCAAGGTGATTAAGGGGGAGACTACAAGAAGAAAGTTTTTTTCTGCGGTGGCACCCTAACTATGGAATAGTTTTAGGCACTGTTTTTAATACATTTTTATTTATTTTGTGTGATGTTATCCTGTTCTATTTTAGTATGATATTTTAAATTATGTTAGTTTTACACAATGATATTTTATTGGTACTTATTATTCTAGTGGCCACCAGGGAATGTGATACTACTGAGCAGCTTTTAAACAAATTCGACAAATAAATAAAATATTAAATAAACTTGACACTCATGAATTGGTGTCAATGAATGAATAGATAAACCTGACACCCAGTCCAACATCTACTAAAATATACTGAAACTTGCTTGTGCATAGCACACACCATAAAAAGTTTATTTTATCACACCAGTGTATTACTTGGGAGGCCCTGTGAGTGGAAATGAGCTTAGTTGTTTAAGAAAAACAGTTCTCGCTTTTACAGACTTCCAAATCCTGTTGCTTTAATGAATTCCCAAGATATTTTTCAAAGAGAAGCAGTATTTCCTCAGAAATGAAAAAAAAAAATGTGTATAGCATACATTTCCTCTTGCCATGAGGAATACAAAAACTAGCAAACAACCTAATACTATGAAACAGTCCTTAATGTCTTCATCCCTTCCAACAAAACAAGTAAGCAATCCTTGTCTCCCTCCCTGCTCCCCCCCCCCCCCCCCCCCCTCTGTGCGTGTGTGTTCAGTTGCAAAGTAAAGCCCAACCCTCCATGACCCCACGGACAACAGCATGCCAGGCTCTCCTGTCCTCCACCATCCCCTGGAGTCCATCCAACCCCACATCCACCACACCAGTGACCCCATCCAGCCATCTCAACCTCTGCTAGCCCTTTCTTCTTTTGCTTTCAGTTGTTCCCAGCATCAGGGACTTTTCCAATGAGTCCTTCCTTTTCATTAGGTAGCCAAAGTATTTGAGCTTCAGCTTCAGTATCTGTCCTTCTAGAAAACAGTCACAGGATTGACTGATTTGATCGCTTTGCAGTCCAAGAGACTCTCAGGAATCTTTCCAACACCACACTTCAAAAGCATCAATCCTTTGGCTCTCAGCCTTCCTTATGGTCCAAGCTCTCACAGCCGTACATTGCAACTGGGAAAACCATAGCTTCGACTAGAAGCACTTTTGTCGGCAGGGTGATGTCTCTGCTTTTTAGCATACTATCTAGATTTGCCATAGCTTTCCTCCCAAGGAGCAAGCATCTTTTAATTTCTTGGTTGCAGTCACCATCTACAGTGATCTTGGAGACCAAGAAAGTAAAATCTGTCACTACCTTCCCCCTTCGATTGCCAGGAAGTGATAGGACTGGAAGCCATAATCATAATTTTCTTAATGTTGAGTTTCAAGCCAGCTTTTGTGTTTTCCTCTTTCACCCACATCAGAAGGCTGCTTAGTTCCTCTTCACTTTCTGCCTTTAGAGTTGTATAATCTGCATATCTGAAGTCATTGATATTTCTCCTGGCAATCTCAATTTTGAATTGTGTTTCATTCCTTCTTTCTACCCCACACAAAAGGAGTCAGGATTAGTTCTGCTTGGCTGAAGCCTAGGAATGACATAAATAGCCATAATGTGTTCAAAAGAATTCTATAAATCCATCCCATGGATTTCAAAATTGACTGGATTTTCCTGAGTTATGCAGAGTCCACAGACTTGTGGACCAGTTTAAAAAAACTTTCTATAATTCTATATAACGTTTAGTTGTAGATTTTTTTAAAAAAATCAAGAATCAATTGCAAGTATGCATTTCCTCCCATTAAATTGCATATTTTGAGAAAATTTGCACAGTTCTCTGTATTCAGAATTTCATAATGCAAATTTCCACAAATGTATATGTATTCATTTGCACAAAAACTGATTCTGTCAATTAGTAAGTGACAGAATGATAGGCGACCAACCATCTGTGAAAGGATTTAACCAAGTCCACATATCCCTCCTAGGGCTACCTGTTACCACAGTATCCTACCATCAGAATGATCTTTTGATTCCAATCAAGAACTGCTCTTTAACTTTAATTAATTTTATTATCACAAAGAAATAAAAAAGAAAAGAAAGAAAAGGGAAAGAAAATAAGGACAGCTGTTTAAACAGATCTTAAAACCTTATTGTATAAAGCTATCTTAAAACCTTATTGTATAAAGCTCTCTCTCTCTCTGTCTTTTTTTTTTTTTTACAAAACTCAGTATTTTACCGAAATTAACAGTATTTAACAAAAGTCAGTGTTCAAAAGAAACAGACAATAATATCAACGACCCCCAGTATGTTTGATCCATATCATCTTTTGGGGCCATCACCATCAAAATCCCTTTTGGAATGGTCTATTTGGGAGGTTTTATATTCCATGCCAGTTGTCCAAGACTCATCAAACTTCTAAGGCATCGCAAAGCATCATTACATTGACATTGCATTACAGTGTTGTTTATTTCATTATATGTTGAAAGGAAGGCATATTTCTTACACATAAATAGTAAACCCTAGCCAAATTTACCTTTCCCAAGCAGTAAAACCAGATCACTGACCATTCTTGCAACAGGATATTTTGGATGACAGAACACTTAAAGTCAAAGCAATTATGTCTGTGCCAACATGCACGTTTATACTTTTCTCAAGTAATCATTAGAATATTGCATAGCAGAATAGGCTTTGCTTTTGCCTTCAGCCAGTCTATTTCCTCTCCAGAGACCTTGTATTTCAGTGAATTTCTTGTATTGAAATTACTTTCCTGAGAATCTTATCACTAACACAGAAAGGACAGTAAGATTTTATATAATTTATTGCTGCTGATCCACCATTCCACAGCTGGATGCTTTAGTGCTATAGGAACATAAGACACTGCCCTATAACAGGTTGGGTTTTTGCCATATACCTAGTATCATCTACACTGACTGGCAGTGTCTTCATGGTCTCAAGCAGTGACATTACACATTGTCCACCACCTGACATGTTTGGCACAAAAAGGGAGTCATTATGTCAGGATGGATTCAGGCTATCTGAAGGATTGCCTCATTCCTTATGTACCTACCTGGACACTGAGGTCATCTTTGGGGCTCCTTCTTTGGGACCCCTTTCCAAAGGGAGCGAGATGGGCAGCTACCAGAAGGAAGGCCTTTTTAGATGTGGCATGAGCTCCTCAAAGAGGTGTGCCTCGTGCCTACTTTTGCTTTTCAGCCTACTTTTTTTATTCTCCAAGCATTTTAGCAGTTTAACTTTTACACTTCATTTTAATATTGCATGTTACCCTGTACTGCTATGTTACTATGCTTGTTCAATTGCAATGCTATTGTGATTTTGTTGTTTTAATCTTGTGTGTGTATGTGTGTGTATGTGCATGCATGCGTGTTTACAATTTTCTTAATTCTTGTTAACCACCCAGAGAGCTCCAGCTATTGGGTGGTATAAAAATGAAATAAATAGAAACATAGAAACAGAGTGAGTCAGAAGGGGTCTCCTGGGCTATCTAGTCTGACCCCAGGCTCCAGCCAGCTCCACTCATGACATGCCTATCATGTGCATGCCCACCCCATCCTTAAACCTTTGGGGCCTCAACCACCTCCCATGGAAGCCCATTCCATACCCTAGTAGTCCTAACTGTCAGAAAGTTTAACTTTGGTTCCCTGAAATTTCTTCCATTGGAATACATCCTGCCCTCCACTGCAGGGGAAAAACAGTCATGACCCACCTCTGTGTGGCACTCCCTCACATACCTATATACCAAAGCTAAAAAGGTTGAAAAGACACAGTTCCCTCAGTCTCTACTCACTTGACTTACCCTGCAAACCAGACACCATCCTAGTGGCCCTTCGCTGTACCAATTCCAACCTTGCTATATCCCTCTTATAATGTGGACTGCAAAAATGAACACAATACTCCAGCTGCAGGTGCACCAGAGTTGTATATAGTGGCAGCAGTACCTCTCTTGATCTAGAAGTCACACTTGGGCAATGGATCCAAGTGTGGCCTTTTTTCCTCTTGGCTGCCACATCACACTGCTGGCTCAGGTTTAGCCTGTAGTTGACTATCACCCTGAGATCCTTTTCACAAGTGCTGCTCTCCAGCCACTTGTCCCCTAACCTGTACTTCTGACACCCATTCCTATGCCCCAAGTGCAAGAACTTGCACTTGTCTGCATTGAATGCCATCGTTGTTGTTGTTGTTGTTGTTTTAATAAGTTTTATTCTATATAAAGCCAATACAAAGAAAAACTAAAAACAACACCAATCATCAGAAACATCAGACCTACTGGATCAGCCCCCCACATTTTTTCTTTTTATGTTAACTTATGAACATATTTAAATCTATGTGAAGCCCTGTTTCTCTAGCCAATAATAAAAAGAGTCCCAAGTTTGATAGAAGTCAGTATTTTCTTTCTCCTTAAGTGACGAAGTCAATTTGTCCATTTCAGCACAATCCAAGATCTTTTTTAGAATCAGTTCATCAGTGGGTGGCTCTTCACTCTTCCAGTGTTGGGCAAATGCGATCCTCGCTGCAGTAATTACATGTAAAGTCAAGTACATTTCTTGTTTACTAATATCAACAGGTATAATGCCTAATAAGAAGACTTCAGGTTTAAAAGCTAAAGATTTTTGTAACATTTCCTCAAGCCATTTATGTATTTTAATCCAATACTTTTTCGCTTTATCACAAGTCCACCACATATGATAGAAGGTACCCAATTTATGTTTACATTTCCAACATCCATTTGACATATTTGGAAACATCTTGGCTAGTCTATTTGGCAACAAATACCATCTATAAAACATTTTATACTAGTTTTCTTTATATGAAGTTGCTAATGTTACCTTAATATTTCCTCTCCCACAGCTTTTGCCATTTTTGTAATTCAATATTATATCCAAAGTTTTGTGCCCACGTTATCATAGTTTCCTTAACCTGTTCATCTTCCATTCTGCATTGAATGCCATCCTGTCATCCCCAGCCCCCTTCCAAAATCTGTCCAGATACTTTTGGATCTGGAATACCTGCTCCTCAGCTGTAGCCCCCCCCCTTTAGTATCATCTGTGAATTTGGTCAGCAGACTTGTCGCCCTTCCTCCAGATCACTGATGAAAAGATTGAGGTTAAGCTGATTCAAAATAGGTCAGTGCAGTTGTAGCTTCACTGTTTCCCAGTGCAGGCTCCAGTAAGGTTCAGGCCCAGTGTGGTGTAGTGGTTAAGAGCATGGGACTGGGACTCAGACGATTTGGGTTCTAGTCCCCACTCAGCCATGGAGCCAACTGGGTGACTTTGGGCCAGTCACAGACTCTCAGCCCAACCTACCTCACAGGGTTGTTGTGGGGATAAGATGGAGAAGGAGAATGATGAAAGCTGCCTTGAGCCCTTTGCAGGAAAAAGGCAGGATATAAATCAATCAATCAATCAATCAATTCAAATTGCTTGTACTAACATATAATTCCCTAAATGGCTTGGGGGCAGGTTATCTGAAGGAATGCCTCCTCCTGTGTGTACCTAAACAGGCACTAAGATCATCTTTGAGGTCACCAGAAGGAGGGCACTTTTTGGTTGAGGCCCCACTTTTATGTAATCATCTCCCCAAAGAGGTACACCTGGCACCTACCCTTTTCTCTTTCCAGTACCAAGTAAAATATTTTTATCCTCTAGATATTTTAATAGTTAAATTTTACTTTTAATAATGTACTTTGTATCATCCCTGTGCCTGTATTATGCTGGCAGTGGTTTTGTTGGATTGTACTACTGTGCCAAGGTTTGTCCATATTTGATATGGTGATGGTGGCCTTGTTGTTATTTGTTGTTTGAATGATTTTATTGGTTTTACTGTTTTGTTGTATCATTTGTTTTATGTCTTTGATCTTGTTAAGCACTCAAAGAGCCTTCAGGTTACTGGGCAGTTTAAAAATGTAATAAATCAATGAATAAATGGACTAAATAAAATAATTATAAATAAAAGTTTCCTCATTGCCAGATCACTATGACAATGGAAATAGTTGCTTAGAGAGGTTGTTGGCTCTCCCACACTAGAGATATTCAAAAGGAAACTCAACAGTCATGTCAGTGGGATGGACTAATGTGACATCCTACCACAGCAGGGGGTTGGACATGATGGCCTTCATGGCCCCTTCCAACTCTACCATTCTATGGTTTTGTGAAATGTGGTGGCACCAAAGATTTTGCTAAGACTTTCTGTTAGACTTGCCAGTGAAATATGAAGGTGACGATGAAATCAGTTGTGGGTTGTTCCTCAAGCAACGCTTTCCTGAATCTGGTAACATTTCTGAGGGAACTGCACAACACCCCTCACTCATCACTGGATTTTGCCTAAACAATGTGACATTTTAAGATTGTCCCTCAGTCCAAATGTCCATTGGAAACTAAAACTGTTTTGGTCATTCTGGGTAAATGTCTTAGGGATGGGAGAAAGATTTGCAAGTTCATGTATTTCCCTGCTTTTGTTTTGCACACATTTTGAATGTGTGTGTTTTAAGTCCATAATATGCAATGCATACAAGGAATAATTCACATTTACAAGTTGTCCATTCATTGGTTTCTATGACACATGTATTCCTTTTGCCTCCTAGAACATCTTGTTCATGGAAAGTATTTCTCTTTGTTACCAATGTTTGTCCAAGTTTATTCTGTAAACCAAACAATGCATATCACTTTTGTCACTACACCATGGTATCAAAATGCACTGGTGCATGCTTTATGGGTTAGTCAAGGAGATTTTCAGTTAACTATATGACCAATCTTTTAACTAACAGAGGTATGTATTAATAAGACAATAAAATACACTCTGGGGTATCCTAATACTATTAAACGAAGGTCCTTCAAGCTAAAGTTGAGTTATTTAAAATGTATCTTTTTAAAAGTCTGTAAGCTTCAGATAATTCAATGGAAATCATTTCTCTTTTAAAGCTGATTTTTCTCTTTTTTAATTAAAAATGTTCCATCATTATATCACCTTGTAATTTATTACTTACGGTTTAAGGGATTGGCCATAAAGATATTTGCTGTTGTAATAACTTGCCTAACTTTTTAAAAAATGCATGATCATAGTTGGTCTTAGATTGCCAAGGTTCTCTTTCAGCAACTGTAAAGAGGGTAGGGAATCATTCCAACAACAACACTAATGTAACATGCCCTGATTTTTTTGCTATCCCCACCATTCATTTTAGCCTGCCTAAGTTGAAGTGAACAACCTTTGCAGGACCTCCAGCTTATTTCTAAGGAATGGGGGTGTTGGTAGCAAGCCTCCAAGCTATATCACTCGAGTAGTAACCCATCTTCTCCTCTTTCTCATTAATGTTCATGTAACTTAAGTGGTCAGACAGAGTGGAGAAAGCTCTGTCTCTTGGACAGCACAGTAATCAGTTCAGCTCAGGCTTCCAATTCTTTACATCAATTCATTACATTATTTTGGAGATAAGCATGAAGAAAAAGCAGGAGAAAAGCCATGAACATCTACAATAAAGAAAAATAAGATAGTGGTCTACCTAAATCTCTAGTGACCAGTTTGATGCAGGAAGCACAAAAGAAGAGTCATTTCAGCTTTCCATGGAGTTTTTGAAAATGGTTGGCAAGTGACAAACCACAGGGTCTGTGGTGGAGATATAGACCCACACAAATTCAGTCTAACCTGGTCATGGACCCAGCCATCACAGGGATAGGTGGCTAGGATTAAGCATAAGCCTTAAGGTATCCTTATATAGGTAAGTGCTGTCTATGAAAAAGGTGATCAATGCTAGAGTGTGATGGGATTCAATAAGAACAAGTGCCAAGTACTCCAACTAGGAAAAAGAAACCAAATGCATTGATACAAGATGGGAAATATGTGACTCAACCGAACTGAATGCGAAAAAGATCTTGGAGCGATTGTGGACAATAGGATAAACACGAGCCAACAATGTGATACAGCTGCCAAAAGGGCAAATGCTATTTTGATATGCATTAACTGAAGTATTACTTCCCAATCATGAGAAGTAGTAGTTCCTCTATACTCCTTACTTGTCAGACCTCATCTGGAATACTGTGTCCAATTCTGGGCACCATGATTTAAGAAAGATGCAGGTAAATTAGAAAGGGTCCAGAGGAAGGCAACAAAAATGATCCAGGGTTTGGAAACCCTGAAAAAATTAGGCATGTTCAGCCTTAAGAAGAGAGGGGGGACTAAGGGGGGGGCATGATATCTGTCTATAAGTATCTCAAAGGCTGTCACAAAGAGGAAGGTCAAAATCTCTTCTTGCTGATGCCAGAGTGTAGGACATGGAATAACCAATTCAAGTTGCAACAACCCAGATTCAGGCTGGACATCAGGAAAAGCTTCCTCACTGTCAGAGCAATACAACAGTGGAGCCAGCTGCCTGGAGAGGTGGTGGACTCTCCCACACTAGAGACATTCAAGAAGAAACTGGAGAGCCCTCTGAGTGGGATGGTGTAACTTGGTCTCCTGAAACAGCAGGGGGTTGGACTCAATGGTCTTCGTGGCCCCTTCTAACTCTACTTCTAATTCTATGATTCGATGAATACTTTGTTCCCAGAAATATGTGTGTACTAAAAGGATGCTTCTTAATACATGACCTATAAAGTTTATTGAAAGGGTGCCCTGTTATTCTGGTTCCTTAAATCAATATTATATCCAAGTGGGTTTGACCCATTTCTTACCTTCTTTCTGGAACAGAGCATGGCAGTGCACACAGCAGGACCATTTCATTTCATTTACAATATATGCAAAGCTCCTATTCTGGCAATGCAAATGAACTCCACAAAAGAAGGGCAACATTATATTCATATGCCTCACACTTCAGGCTTCTGGCAGTTTCAGGATTTCATGATACTATAGCCAGATGTCTGCAGTTACCAGCTTTGTCAATGTTGCCTTTTAAAGAATATATTGTGTGTGTTTTTCCTTCCAGAAAGGAATCCCATGTTAACTTTCTAAGTAAAATTCTAACTTAAAGAAAGAGAAGAAGTAGTTTTGCCATCTCTGAAATGCTAATGAAGTCAGTTGGTAAACTTCAAAGGCATTGCCACCTAGGTTCAAATGTCCACCATCTGTAGCAGTTCACAGGCAAAAAACCTGCTTGAAGGCTAGACTTTACGAGAGAAGGGAAATGAGCTCTCTCTGAAGTGCTGCAGCCACATAGGAAGGCCACATTCTTTTTGAAGTTTGGCTACTATGAGCAGTTCTCAAGCAACTGAACTTCAAAGAGAAAGACTGGATTCCTCTTCTCTTTTTGGGCGTCTATGTTCCACAATATATATATATATATATACACACACACACACACACACACACATACATATATATGAGAACATGCTGGTTTGTTTGTTTGTTTGTTTCCCCCTTTCCCCCGAACAGACATTTTAACTCTGAAAAGAAGTAATGCTTCTTTCTTCCCCAAACAGTGCAGACCAAATGCCTCCCCAATCCAGTTAAACATATTCAGGAGTAAATATCAAGCAATGTGTTTGGAGAGCATCTCCCCTGAGACCTTAAAAAAATCTATAAATATAGCAATGCAATTAATTCAAGTGAAAGTTTCTCACAAAAACATATTTTTGAAAGCAGGAGTGGATAATTTCAGGAAGTCTGGGGGTCATTTCTGTTCTCTGAACCCTCTAAAAGTGCCAAAAAATTAAAATGTAGCAATCTTCAATGGCTAGATTTGACTTTTTTCCTGCTTCTATGGATTTTTCCCCTTCTCTCTCATTGCGACAACAAGAATTCTGGGGGCAGCAGCATGGCTTCTTTGTTAAAGCAAAGGGACCTGACAGTTGAAGTACATGCATGGTGCAGCCAGCCATTTAGCAATTTGTAATTATATTCACTGAAAAACCAGTGAGTTAGCCATAAATATTGATATTGAATAATTGTGTGTGGTCTGAAACACTGGGGGATACTCTTACCGAAAGTTTTCCCTATTTTGAAATTCTCTATGCTGGTACAGCACCTATGCTATTTCATTGTCAGTCAAAAGTTTAACGTATTTTTAAAGTAGATTTCTAATGGTTATAGCTGAGCCCCATAAATTACTTTGGTGTGGGGAGGAAGAGAGAATGTAAAAGAAAAAGAGAGAGAGAGAATGAAAAGGAGTCGTACATGCCTATGGAAAAACCTTTGATTGTTGCCCAATTAATTTTAGAAAATGTGACCGCACACACACACTTCATCAAAGGCTGCATGCAATCAGTTAAATATATTAAGGAAAACAACTTCACTGATTTTCTGTATACCAAAGCATTCTGTCAAGCACTATGCAATGTTGAAGCCATAACACATGGTGCACCATATGGAGGCAGCATATATGAATATGCCATGAACTCAATAGCTCTAGTTAGCTATCTGGACGTTCGTTGAGATGTCTGGATCCAATGGGGATATCTGAGAGAAGGGATTGGATCCATAACCTAGTGTTCTGGGGTGGCACATGGATAAATTTAAGTAGATAGATTGATCAATTGATCAATCAATAGATAGATAGATAGATAAAAACTGATGCCCTAAATTTGTGCCTACTGAATTTGCACCCACATGTGGCAGCCATTGCATCCAGGGAGTGGGATTCAAGTGGATGTTTTCACCCACAGAAAGGGATTTCAGACCAACATGCATCTTGCGATTGTCAAGGTGGATTGTCAGCAATGGTCTGTCATGTACAAAACACAAGGAGCAGCAATTATAATTGGAAATAAGAGAATTGTGGTTGTGAAACCTTAGCAAATGGATTGCATGTGTTTGCAATAGTGTGCAAGAGTGTTCAGATAAGACACATTTCTGTGCCATAAGCCATGTTGTGGCCACTTCCTAAGCTTATCTTAGCCATAATTAGGCTTGGGACTCAACTTGTTTAGAGACGTGAAATAATATAAAGCAGAAAGAACAGGAAGCAGGAACGAATGAGAACTGCCAAGGTTTAGGTAGGGTTGCTGAGTTTGTAAGGTTTATTCGTGTTAAAAATAGAATATTACAACACTCATCTCCTTTTCTGACATAGCTTTTAGCCAGATTGAAGAAAGACACCTTCTTCACTTCCTCCCATGTGCCCTGGTGGCGTCTCCTGTAGCTCCACTGACAAAGAGGGAGAAACATGCCTCCTTTCCCTCTTCTTGCTACTACTTGGAATGCTGGCAAATATCATATTTTAACTGTGACCCATGACATTAAGCACCTTTGTGTATACCACATTTAACAATTTTCCATGCAGAAGAGTTTGTGGAGAGAAAAAGAGGGGAAATGAGACAGAGAAAAGGCAAGAGTCCCCTCCTCTCCTCGTTTCCCCTTTCTTTTGTCATTTGAGGGATTTCACTAAGATCATTGAAATGAGTCAAACCCAGCTGAAGCGAGTAGGAGGAAAGCAAAACCAGCAGTTCCAAAGCATGATTTCTATGATCTTACATGTTCAAAAAGGATATGTTGTTTGCTTGATGCATTATGTTTAGAAAAATATTGGGGGTTTTTTATTCATTTATCTGGGAGTTATTTGCACTGAGACCCCTATGCAAACTGGTTTATCTATTCTACATGCCTCAAATACCATCCTTCTAGAGTTGTTTACCAGAATCACACTCATTAATCCTTATTTCATATTGATTTCACATGGATCTGTAGTCGATGACAAATATAATGACTTAATTGGGGTCCATTTGGCCTCAATATCAGATTGATAGCATGCCTTCCAGCCACCCTCCCTGCCCCCCAAAAAAGAAGAGTCTAAACATGGAGAGGAAACAATCATCCCTTAACTTAGCCTGGCCCTGAAAGTACATATTGATTTTTCTTTGTTGAAACAGTTTCCTTCCAAACTGTGATTAAGATATATAAAACTTGGAAGAAGAGAGACAAAGGCTTTGTGTTTGCTGAGTATACACTCGTTACTCAAGCCTCAGCTACTTAAAGCACTAATGGAATATGTCAGACAAATGCCAGATTGCTGGCGATGTCAACACCTAGCATTGTCATTCCTGTGCTGAACTGTACTTTAGTCTGGGTCATTGATGGAAAATGAAATTGCCTCATGGAGCTGAGACATCATTACTCCAGTGAAATCAAGGTTATATAGTAGGTGGCTTGAAGTGAATGTCAAGTGCCATGTAAAAGAGAGTGTTTTATAGGCTTACATGTCCCAAATGAACTTTCTCACTGTAAGTAATATTATGTTGAACTAGCATTTCTGTTTGGCCATGTAACACTGAAGTTGTTTATCAGAAACTCTGAGTCATCAATCCCTCCTTGAAGCCAAATAATTAAAATTCAAGAAGGTATCATTTTGGATTAGGACTGGAATTTTATACATGATGTCACTCTGCAAAGCTCTCTTGTATCTTTCTAACCCAGCTAGTTTATAAAAGAAAGACCTTTACCAGGTAAATTGGCCACTAGTGATATCAGCATCCTGCAGTGCTTTTGTTAATTATCTTGCCATCATTGTCTAATTCAGATAACAATCTTTCCAAAAGAGGAGACAGATTTAAAGCGGCAGAATTAATGAAAATTGATTTGTGCAGCTTGTCATGGCAAGATCTGCTGGGAGACCCTCTGCACACCATGAGCCACATTGATGCAATTCGTGGCACAGGTAGGGTCCCTCACTGTGCAATGCTAATTATGGTCCCCCAACAGGATGTGTCTGTTTTGATTGACAGCTGAACACATGAAAAAGTCTTCAGCATTGAATTCATTTGTTCAGTATGCAGGGAGGACATGGATCTGGGAAGTTAAGGAACAACAACTGGAAAACAGAAATTGAGATGAACAATGCATTGTTTCAGGGCCATGCTTCAGTCTCGTGCAAATGAATCACGCATACGGTAGTTGATATAAATGTTGCTGGCAGAACATATCATTACCAGAGTGGCAGCTATTTTTCTTGGCTCCATGAAAACTTGTAGTAAGTACAAGAGAAATGTTTGAGAGATGGATTCTCCCAGGCCATGAAATTCCCTGCCAAGAAAGGCCAGACTAGTTCTATCTTTGCAGTCTTTCCACTGGCAGGAAGAGCTTTTAAGCTGATTGATACAGTGAAGTGGGTTTTAATATTTATTTCAATGTTGCTGACTTTTTTAAAAAAAGCTTTTAATTATACTTTTGTGGTTTGCATTACACTTTACTGTTAGCCATCTTGAGCAATGCTTTTAGTGGAAAGTCAGGAAATATTTTTTATGCAATGCAGAGAGCGGTTGGCAATCCAAATAGTACACCAGTCAAGAAAGTTGTTCTTGCTTCTTTTGACTTTGAAACTGAGTGTGGCCTGTGTATCTTAGAAAATGTCTCTAACCATATGAGCCTGCCCATTTATTAATAGATTTTCCTGGGAAGATATGTATTCCAAGAGAGTCTTTTCTTGGGGAGAGGATACCCTAAAGATAAGATTCCATTCAGATTCTGCTTTGAAAGGAAAGTCAGCATGAGTCCATAGGCCACCTGCATCTCCCTTGGTCTTATTCAGAACTTTGTTTTGCTTTAAGAATCCAAAGTTGCGTGTCTCTCCATTGACTTATGCAGGGAAATCCACAAATGGCTATAACTTTTTTTTCACCTCCTGTTAGGTAGGGATAAAAATTTCAGACACAGTAACCCATTCAGATGAGCTGAATTCTGTCATATTCAAAAAAATAGACAAGAAAGATTTCAAAAAAGAAACCTTTACATCTCTAGTTTACATTTTACCATGACTGCCCCTACTTTTACTGGTGAAATGGTGCTAGCATTGCATTCTCTAGCTCCCTCCTTCCTACAGGAAATCTCATGAAACGCTTAAATGCAGTTTTAGAAAGTAAAATGCCACATATCCATTCCAGTGAGTCTTTTCCAATACTGCTGCATAATTGCTGCTGGTGGAGAGGATATCTTTTTAGATTCCATCTATGTGAGTAATTGTATTGGCCTATCAAGGTAATTGTAACAGTTAGTGTGATCATATAATAAAGAGTTTTGTTCTCTACTATATAAATGTGAGTACTATTAAAAGCAGAATATCAGAATTAAGACAAGGTCCGAAGAGTGCAATGATATTGAGGGAAACTAGGTAAAGTAATGAATCCATTAGCCTGTCTGAAAAGACATAGATTTTATTTTATTTTTTCCCATTGCTATCTTGTATTTGTCACTCATCCTCCAAATGAGATGAACATGAATTGACAGCCTCCACAAGATCTCAGATGAAGAGACTACAGTTTTCATGTATGCCTAGCAAGCAAGCTTTTGTTGGTCTGTAAGACAGGATGACTGACTGATCATATTACAAAGCAACTAATCTTCCATTTCATTAGGCAACATGAACACAGCCAAGTAAAATGTGTGTTAAATAACATCTTCCACAGCAGTGTTGCTCTATGCCCAGCATCTGAGGTTTTCCTGAGTGCACACTTGAGGGTGGCTTAAGAGGGTTTTTTCTTTGCAGGTTTTTAGCCATTTTAAATTTTTCATGTTTCTTTTGATAAGATTTATGGTGTTTTGATGTATTTCGTTGTATCGATTTTAGGGACTGTTGTAAACTGTCCAGAGAACTTGGGCAGCATAGAAATGGGCAGCATAGGAATGAAATATTTGATGGTGATGAAGATGATGATAGGAAGAAGGCTTTTCTACCCAAGAGTATTCTGTAATGAAGCAATTCCTTTCTGAAAGACAAAGGCAGATTTGAGAAAGGACCCTCCCTAGGGAAGACATGGCTTTCCTCTTCCATTATGTTATTGCTCTCTAAGTTTGTTTTGTCCTGTATTCTACTTCAACTATGAAAATATCTAAACATTAATTTAAGAACTGAAGAATGCACAGTTTATCCCTGCTTTTATTTACTTTGACCCTGGCATCAAACTACATTACTGATGCATGTTCACACATCTTGAAGGATTTCTAAAAAAGCAACTGTGCTGCGATGGTGCATTGCCATTTGTTTTGTGGTATTTAATTGAGGTGTCCATACACTCCTCTGCATTAAAAGAATCTTGATACATCCTTTTGTGCACTCACGCCACGACTGCTGTGTGCCTGTGTAAGGTTTTATCAATGTATACATGTTGTGCTCTGATTCCCACCAGTCTCAACAAGCATGGGCAGTGGTCAGAGATCGTGGACTACAGGTCTCTTATTATTGCTATGCGCACTTACCTGGAAGTAAATCCCAACGCATTCATTGTGACTTGCTTTTTGAATTTCCTGTGATCACATGCAGGATTGTGCTGTGAAAAAAGGCAACTTTAAGAATGAATGTGAATGGATCCATTTCAATTCAGGGACTAAATTTGTTAATTCAGAACTGCTATTTAAATGAGGAGAGCCTTAGGAAAATTCCTATTATTATTGATAATAATTATGTTATTTTACAATTGGAGGAAGAAAATATAATGAATAATCCAAAATGTCTTTCTGCTCTTTTCCTTATGGTAGTGCTTAGTCATTACATAATATCATTTCACCATTCTCCCTGCCCCCTACCCAGCTTTTTTTCTTTTCTCCTGTGCTGCAGCTTTTCTTGACTGAAATAACATTATTTCAGCAAAGGAAGTGCTCATCAAGATGTGAATGAAAAAAAACCCTACTAAAAACTTCAAAATCATTTATGTCTACTTCAGTACAATACAATGAAAAAGATGAGACTGATCTAACTCCATATCTCTAGGTAGCTATGCATGTATGGAGGGGATACTCAAAATTATATGCTGATGTAGCATTCCTTGTAAGGGATGCCAAACTATTGCCTACATCAGGGGTTTCTGGATCTTCTGCCCTTCAGAAAAAACTTTCCATATTAGTTGTATTCAAGAAAGTTCCTACAGATTGCAAAGCATCCTGGGAACATATTCCAGAATAAATACTTGGTTAATGAGAAAAACTGGTCACATCTCTGGACCATTAATCAACATGAACAGAGAGCAGACTCTAAAACCCATCTGTTCTTTTCCATTGGGATATCATGATTTTTTTCAGTCAGGATATATATTCTCTGGGTGGTTTAGTAGTGGTGGCCTTGCAGTGCCTTGCAGAGAAAGTCACAAATAATATGACTTATCAGCTCATGACTTAACACTTCACAGGTTGAAAATCACCAGTCTATGCACACAATTATTAATCCACACACTCACCTCTTGCTTATTTATGGAGGCAGGACAGTCATTTCAGCAAATGGTGATATTCCACTCAGGAAAATTCTCTACATGTTGTGCCTGGTCTGAAAAGAAGCTGCCACAAAAAATTATTTCCGTTGTCTGCAACAGGCAATGCTAATGTGTTTTTATGTTTATTTTTCCTGATAGCACAATTTCATGATGCATACAGCTCGATGTTAAAACAATACTTTTAGCAAAACAGGTGTCCATGTAATAAGTTATTTCTCATTAAAGTGCTCTAGATTTGTGGCTATATCTGTTCTATAATTCTAGTACTTTTATCCCTGGTAGTAGAAATCCCTCCAGGGATAATTCACATGAAAATGGCACTCCCAGTCTTGTATACAGTCCTGTGGGAACCTTGGTTTATTCAGTGCTTAAGTACTGTAATTCATATCTGGGGGTGGATTTTAAGGTTATGAATCTCTTACTTCCAAATTTTTCTAGTAACCTGGATAACATGTGTACCAAATTTCAGTTTACTGCATGGTGTGTAAAAGTACCTCAGAAAGTACCTTTCCAACATGTTTCCAGTGATACTTTAGAAAGTATGGTGTGAACTGTAGAAGAAAACATCCAGAGAGTATAGTTTTAGGAAAATGAAGTATAGATTGAGTCTTTCACTTGTGTAGGAAGCACATTTTAGGAGTAGTAGTAATAGTGATCAGAAGATAGGGAATGGGCTTCCACAGGAGGTGGTTGAGGCCCCATCGGTGAGGGTTTTCAAGGATAGGCTAGACATGTACATGGTGGGCATGTCATGAGTAGACCTGGCTGGAGCCGGGGTCAGACTAGATGGACCGGGAGGACCCTTCTGTCTCGCTCTGTTTCTATGTTTCTAAGGTCTTAGGCCAGCCCAAGATGGGCAGAAGATAGATCTCCATGAGCTTTGTGCTTCACTGCCAGCAATCCTGACCATTGGCTGTGCTGGCAGGGGCTTCTGGGCATTGACATTCCAAACCTTCTGCCCGCCCTCACTATGTTCACAGTCTATTTTTCATTTCTAAATCACAGAACATTTTGAATGTGTGATTCAGTGGGTCTATATGAACTTTGATAAATAACAAGGAATTTACTTTATCCAAGCAAGGAGGCTCACAATGCAGCTCAACATTCTGTTGTATGTTCCTTCACTGAGACTCTCTTGTTTCACAGGAAGAGCAATTTGATCAAGATACCTTTAAGTCAATTCTACATACATTGCATTTTCTATGGACCACACATCTGTATGATGTTTCAGTCTTCATCTTGCACATAAGATGTCACCATGCCATCTAAACTTTTAAACATATTTTTTCTGCTAGTTTCACTTGTTAATGAAGAAACAAGGTGACCTGATTCTCTCCTCCCTCGAAGTTCCTTATTGTTTTTGTTATGTAGCTTAGACTGGAAATAATTGACATACTTCAAAGGGTCTCCAAAGACTCATTAGCAATGGGGAGTCATGTATTAAATCTGTCTAGGTTGAATTAAATGCCTGCTCCAGGAGGAATTGAATTGAAGTGACGTTTTTGAAAATTGGTTCGGTTAAGATTTTAGCTGGCTGCACTGTGAAGAGTCAGCTAATTCAGAGTTCTAAAATCCCTTTTCTTTCCTTTGAAACAAATGAGGAATTATAAACATTTTTAATCAATTTAATCAAATCCATTACTGTTGGATTATTTCAATGGGACTTACAACCAGAACTAAATTAGGCTTGCTCAGATACTTTGTGTTCAAGGAGAAACTTTGTAATAGTAATTGTCCATATGATCTTAAACCTAGTTATCAGTGCATTTCTTTGTATTGCACCTGCACTTTGTAGAAATTTCCTTGGCAAGAAATGCCACTATTCACATACTGCTTTCTCTAAAGCAGTTCTGTAGACCTCAGTGAAATTGAATTGATACCACTATGTACTGAAGTCACAAGATGAATGAGCCAGAATAGTCAAGGATAACTAAATTGGATAAAAGGCAGAAATTCTGCAGAAAAAAATCAGCAGGTTTGTGAACAAAGAAAGTCATTTTTGAAGTTTAATAGAAACTGTACACAACCACGAATTGAAAATTGGGTACTGTTTGTGGATTTTAAGTATTGAAATAAATTCAGAGTGAGATGAAATGAATTAGATAAAAATGTCCAGGAAGAATCATAATAGGGGAAGTCAGAAAGGAGCCATGGATATGTGGAGATAATGTTCCCATGGCATTAACTCTGCCCACGTGCCAAAATACTAAGTTATGGGGAAATTCTTCATAAGTTATACAGGTGGAACATGATCTGCTAGAGTGCAGGTTCATCGCACAATGTTTTCAGGTGATTTAATAACCCAGTGGCATTTGGTCTTAATTATGTATGATTAATAAGTATTTTCCCCTACATGGATCACTGCCTTGCCGTGGTGAAGGGGATTGTGTAGCACAATGCAGCTATGAGCTATGCCATGCAGGGACACCCAAGACAGAAAGGTCATAGCAGAGAGCTCTGACAAAAGGTGATCCACTGGAGAAGGAAATAGCAACCCACTCCAGTATCCTCGCCATGAAAACCCCATGGACTGTATCAACAGGCAAAGAGATATGATGCCAGAAGATGACCCCCTCCGGTCAGAAGGTTTCCAATGTGCTACTGGGGAAGAACAGAGGAAGAACATTGTGTGGATCACAACAAATTGTAGCAAGTTCTTAAAGAGATGGGAGTACCAGACCATCTTATTCGTCTCTTGAGAAACCTGTATGCAATTCAAGAAGCAACAGTGAGAACTGGACATGGAACTATTGATAAGTTCAAAATTGGGAAAGGAGTACGGCAAGGCTGTATACTCTCACCCTGCATATTTAACTTATATGCAGAGCACATCATGAGAAAGGCGGGGCTAGATGAATCACAAGTTGGAATTAAGATTGCCAGCAGAAATATCAACAACCTCTGATATCCAGATGGTACCACTCTAATGGCAGAAAGTAAAGAGGAACTAAAGAGCCTCTTGATGTGGGTGAAAGAGAAAAGTGCTAAAGCTGGTTTGAAACTCAGCATTAAGAAAGCTATGATTATGGCATCCGATTCTATTACTTCCTGGCAAATAGATGGGGAAGAAATGGAGATAGTGAACGATTTTATTTTCCTGGGCTCCAAGATCACTGCAGACGGTGACTGCAGCCAAGAAATTAAAAGATGTTTGGTCCTGGGGAGGAAAGCTATGGCAAATCTAGACAGCATACTAAAAAGCAGAGACATCACCCTGCCGACAAAAGTGCGTATAGTCACGGCTATGGTTTTTCCAGTTGCAATGTATGGCTGTAAAAGCTGGACCATAAGGAAGGCTGAGCACCGAAGGATTGAGGCCTTTGACTTGTGGTGCTGGAGGAGACTCCTGCGAGTCCCTTGGACCACAAGGTGATCAAACCAGTCAGTCCTAGAGGAGAACAACCTTGACTGCTCTTTAGAAGGCCAGATGCTGAAGATGAAACTCAAGTACTATGGCCACCAAATGAGAAGGAAGGACTCCCTGGAGAAGACCCTAACGCTGGGAACAATTAACAGAAAAAGAAGGGGATGGCATAGAAAAAGCTGGCTGGATGGAGTCACTGAAGCAGTCGGAATGAGCTTAGGTGGACTCTGGGGGATGGTGCAGGATAGGAGAGCCTGGAGGAATGTTGTCCATAGGGTTGCAATGGGTCAGATGTGCCTTCACAACTATCATAGCATAGCATAGCATAACATAGCAATCAGGATTTTGACATATAATATCGTGAGCGCTTCCATACAGAGGGTTCCTAGCATAATAAAGGCATTATGCAGCTATCCCATACTTCATTCCTTAATGTATTTATTTTTATTGATATTATCAAAGACAGAAGGAGCAGCAGGGAAAGCACAGCAGGGGTATCAAGTTGACTACACCATCGGAGATTCCCTCATAAAATTCATGAATGAACCAAGGTGATTACACAATAAATGATTCTTTTGGAAATACCCAAAATCTTTAGAAAGCAATCCAGCATTAATATTACTGGATATCAGTTAATATCAGTACTATATGGATATTTTGCCAGAGCAGGAATTCCTACAGGAAGGATATGATGGCTGTGCAGATTTGAATCCCTCTGTGTTCAACCATATTACAGTTTCCTTAGGTTTACTGCCAGCTCATTTTTCATTAAAATTTATTGACAGTTGCAAAATTCTTCATGTTCTGGAGGGAAAGAACTTGAGAATTCAAAAGAAAATATTCAGTGTGGGAGAAAGCAAAACTGACAGATTTTTCCATCTCTTCTTATAAATGGCATGGCAGTAATTACTATGTTATCAAAGTAGGGTGTGTGTGTGTGCGTGTGTGTGTGTGTGTGTGTGTTTGTAGGTCAACCCAAACCTGAAAAACCTGAAGGATGAGTAGGGATATAATGAGGGGAATGCAGATGTTCTATGTACTATGCAGATGTTCTGTGCAGCCCTTCCTCATATGGGGTTCTCCAGAAATTCAACAGCTATAAACAGCATAGCCAGCAGTCAAGAATGCTTGAATTGTAGTCTGAAATATTGGAAGGATACCAGTTTGGGCACAGATGTCCTTTGAGTAATACCTTGAGGAATAGTAGTTCAAAAAGAGACTAAGTTGAGTAAAGGGGAAGATACTGTCTAAAGGGGATGGATTGTACTTGTGGGAGTGGGGAAGATGTACATATGGTACAGAGGCATTTGCCATTGGGGTGAAATATGCCCACTTGGGTAGGTGTGTCTGCATTAGAGTTAGAGGATTTTGAAATGTGTGTGCTGAATATATGGGAGTGTCTCTAAAGGTATTGAGGTACTATAAGGGAAGCTGAGTGTGCCTTATCTTTCTGTGTAAAAGATAAGGCAAGGGCCTTCTAAAGGAAATGTGAATGTATTACCAGGATGGGAAAAACAAATATGAATGGCAGTTGGAGAGGTGGCAGTATTATTTTCTCAAAGAGGGAATAAATATGTAGATGATTTAACTGCAAGTTTAATTGAATGATTTGGACAGCTTAATTGTATCTTATTATTTTATATCAGCTACCTTGGGGGTCCTTCTTGGCTGCAGGACAAGTAACAAATAAATCAAAACCAGAAAAACAAAATTTGATTACCCCCAAAAGCAAATTTCTTAACCACCCTTGGTTGACTGGCAAACACCAGCCTAACCGGATAAGTGCATAAAAACATGAAAACATTGAAGAAAGCAAGTCGGAATGGGCCTCCTGGGTCATCTAGCATGAGCCTGGCTCCAGCTGACTCTGCTCATGTACTACCCAACGTGTGGTTGTCCAAGTGCAACAGCACTAATTCTAACAGGTCTGAACTTTGGAAGTCAGGTTCACAATTGAATCAGCCCCTGAAAACAACCTTCTTGCTACACTCATTCAGGATTGGGCAGAAAGGACATCTCTGGATATTTTGGATTTAAGCACTCCTGTCCACTGCCCATTCCAGATTTCTACTGCAATGTAGAAATTTCCTTGGATTGACCTCCCATTGTGCCCCTTTTGACACTCTGCAATTCTAACATCTGATGAACAGTCCTCATGGTGAAAGGCACTAGTACATAACTCATGAGACCTCCATTTTCAGCAAAGCAGAAACTAATCTTATTTGCCTGCTTGATATTAAAGTTAAATACAAACTTGGAAAGTTAGGAGGAGAACATGCTATTAGAACAAGTTCATATAAATAGAACATCTTTTAATTCCCATTTGAACATAACTAGTTATCTGCATGCCTTTCTGAAATCTTTCTCCATCAAGGAAAATGTTGTCAATCACTTATTAATAAAAGAGAGTTAATTTAAGACTTCTTTAAAGCTTTGATGTTTAAAAACTGTGACTCAGGAGGGAGTTTTTAATGAAGGTCATAGAAACAGAGTCATGTCTTTGCCATTTGTGATCTTACCACAGAAATATCTACTTAAGTATTGGCTCTTCTTAACCATAAAACTCTGCCTCATAAATAGTGGAAAGCTAGTATTTTATGCTGTGTTTGTACTGGGGCAGAATGATTTTGATGAAATGCAATGTAAATGTTGCTGTGGTAAAATATAGTAGGTATTTTGAATACAAATCAGTTTGTCCTGTTGATTACATGGGCTTTCTTCTTTCATTGTAGCTTGAGAAATAGGAACAAGTGTTAGTTTCTTGATACAGAACAGAATCCTTCCACCCTCCCAAGGGGTAAAATCACCTCAAACCAACCATTTTATTCTCTAAAGAATCCTTAAGTCATATGTTCAAAGGTAATACATTGTTGCATAAAGGATTTCAGTGGATGGTGGACCTGATGAAGTCAGTGTAACGTTCTCACAAATATTCAAACATTAGATTTAGAGCAAGGTTCAGCATTCCCTGAATGCACCTTTCTTGGCTTGTATGTCCCCACTTTAAAAAAGAAAAGAAAAATAGCACAAAACAAAACTAAACTCTCAGCAGCACACATTTGGGGTTCTCATGCCACAAATGATGAGGTCAAAGTTGTTCAGTGTGTTGGTGCTGGGGACCACCAGTACTTTTATTCAAGCATGGCTTATGCCAGGGGTCCTCAAACTTTTTAAACAGGGGGCCAGTTCACTGTCCTTCAGACTGTTGAGGGCCAGACTGTGGGAGGGCACACTGGCGCGATCGCGGGATCGCTTGATGGGAGACTGGCGCGATCTTGGGTGTGCTCAAGGGGGGGGGCAGACTGGCACGATTGTGGGCATGCTCATGCAGGGAAGGTGGACACAATCACGGCCATCTCCCCCACCCCCAAGTACGACCGCAATCACCCCCGTCTTCCCTGCACCTGCGTTCACAGCCATCTCCCCACTGAGTACACCTGCATCAGCTCAGAGCATTTGGACCCGCTTGGAGGTCATTTTCTCCGAGGGAGTCCAAAAGCTTTGACGCAGGATGGAAAATCAGCAGGCAGGTGGGATCCAGCCCGTGGGCCGTAGTTTGAGGACCCATGGCTTATGCCATCCAGAAATAAGAAACATTACCTTTTCTGTGTTTAAATACACCATGGATGCCCCATATCTTCTATGATTTAAGAAATACTTGTAGGTCTGGTGCATAGGCCCAAAAACACATCCTAGAAGCAGGGGAGATCTACAGCCCATATGTGGGGGGGGGGTGTTTGGGGGGAAGTAGAAATACATCTACGTCAAAGTATCACAGGACTACAGCAGCAGGGTCTTCTTGTTGTTCAAGTGGACGAGCACAAAACCTAGAAAAGTGTATAATTTTGGGGCCATAACACATGACTGCTGACCTATTGAGAATGAAATCCCCTCTACCATTTAGGGTTCGGTGGAGTGAACAACCCACATACTCTTCTATATATGTGGTAGTGTTGCGCTGAAGCATTCACATATGTGACCCAGTCTTAGAAAGTGCATTGAGCCAAGGCAAAATCTGCAAATGCTCGCAGAACAAAGCCTGCATGACTGGCAACCTTCTTCTGTGTCACACACTGCAGCACAAACAAAGGCTGCTACTCATGATGTGAAAGAGTGATGCCACGTGTGCAGAGTTCTTCCAGGCTCAATTCCTGGTGAGCGCCATGGGGACACTGGCCATACTCACCAGGAACACAGATTCACATTTGTAACAAAACAGACCAGAGTCCAAGGAGCTGACCCAGGGAATCCAACAGATTTCCAGCCCCCGGTGAAAATCTAGGGCTGTGTGAAGAATCTGTTTGGGTATGGGATCTGTCAGATTCCCTGGGTTTGTTTCCCTGGAGTCTGCACAGTGGTTCAGAGTCTGCTTTGCTGATAAAAGTCCAGCATTTGCAGTGTACTCACCAAGAATCAAGTCACATTCACTGCTCAAACAGCCTACCTCTTTGGGCATAGGAAATGTTGTCCGTTGTGCGGCCGATCGTTCATGAGTCTGCAGAGCTAGAGGGACAGATTTAATCCCAGCCGTATTGCTCACACAACTGTAATGAAATTCCGTATTCTCCTTGGCTGAGGTCTCCAGCATATCTGGGCATGCACTAGCCCCGTTGGTCCTGAAAGTTATTGATTTTTAAATAACTTTGAATTATTCTTAAGTAACATGCTCAAATTGAAGTACTTGGTTCCAGGGTCAACTTTATTTTGGCTTTTAAAAATGACCTTGCAATTTGGAGCTTGGACCCCCTATCTATTTTATAGTTATGTTCTTGGGCAAGCTTTTTTACCGTCAGTCTCAGCAATATCCTGGGAAATAAGTGTTTTGTGACGGGCCAAGTCCACTATGACAGCCATTGCAAGTATCCCCCCATGGCAGCTATTTTAGAAAAGTCCTTTTGATACTCTGTCAAAATTCCAGATGTCCCCACTGACCCAAACTATTGGGGTTTGTGTGTCTAGGAACTCAAATCCAGAAATCCCCTTGCTCATCTATTTTTCCAAACACACGTGTATCCAATTAGAGATGAACTTCAGCAACTCATCCAAGCTTTGGTTTTAAGAAGGGGAACCTTAGCATTTTACCTAAAATTGTGTGCCATTGAAAAATTCTCAGTAGGCTCCCACTAAGCAAAGCACCACCACTGATAGTTTGGCAAGCCCCATTTCAATCCAGCTTTGTATTTTCAAGTACAAGATAAGCTTAAGTATTCAAAAGCTACATCTGCTCAAAGCCTACAGATGGTCTTTTGTGTTATCTCTAGCTTCTGCATAATAATGTGCAACACTGCATTTCTTTGGGAGGCGGTGCTGTGTAGAGATGCATTATAATTGATCTTGAATCTTTGTGTGTTCCATGGGGCTTTCCACAATGGCTGTAATGAATTCTTCAGTTTACACATGGAAACCTCTTGAACAAATCTTAGTTTTGTAGGCGTTAGGCAGTATACTTACTGCTACAGTACTCCCAGATAGGTGAGGAAAGGAGGTTATTTTTATCCAAATAAAGAAATAATGCTATAGGCATCTTTCCCCCTCTTTCTTCTCCCGCCCCCAACCCCTGTCCAACCTTGGGAGAGAGAGCTTCTAAACAGCAAATGGTAACATTTTGTTAATTGAGTCATCCAGCAGGAAATTACATTAGTACTAATTTATAGATAGTACTACAATAGGTATGGCGTTGCCTTTTACTGGGGCAATAAGCATTTTTAGGTCCAATAGATGTTTTCTTCATGTGTATTAAGTAATTTATTCTCTGGAAACAAAAAGGGGGCAACTGCCTACACCTGTTTCCCTTTATCAAACAATGTGACAAAAAGCAGAATTACCAGGACTTAGATATATATGCGTTCCTTACTGAGATGGGAAGAGAAGATCTCAAACAACTCTATTGTTCTATGATTCTATGATTATATTGTATGCATGCACATACATACATGCATACATACATACATACGTAGATATATAATATAAAACATCATATTGTACCTTATTTTATACATATATTAGAGTAACCTTTTTACATATCAAGTTATTTCTCTCCTGAATATGAATAACTTCATGAATTCTGGTATATTCTTATCAAAAAGTGAACTGCAATGAAAATCTGCCCCAGGAAATTCAAAAAGTCCAGATATTCCCAGCCCAGAAGGCCATGATATACTTGCAGGTGACAGAGTTGCTCAAGATTCAGAACGTTTTAGGACATTGGTGATGACCCTAATGCAGTGCCACCATGTCTGAACACACAGAATTCAACCCCAGACATTGAAGAGCAAAGCACACAATACCCAGAGCCTGGATGGGCAAACTTTTCAGTTTCTTCACCTACATTTTTCAGATTCTCCTTTTTTCTAATGTGAAGTTCTTCTTGGTCCAAATATGCTAAATTTTGGCAATTTTGAACCAAATGAAAATGCTCACTGATCCTCAGTGTATTGCGTTATGTGCTAGGCTCTCTTTGCACTAGAGATGGGGTGAGAACTCCAAACAAAGGTGTTCAACTGGGCAAGTGTCCCAGTGCCAATTCTTACTTTGATTTGCAAACCTTTGAACATCTAGCTTCTCTCCTTTCTCACAAGCAACTTCCCCACCCCACTAACCTTGGTAAACATAATAGAAGGAGAAAAAGCAAGCAAATGTCCATGTGGAACACTCAAGAAGTCCAACCAGTTTTGTCAGGAATAAGAGGGCTCTAAACACTTTCATGTGGCTTCATAGTACATGAAGAGATTGATGGATTGTTACATCTGTCTATCTGCCCTTCAAAGAACTACCAAATCTGCTACATCCTCTCTTTAGATGCAATACTATGAACACTTTCTATAGAATAAGTTACAATGATTCCATAGAAATTATTTCTAAGTTAGCATGCACAGGATCACACTATTAGACTATTAAAAAGAAAAGGTTAAAAGTATTTAAGAATGCTTTGAAAATGCCTGCTGGGAAGCCTGTGAATGTTTGTTGTGGGTGACTCATAGATATCAGAGAATTCAAGCAAAAAATGGGAAGAGAGGAAGAACAAAGATGAATTATTTCTTATTTTGGCCACTCTTTCTCGGGGTGGGGATTCACTTTTCTATTGAATAAATAACAGGTTCCCAACAAGACCTCTGAGTCACTACAGAAAAGCTTATTCATCATAATATGAAGGATAGAGGTGCTCACTTTTATACAAAATACAGTCTTCAGTAGCTAAGAGGTATGAACAATGAGCAATGTTTCAAGTATGTGTTATCTAAAAAAGGACTATATTCTATATCTTATAGCATACTTTAAAATATAACACTGTTCTACAAGGAGAAAGCCCCAGAAATGAAAGTAGCTAAATTTTACCAGAATTAGGTCACTAATAAAGGAAAACTAAGTCCTGAGTATTAACTGGCTCCAGTTTCCAAGATACAGCTTCAGGTCAAAATTACATCAAAATAATTCAAAATTACGAGTGCATTACAGAAATCCAACTGGGAAGTAACCAATGCGTGTGTTATTGTTGCTAGGCAATCTTCCTCCAGGTAGGGATGCAGCTGATGGATTAGCCAAAGCTGAAGGAAAGTGCTCCTCGCCACCACTGTCACTTGGGCTTCCAAGGACAGCTTCAGGTCGAGGGGCACTTCCAAGCTGTGGACCCTGTCCTTTAGAGGGAGTGCAACCCTGTCCAGGGCAAGGCCCATGTCACCTACCCAGGAGCTCGAATCACCCACCAACAGAACCTCCGTCTTATCTGGATTGAGTTTCAGTTTATTGTTAAAACTATCCCCATCTCCAACAGATTGTGTAGATAGAGGTGGAATCATTCAAAGTATTAAGGACTACTCTTGCATTTATACTTCAATTGAAAACAATCAAACAGCTAAACATAATCGAACCTTAACATTGCTCTATTACATTAACTGCTATTCAAAAAAGAAATAAATACTTGGCAATTTTGGCAGATAATATGTTATGTTGCCCTTAATAGATGTGTATAATTGTAGAGTTCAGGAAAGGATTCTCTGTATCAAGTCTGAACAGCAGTGTGTATGCATTTCTAGTGGATTTCAAGACACCATGCAATGCATGTCTTAACTATGACTTACCAGTATCGTGTAGCTAATCAAAAAGCATCATGTGATAATACTGCGTTAACATTTTTCTTGGCCCCAACCTGCCTCATTATATACTGCATGTGTCACAATGACATCACAATGACAATACATATTTGATTATTTACTTTTTTCATCTCTGAGACACAGAGCACTCTCAGATTGCTCCATAATGTGTTGATCAGCATGATACAACTCTGATACAGATCTGCCACCTTGTCCACATTTTGGGAGAACTTTTACCTAACTCATAATTTGCTCACTTAGGAGAAAAACAGAGGAAGACAAAAAATGCTGCTGTAATTAAACAACAACAACAACAACAGCAACAACCCGTTTTTTTCCAATAAGAAAAATGCTGAGGAACATTTGATATTAGTTACTGGAACACCCACTGCCATTGTGTGAAACATTTGCTTCAGCGGAACACTGCTTGTCAAAGAGTGGGGGATGGAAAGTACAAGAAAGCCACTGACAGGTGCAATTCATTGCTCTTAGGAGGGAGATGGAAGGGTTTTTTTTGTTTCAAAGGCATACATGCTAATAAATTTGATCAAAGCAATAGAAAAGGCCTATTTTTTTTTCCTGCTTCTGCTTGAGGCAAACTACATGTCAGAAAGTGAGAGCCTTTGGGCACAGTTTATGTCTACTTTTAATGCATTTTCCCCCAGCAATATCATGCAAAGCATTTGCAACTGCACAGTTCAATAAACATTAATGCACTATTCTGCTGAAGATATTCATAACCTTTGGGTAGTGGCGGTGGTTGTTAATACACTGATATAATCTTCTCTGTCAGTCTCTTCCTCCATTGCTCCTTTCCACTACATATCTGTGGAAAAGAAAGAAAGAATGAATGAACAAACAAATGAATGAACTGCATGTCAAATATATTAATAAGACTCAATCTGACAGAATCCAAGAAGACATGCATAAAGTTTCCACTATCAGTTTACTTTCTTCAGAAGTAAATTGAACTGATTTCGATTGGACTTACTCCCAAGTAGGTGCAGCTGCCAACAATCCTATGCTAACATATCTGGTTGCAAGAAAGCACATTTAAACCAGACTATGTTGATATTGCAAGCCCATTTCATTGCTGGACAACCTACTTTCCAAGGGTACATTTTGGGAAAAAGTGACCTGGTGATGGGGCAAAGACTGCCTTAGTGTTTGAAAATGTCTGGAACCAGAGTCAATCAGCTGTGAGAAAGGAATAGTGATGACTCAATTAGGGATATGTGGCAAATATGTTTTGGGGTTGGAATCCATTGTATTCTCTGTGTTCAGCCCCCTGGACTCTAACCTGATTTCTTGGGGCTGTGAATCTGACTTCCTGGTAAGAGCACAGTGTGCATCAGGAATGACAGCTGCATACGCAGCATACCTCTTCCATGCACGTGATTTTCAGCCTCTGCATGTACAGTACTTCATGTGATGCAAAAGAAGGTTACTGGAAGTACAACCAGGGATCCAAGGCATCCCCAGATTTCTCAACTCACTTTCTAAGACAGAGTTGAACATGTGAGGAGGCCTGTGAACTGAAGAGGGATGGATTCCAGGAAGCTCTGTCACTACCCCAGGTCAATGCATGATGGGGTTTCTGAATCCAATAGTTGTAAAGTTTCAGCACCATCAACCCACGAGTTGGAGAAGTGATGGGAGGGAGGGAGACACATAAGATGAAAGGGCAAAGGAAATTTGTATAGCATTGTACTGCATGGAGATGCAGGAAGTTCATGATTTACTGCTGAGTAATGGATGTTTAGTAAGGTTTTCTGTTGAGTTCATTCTATCAGAGTTGAACAAATGAATTGAAGTATATAGCATTAAAAAAACAGACACTGGGCGGCACTTACTCTCACCAATTCTCTTGGGACCTGCCAGTTCTCATTTGCAAGTGATGTTGACCACTTATAGAATGGAGATATAGTCCTTCTGAGAACTATTATCAATGAGCAAAAATGCTAATTTCTGTATCTGAGCATGTTGGCAGAATTCACATACAGGAGCTCCTTCAGTGTGTACTAATCAGAAATGAGTATTTCCACACATTTCAGGGTTTCTTCTCGGAGCGTTAAAGCTCTTTTGGGCAAATCTCCTTCTTGCAAACAGAATCAGCAGGACCCAAAGCTTGCACAATAGTGTCTGCAAGATGGAAGGGAACTGAAAGGAATGTAAGCACCTACATGCATAGTGCCCACTGGGTCTGATGGGACTCATAAATAACTTGGCATTTCAGCTTTTCATGATCTCTGCATTCTGACAGATTATAATTATATCACTTCAGGATGCTGAAACCTGGGAGCAACAGGTTCTTCACCTGTACTTTACAGCAAGATTAAGACAGGCAAATCCAGATTGAAAATATTCTAAATATACAGCAGTTTAAGACCAAAGAATATGATGCTTCCCGCATCCAGTTTGCATAAATCTGTGCAAGTTAGAGCAGGCATGAACAATTAGGACTGCAACAAGCTTAATCAAAGACCTCCAGATATTTCTTCTTATGCACTCCCAGTGCTTGCAAAGCCTCCTGCTTTGCAGGCATGGCAGGTAAAAAGGCATGAGATTGGTCTGGTGGCTCACCATAAATAGCCAAACAGTTACATTGGCTTGATGCGCCATAAGTGGTGCAGGTATAGGATAAAGACTGCTAAAGTCTTCAATATTTTGCTTGTGTTCTGGAATGATTGACTATTGTATATAAAATTTGTGTGTAAAACATTTAGGTTACAGTCTTCCAAGGTTTCAATCACAGTAAAGATTTCACTTTATATTTCCTTCCTTCCTTCCTTCCTTGCTTCTGCTCTAGAGTATATAAAATCAGACCACAAATGAATGATTTTATTTTCGGTCTTGGTTTTCTAAGCCTAGTAGTAGCCATTGCAGTGCTGGTTAATTAAACTTCAAAGTGTGGACAGGGTACAAAAGTTTTAAACAAACAAACAAGCAAACAAACATACAGTCATAAAACGAAATCCATGCAAAAGGAGGTTGGGGGTTTCTTTTTGCTTTAGTTTGTTAAAGTGTGTTCTCAGATTAGTGGTTTTCACTACTTGTCCCAAAACTTTATCATCATGCAGCCAAACATTTTTAATCGACAGTAAGGATTGCAATAAAGTTCTATACAAATGCAAAATATTCCATTCTGCACTTTCAAGCAAAGCATATAAACACTGAGGTAATGTTCAATGAGATACTAAACATATGAATGATATGTAACAACTGATGACCTTCTTAAAAGATTGTAGACTTGGAAATCTGTCTTCCATCATCGAGAAGCTACTTTCAGATCTGAGATGACTGGGGGACACATTATTTTAATTTTACAGAAAAGGATGTGGAGTCTTAATTGCCAAGCCCAAATAAAGCCCTGAAAATATGCTTTGCATTTCATTTCTTGCAGAGAAGAACTCAGTTCTCTCGAATTCAATATTTGTGTCTACTTTTCTGCCCATGGGTGAAGGATATGTAAATCAGTTAGCCAGGATTAACCTCAAATTAGGATGAGTCTAATTAAAAATGTAGCATTTCCTGTGGAGATAAATCTGTTTTCTGAGTTTTCACACTTATTCTTCTGTGTCAATTTCTTTTTTAAGAAAGAAAGTACAATATCACTAATTTGGATTTTAAAAAAGAAAAGCAAAACAAAGTCAGGTGATGATAAAAATTTTTGTCTTGAATATTAAAAGGAACATTTAAGTACCTGTGCATGTTTACTTCATGCTATTTCTTAAAAATTGCCTGTTCAAAATAAAAAAGGTACTGAGAAATGAATGGAATGAAATTAAATAATTTATTTTATAAACTGAAATATTCATCATCAAGTATAAACCTTTGGCTATAATTTATATTATATCTACTTTTCTTTCAAGGAATTGGGGATGTGGGTACACAGTGGTTTAAACTGCTGAGCCGCAGGGCTTGTCAATCAAAAGGTCAGCAGTTCAAATCTGTGCAACTGGGTGATTTCCCATTGCTTCTCCCAGCTTTTACCAACCTAGCAGTTGGAAAGCATGCAAATGAGTAGAGTAGATAAATAGGTACAACTTCAGTGGAAAGGTAGCAGCGTTCCACATGCTTTGGTATTTTGTCATCCAGGCCAAATGACCTTGGAAACTGTTTGCAGACAAACACCAGCTCCCTCAGCTAAGAAATGGAGATGAGCACTGCCCCCTGGAGTCAGACATGACTGCACTTAATGTCACGGGGAAACCTTTCCCTTTCCCTATCAAGGAAATACTACTGGTATTACTAATAGATTAATAATTAATTATTAATCTCTGATAAAAAGCATCAAAGAAAATGGGAGTTGGGAACCTGTGGTTCTCCAGATGTTGGTGGACTCCAGCATCCATGAACCATGCTGCCAAGGACTGATGAAACTTGGCACTCAGAAACATCCGTAAGGTTGTAGGTTCTTTGTCGATTGTTAACAAATATCAACTCCTATCCTCCCTTCCATATGCACATTTTACTGCCTGAAATGGAAAGCAGTACCATCAACTTCACTCCATCATGGTGCACAGGGCTCAAGGCTGGGAACCTGAAGTGGCAAATCCCACGACTGTCTCTGTCCACTCCTTGCTTTTGTTCCATGCATGCAGAAGTCTGTGTGCATTACTGTGTGTAGTGTGCAGAGAAAGGGCTGTTGCATAGATAAATAGACACACAGACTCATTGACTGGGCTCAGACAACACAATAACCCTCACTCAAGGGATGAATATGAGTTGAGCAAGGGTGTTGGTGAAACATGGGTCATTTATTTCTGATCTCAGTCATGTTGACAAGTCATAGTCTGTTCACTATTTATTTTATGTATTTTTATATCTTTATCCTACCTTTTTTCCTGTCAAGAAACTCAAGGCAACTTACATAATTCTCCCCTCCTTCTAAATATCATCCTCACAACAGACCTGTGAGATAGATTGGATGAAGAGTCTATGAATGGCCCAAAGTCTTCCAGTGAGCCCCATGGCTAAGTGGGGACTAAAACCCAGATTTTCTTAGTCCAAGACCCACAGGCTATACAACACTGCACCATCACTAACAACACTCAGTGCGTGAACCAACAACAATGGATGGATTCTCTTCCTGAGTTGCTTACTCTCTGGGCCAGCCACTTGCCCTGACCTGCAGCAACTAGTAACCACCAAGAAGGCAGAAAATAAGTGAGGTTGGGATAGCAATGGGTCTGTGGCTGACCCTATTGTTATGCAGAGTGAGAAGAAGTTCCCTTGGGCAGCTGATGTGGGGCATCATTACAGGGAGGAAAATGTTATGCCTGTATTTTACTGCCAAGCAGGGAACAGCACTTAATGGGATTTCTGTTGCCAATATAACTTTCATATTCTGATCCTTGAGTTATTAATAGGCTTCCTCATTCAAAAAAACTGCTCACTGGAAGATTCATGAGATAAAGTAACATAATCTGACCTTTTGGGACTCAGCCCAATTTTCCACAGTTGCCCAGATGTTCATACCCCCTTAGAATCATAGAATACTAGAATTGGAAAGGGCCATGAAGGCCATCGGGGCCAACCCCTGATGTTGCAGGACACCAAGTTTCTGGCATCAGATACTATGCCTTGTGGGTGGTCTATCAGTTGGTGTTGTGCCTCCAGCACCAACTGCTTGGGTTGGTACGGTGTCCTCATCCTATGCCTTACACTGCATAGTGCATTTCCAAGGGGATAAATGTTCCATTGAAATAGTTTCCTTGTTCACCGTTACAATGAGATGATCTGTTTCCAAAATTTACTGTAATGGTCCATTGCCCTGGTGTATTTATACAGGTAAAGAAATGAGGATCACACTCTCAATATCAGTGAGATCTCCAGAGCACTTGCTGCACCAAACAGTATATGAATGAAGATCTTGCCTTGGATATAATAGGACAGAGTAGGCCTCCAAAATGTCTGTTAACTGTTTAAATTGCTCCAGATGTTCTGGTTGAACTATAGTGGTCCCTTGGCTCATGAACTTAATCCGTTCCACAACTCTGGTCGTGACCCAAATGGTCATGAGCCAAGTCAAATTTCCCCATAAGGTTAAATGTAAATAAGGTCAATCTGTTCTGTAATTATTATTTTTTGATCACAAGGAGGATGGGCATGATCATGGGTGTGCTGGGGGGGTAGATGGGTGCGATTGTGGGCATGCTTGGGGGGGGAGATGGGCACGATTGCAGGTGTGCTTGGGAGGAGATGGGTGCAATCTCGGTCATCTCCCTTGCCCAGCATGATCATGGCTATCTCCCCACCCCTCTGAGCATAACCGTGATCGCCCCTGTCTTCCCTGCACAAGCATGCCCACAATTGTGGCCATCTCCCCACTTGGGGGGGGGGGGGGCACAATTCCGGTTGCCACCCAATGCGGAATTCATGACCTGAGTCAATTTTTTAATGAAATGTTTCTTCATGACTCGATTTGGTTGTGAACTGAGGCATTTGTGAGCTGAGGTACCACTGTATTCACAATTGTAAATAGGGGACCAAGGGATGTTCTTCCTTGTGTCTGGGAGACATCATTCCCAGAGGCTTCAACAAAAACATCAACAACAAATTTAACAAGAACCCAACAACTAATGCAAATACAACCAGATCATGGTAGCATAATATTTCTTTTCTTCTGGATTTCGTTTGATTATTGATATTTGATCTGAATACATTCTCTGTTCAACGTGCCTCTATAAAGCATGCTGATATTGTGTCTTCCACCTTCTTTGTCACTATGGTGGGGAGGGGACAAGCTATAAGGTTTATGAAAAGGATCTCAGCAGTCACCTTCTTCCACTTCCTTGCTTTTGGCTCAGCCTCCATTATGAAACCTGCAGAAATGTATAACTGCTACAGAAGGAAAACAGATGTTTTCTGGATGCTATGCAACAAACAGCAAACATGTAAATGCTATTGTATAGTGCACTTATTTGCTTTCACACAGCTGCGCAGTGAAAAAATGAAAGCATCTGCAAATAATACAGAGATATTTTGCAAACGTTGTTATAAAATGTGTTCCATTCACTTTGGGTATGCTACCTTTCTCTGGGGTTTTACAAACACACACAAAGAGAAGAATTTCAGTTTAGATTCAAAAAAGGTTTTTCTCCTTGGCATGCCTTGCCAAATTGAAGAACTGCACACAGGGAGGACTTTTAGCAGTCTAGGGAGGTACGGAAGAAACTCTTTCTGGAGATAACATTGGAAAGAATAGAAAAGGCAGTGCAAAGTGAATCAAAAGTAGGAAAATAGGTGTACAATGCTAACACAGTTCTCTTCATAGTAGGGATGTGCAAGGAATCTGCTTTGGGGAAAAATCCACCAGATTCCCTGGTTTCAGCTTCCCAAACTGTTTCGCTGCTTTATAAAGTGTTAGTTCCTGGTAAATGCACCCAGAGCTCATAGGATTGGCAGCTGAGAATGGCAGCTGGCATACCTGCTCACTACATCCCCTTTCCCCATGTGCCCCTGCCAGTAGTGGTGGTGGTAGCAAGCAGGGGGGATGCTTGCTACTGGGAATGGCAGCTGAAGAAGGTTCCTGGTCATGTTACCATTCACCGACTTCCCCCTAGCTCAGCTTTCTTCCTTACAGGGGGATAAGCACCCTCCCTAAGCACTCTCCCTGTTGAACAAGCAGGCATGATCCTGATTTTGGAGAGGTTTGCTACATCCCTGCTTCACATTATTGTTTATCTTGTCTGCAGACATAGCCAAGATTGCAACATTTTTCTCAGCATCCTGCTCTCGTCTGTTCATCGGACTTCTCATGCTCAGACCTGGCTTAGGGAACAAGTCAAGTCAAGAGAAAATCCTCCAACTCTTGGAGGAGTCTGCTTCTTCTGCGGTCTTTGCAGCACAAACCGAGCTGCAAGTCGTAAGTGGAAGGCAGTTTGTGCAGCATGCATGCAAGCTCAATTCCTGACAGGCACAGATAGGAACACTTGGTACATTTGGCACCAAGTTGCACTCACACCCATGAGAAAACGGGCTAGATTTCAGGGAACTAAGCTGAGGGAAGCTGACTCCCATATATTCCCACTCTCAAAGCAGATTGCTCACACATCCCTAAACAAAACCACAGAATAGGAATAGGGATAGGGATACTATTGATAGATATAGATACTGGTACATCTTAGGACTTGCCTACATGAGGCATTTAGCATATACACTTGATTCCTTACTGGTGGCCGTTTTGGGGGCTTTTCTATGACTTCTTCATCCTCCAGGGTCTCTTCCTGTTTCCCAGCCATTTTAGTAGCAGCGCTCTCTCTCTACCAATAGCCAAATAAATACAATAAAATGCACTATAAATTTAAACATAGAAACAGAATGAGTCAGAAGGAGTCTCCTGGGCCATCTAGTCTGACCTCCGGCTAATTATTAAATTAAAAAGCACATTTTACAACTAAACAACTAAAATAACAACAGAAAAAACAGCTAGCAATGCGCCCACCCCAACTCCATGTGCTGTGTGGTAAATATCTCAGCAAAGAGGATGGTCTTAACCTGATGCCAAAAAGATAATAAAGTTGTTGTCTGGAAGGCCATGGTGGGGAGATAGTTCCATAATTTGGGGGACACCACAGAAAAGTATCTCCTCCATTTTGCTAGAGCTGAGCCACACTGGGAAATAATATTTGTGCGAAGGCCTCCAATATTAAATGTAGTGTTATTTATTTTATTTATTTATTTAGGAAGCTTCTATGCCGTCCCATTCGCCAAAGCCTCGGGGCAGCTCACAATAATGAGCTCACAATAATGTTAGTGTACATTGTAGCATTCCTTTGGGTATAGTGATCCCAAGCCACATAGGGCTTTACAGTTTAAAACCAGCCCCCTGAATTATATTCAGAATCATGTCACAAACAGATCTTTTGTTCTTTTCAATTCTGAGCAGTGCTTATCACCCTGAGAGCTTGGAGAGTGGAGATAGAAGTAGACACACAGACAGCCAGTACTGGATTTGCAAATTAAGAGCTCTTTTATTTACTACAGTATAAGGGAGAATCACTCTCACTCACTCACACGGACATTCATCCTCTCATACTCACCAGGAAAACCCCACTTTGAGTTGATCATTCTCAAATGAAGCAATGGGTGACACACAAACTCGGAGAGCCCCTCCTTTTTATACCTTATCTGAGCTCTTTTTTCAAAGTCTTTGCTCTTTAGGGTAGAACTCACAGCCCAGTCTCATCCGGGTCTGTTTCACTTTCTTATCACTTGTTTTCCCTATAGGATACCCTTGGGACTATCTGCCAAGCCCTGTGACCTTCCACTCTGCCAGCATTTCCCTACTTTTCATCCAGGAACTCAGAGTCCATTTTATTTCCATCATGCTCCTTACCATTCTCCATGTTTTCCCAGTTTCTTCACCTAAAATAGGCACATTCTTTCATACATTCACTTATCAAACATATAGGAATATGGTACAAGTGGACTAGAATTTGAGTTATATGTTCGTGCTTCCCAATATCTGTGCCTACACAACAACAAGCAGGAAAAAAATATCTGTTTTGGCCTTAAATTGCACAGGAAGTCTATAGGCTAGCCCAAGCTATAACAGAGGCTCAAGGCCAGTGAATACATCCTAGTTCTCTCCAGTTTCATGAACGCTACAACACCTGAATGGGACTTACCATCTAGGGAGAATGCTGAGGATAATTTCAGAAGTGTCGTAGAAACGTAAGTATCTTATTCAGCTTCTGCATGCAGAATAGATGCACTACAGCAGATCCACTCCTATTCCAACAGAGGATCTTTCAGCTCATATTTTTATAGAGAATATTCCATTCCTCAGCAGAGGAAGAATCCTTTGCTAATTGAAGTTTCTCTCAGCTTCATTTGAAAGTGAGCTTTTCACATTCAGAAAAAAATTGATTAACTAAAACAGGCTGTTCTTTCCTTGCTGAAACTGCTTGCTAATTTAATTAAGGTCATGTATTCAGAAACAACCAGTCTGTTATAATACCCTGTATGTCTCTTTTGTATGACTAATATTTTAATGAGCCTTCATCTTCATTCATAAAAGCCCAGCAGATAAAGTCAAGCTGGATAAATAGTCTTGAAATTTATCCTTATTAATGTTCTACAGACTATTCATGTTGCTCAATAATGGACGTCAAAGAACATGTCAAAATTATTTGTAAACACCAAATCACACATTCCATTGAGTTCTCTGCAATAAAGATAATCTAGCAGCAAAAAAGAATTCTTTTGCACGACAAATGAAAATCAATTCAGAAAAGCCTGACTAAAACTGAATTCTCACTTTACTCATAACCTTTCGGGTTTTTGTTTAGTCCCCTACTAAAAAGAACACATAAAGGCTTCATTCCTCAAATAGCATATCAGATATTGTCTGCATACACTATATACTGTTCATGACAAAGGAAGGGAATTGATAGTTCATAGAACCTTTTACAACCTTTCTGATAAGGTGACTTCTGAAACATCCATATAAACACTCATATAACAAATTCATTTGCGTATCTTGTTTGGGGTATGTAAAGAGAATCTTCTCCAGCTGTGTACTTAATGGCAGATGATTTTAGACTCTCAACTTATCAATAGTACAGGGAGGGCCTTTTAAAAACCATCACTTGTTACTTTAGACCAACTCTGCTGTGTCTTGGGGAATTCCTGATCATGGACCTTAGATGTTCAGCATGAAGTCCTCCTTGATGGCAGCAGTTTCTGTAATTAAAACCAGAACTGACCAAAGAAAGAAAGAAAGGAAGGAAGGAAGGAAGGAAGGAAGGAAGGAAGGAAGGAAGGAAGTTTCAGAGACACTGGACAACATTATGATAAGACAATTCCAATTTCATCACCAGAGTTTCTTAGAATATTGCTGAAGTTAGCCTCTTCCAATTTATAAGATGAAAGTTTCATTTAACTTTTGCACACAATGGTGGGAATCTTCAGCCCACCTTTATGAAAGATTTTCTCTGCAAGGCAGTAGTCAGATTCTAGCAGAGAAGTGAGGAGAGAGGAGAGAAAGGAGAGGAGGCCCATTCCATACCCTAGGGGTCCTAAGCTTCAGGAAATACTTCCTGGCATCTACCCTAAATCCTGAGCTTTGCTCCCTTGGAATGCATCCTGCCCTATCTAGGGACTCCAGAGTGTTTCCTATTATCAGCCTTTCCATTGTCATTCCCACAGTGGACATAAGGCTAACTGGCTGGTAATTTCCCATGTCCCCTCTGCTACCCTTTCTGAAAACTGGAACCACTGACTCCACCCTCCAGTACTCTGGAACCTCACCCATTCTCCATGAGTCCTCAAAAATGGAGTGCAGTGTACATGAGAGTACCCCTGCTAACTCCCTAAGTACCCTCGGGTGTAATCCATCAGGGCTTGGTGCCTTCATAAAGTCCAGTGCCCCGAGAAGCTCCCTGACTTCTAGGGAGGTGTCTCTAATCTGTGCCCCTAAATCTCTGGCTTCATCCAATTCCCCATACGGATCTCCCCTATCCTACTTTGGAGAGAACAGAGAGGCAAAATAATCATTTTGCATCTGTGCTTGTTCCCTCACATCAGTCACCAAATCCCCTTCCTCCTTATTAAGCAGTCCCACTGCCTGTCTGCTCTTCCTCTTGCCATTTACATGTTGGTAGAACCCCTTTTTGTTGCTCATGATATTCTTTGCAAGTCTCGGCTCATAATCAGCCTTAACCTTGTGAAGAATCCTTCTGCAACGAGTCTCCTCTTCCCAGTATACCCTTTTGTCTACTTGTGCCAGTTTCCATTACCTATGGAGCTTTCTCTTACACCTAATGCCTCTTACCACTTCTCTTCTCATCCATGGTGGCACTCTCCTTCATCTCCCTGCCTTGCTAACTAGCGGCATTGTCAAGGCTTGTGCCTCCAAGACCTCCCCTTTTAACCCTCTAGGGAATGTCCAAGCAGTTAGATACCCCTTTTACCAACCTGAATGTAGATGTGTTATGAAAAATCCTTCTCTTCCCTCCTAATTTGACATGAAAGCTGAATCTCCTCAAATGTTGGGCCAGGTCTAGTACTGCAGTAGGAACCCAAGATATATTGCAATCTGTGGCTCAGCCAAAATTCAGACAATGATCTTTCCCTTGGTATTGCCTGAAGCAGCTTTCTTCTCTCAGATGCATAGCAGGTCCTGTAGCAATGTCAATGGCCTGTCCAATGCAGCTTCTTCTGACAACAGACCTGGAGAGTCCTAAAATGGAAGACAGAGTATGGGGCTTTTATCAGTTATATCTCATTTGCAATGATCTCTCCAGGGGAGGGAATTGCAAATGCTTCCTAAAATGAGCCATTTATTCAGCCTCTGAAATCATTGCTAAACATGTAATAACAAAGCCTTACAAAGCCATAACACCAAAACCTTAACCTAAGAGCCCCCACAGCACTTTCATTCAATTACTGTGGAGGCTTTCAACTGTGTATATTGGCAGCTCCATTGATGCAGCCTTCATCATTCCCTAATTGTTCTCCTTCCCTTATTTTTCCTTTTAAACTTGGAAAGTTAAAAGTGGTTCAGTAGCTTAGGCACTTCAGAGTCCTGAGTAATTTAATCTCCTTCCACACTTCTCATTTCCAAAAGAATTTAGCCTCTTGAAAACTGAGGCGTGAAGAGCCTGTCATTCTGATGACCTCCCTTCACACCAAGGGAAATGCAGCTGAGAGCATTTTGGAGCCATGACAAAGTGGTGAACCACTTGTAGGTGTGGGTAGGAGAAAAAAGTAGTTTATCCACTGCGCCTCTTCAGTGCTTAAGCCTCTGTGTTGAAACTGCCTCAAAGGCCTTCAGTATAATATAGGGGATATACGGGGTGTGTAGCTACTTACCTTTTACATTTCATTGATTTTTAAGCCCCTGTTCCAGCCCAGGGACAGTGGTACATGCTTAACAAGCATGCACTGCAGCAGACATGTGGTCTAAGAGCCACAAAGAAAAATGCAGCCGGTATGCCAAGTATGATGAAAAAAGCTCCTAGTATGGAGGTACCTACTTCCCTCATGTTTCCAGTTCCAGGAAAGCAGCAAAATCAGATGGCTTATAGAAACCTAGCAGGCCACATACGTGGTCAATGTGACAAATTTGGTTGGGTGAGTTACAGCCCAGGGTTTTTGGAGGTAGCCAAAGATTTGCTTTATAGCTTTGCTTGGAATAAGATTGTGATGTGGCTATAGCTACCATGTGTATTTTCCTGCTGTATCTGTGGCCACAGCTAAATACCAGTGTGAGATCTGCAACCTCAGGTTGTGTGAGCCATCACCATCAATGGCAGAAAAGCACCTCATTCCCCTCCACCTGCTAGAACTAAATCTACTAAATTTCAGAAAACAGATAAGGGATCTTGTAGAACTGGGTAAGGAAAATTTGGATAATATATGGACATTTCACAGCTAGAAATAAGGATGTGTGCGGAATCTACTTTTGGAAGGAGGATCCATAGGATTCCCTTGGCTCAGCCTCCCAAACTCAGGCCTGTTTCTTGCAGCTCTGAGTCAAACCTGCGGTTGGGATGAATCCTATCAGAATCCATCCTTCCAAGCATGTGCAGCCATTCTCTTGTGCTCAGCTCAGTCATCCAAAGCAAGCCAAGCCAAAAGGGATTCTTCAAATGTTTGTGGAACTCCAGTTGTGCAGTTGGCAACCTTCTTCCATGTCAACCGCAAGAATCCAAAAGGTGGATGCAGTTCGCATGAAAAGGGAATGCTGCTTGCACAGTGGTCACAGGGGGCTGCTTTCCCGGCAAGCCCCTTGAGACAAGCCTTCTTCTTTGCCAGTTACTGCTGCTCAAACAGCAGTTGTTTCTGGGACTAGAGGGACACTGCTTGTGTAGTACATAGGGCTTAAATTCCTGGTGAGCACCTGACAGACTCAGGGTGTGCTTGACAGTAACACAGACTCTGGCTGCGTGAAATGTGCCAGACTCCAGGGAGCTGAGCCCAGGGAATCCAATAGATTTCACACACCCTGGCCCAGCACATCAAGTATTTGTATGGGCACCTGCCAGGAATTAACCCTACATGAATGCTGCAGAAGTGGCTTCCCCATTCTAAGCATGTGCCTTCTGGCTTTGTTTTTGCTGCACATGCTGTGGAAGAAAGTTGCCAGATTGTGCAACAGGAGCTCTTCAGTTCTTCATTTCCTGTCAGTTTGGATTGCTCCCTAACACAGGCTCTTGCCTGAGAAGAAGTTCAGATTCTTCTGTCCTATTGCCTCTGACAGTGAGACTTTTCGTGATATTTAGGCTAAACCTATGTTGTTACAACTTGACTTGATTATTCTGTGTCCTACACACTGGTATGAGCGAGAAGAGATCTTGACATTCCTTTTTCTGACAGCCTTTCCTTTTTGTGACAGTAATACCATGTCTCCCCCTCAGTCTTCTCTTGTCAAGGCTGAACATGCCCAGTTCCTTCAGTCTGTCCTCACAGGGCAGTGTTTCCAAAGCCTGGATCATTTTTGTTCCTGCCCTTTGGACCCTTCTAATTTTTTTGCATTTCTTCATTCTTGGTGCCCAGAACTGGACACACTTTTCCATATGAGCTCTGACTAGTGAGGAGTAAAGGGAAACTACTACTTCTCATGATTTGGAAGTAATATTTCTGTTAATGCATCCCAAAATTGCATTTGCCCTTTGGCAGCTGCATCGCATTGTTGGCTCATGCTTAACCTGTCATCCACAATTACTCCAACATCTTTTTCTTGCTCAGTTCTGTTGAACCACATATTCCCCATCTTGTATCGATGCCTTTGGTTTCTCTTTCCTAGGTGGAGGACTTGGCACCTGTCCTTATTGAATCTCATTCTGTTGCTTTGAGCCCAGCATTCAAATTTATCAAAATCACCCTGGATCTTCACTCTGTCTGCCAGGGTGTTCACTATTCTACCCAGTTGTGTATTGTATGCAAATCTGATTATCATTCCTTGTACTTCCACATCTAAATCATTAATAAAGATGTTAAAGAGCACTGGGCCCATGAATGAACCCCGTGTCACCCCACTAGTTAACTTTCTCCAATTTGAAGAGGTGCCATTGATGAGCACTCTTTGTGACGAATTTAGCAGCCAATTTTGGATCCACCTAATAGTTTGTCTGTCTAGTCCACTATGTCAAAAGCTTTGCTAAAGTTGAGGTATAGTAGATTCATGATGTTTCCACTGTCCATTTGGGAGGTTACCCAGTCAAAAAGTGAGATAACAGGATTCATTTTAGTTTGACAGGATTTATTCTTGATAAATACATGCAGACTTTTATTGATCACTGCATTTTCTTCAAGGTGCTTGCAAACTGATATTTTTAATAATTTTCTCCAGAATTTTTCCAGGGATTGATGTCAGACTAACTAGTCTATAGTTCCCAGGCTCATCTCTTTTCCCCTTTTTGAATATAGAGACAACATTAGCCCTTTTTCAGTCATCTGGCACTTCTCTTGTTTTCCAGGCTATTATAATAGCCAGTGGTTCTGAGAGTTCTTCTGGATGGGTCATGCTTGGAAGAATTTCTCTCTCAGCATATGTCAGGAATATATAGTCCCCCATGATGACTACATCAGTATTCTTGGAAATGCTGGCAAGTTTCTTTTCGACAGTTTCAGAGTCTCTTTACTAATGGTGAAAATGAATTGCCAGGACTTGCAGGGAAGATTGAATCGCCTTGAGCCCCAGCATTTTTATTGGTAAGGTCACCCAGTCCCCCTGCAGTTATGACAGCATGCTACCAGGTAGTGGTCTCCACCACCAACTACAAGCTTTTAGAACATACACAGAGTGTTTTATAGATTGTGAGTCACATGGGTCCAGCAGCTGGGCAGTTGATGATGAAATAAGAACACATTCAGAAGAAGGTGAGAGGTCTGCAGAGGGAGCTCAGTACAAAGGCATTTGATTGCAGGATATTAACATAATGATCACTGAAGCACAGGGATTATTGTGGGTCTTGGTGTGCAAATGAGAGTGATTGCAATGCTGTTAACCTGGTGGCATTATCAGTTTTTACTGATCAGCAAAGACAATCACCCTGGCAGCTTCTTGAGGAAGCCATCAGGTCCCACTTCTTAAAGTAACAGCAAATATAACCTGGCTTAGAATTTTTGGGTGCTTCCTGAGAAAGGGGTGCAGACATTTTATAACACAAAGGCACATAAATCTTGGCAGAAAAGGGTTGCTTATCTGATTTTTTCCAACAAAGGTGACATCCTTGCCCTCTTTTTGACTGGATAAATAGTAATATATGCCACTAAATATGTTTTTCTTATTTTTGTTCCCTTTAAATTTAGCCAGATGCTTTCAGTGGGGCTACTAAGTTCCTCTTCTTGGATTTCTGTGCAGATATATGTGTCTCTTACATATAGTGCAACTCCACCTCCCTTTTTGTCCTTTCTATTTTTCTTGAACAGGTCGTATCCATCGATTGCAGAGTTCCAGTCATGTGAGCCATCCCACCAACTTTCAATTATTCCTATAAGATCATAATTGCCCCCATGTTATATGAGCTCAAGTTTGTACTGTTTGTTTCCCAATTCAGAGCACAATTTTCATTTTCATTTTGCCCTAATTTTCTTCCTACATTTTTGGGAGACTGGGGATGGACTCTGATTTGCGTTTTTTCTCTGCAGAAGTACTGTTTGGCTGTTGTGCCATGCTGCTTACTTCCTTACTTGTTTACAGCCCTCCTGATGAACTTTTTCATATAGTGGCCAAACACATGCTTTCCATTCTTTGTGAGGTGCAGCCCATCATCCCTCTTCCAGGATCCTTAGTTTGTGGTCCCAGAATCCAAACCTCTCCTTATCGCACCACCATCCTAGCCAGACTTCACTTGAAAGATTTTTCTTCTCCTATCAGTTCTTCTCCCACATACTGGTAGGATTGAGGAAAAGACTATCTGGTACTCAATGTTTTCTATTTTATTATTATTATTATTATTATTATTATTATTATTATTATTATTATAGCATTTCTATGCCGCCCCTTGCCGAAACCTCGGGGCGGCTTACAACATGATAAAATACATTGGAATACAATAGTACATAATAAATTACCATTAAATATAAAAATACAAAAAATACATTGATTTACAAAAATAAAATTAAAATTATCAGTATAAAATAAAAATATAGGAGGAAAAAGAGAAGGAAGAAGAAGTTGCCCTGGCCAGATCATATGTTTTAACAATTGAAATGATTTTTGTCCCTAGAGCTTTAAAGTGCGATGTTATTTCAACCATCGCACTTTAAATGGTTGAAGCATTTAACACATGGATGAGAAGCAAGGTGCATTTGTCAGTAGGTTGTATGAGATGCATGAATCTAGTGGTTATATCATTAATCTTGGCTCCAGGGAGACAGCATACCTGGCAATTCTCTGGGTCATGGCAGCATACATATTTTTTTCCTTCTGCACAGCAGGGATTATCCCAGAATTAAACTCTTATTTTATTATTATTACAAGCTGTAATGTTCCTCTTACTAGGTTTTCTTTTATCCTCTCTTTCAACATCTCCCCGTGTGTCATGAGGTGTATTCACAGCAGGTTGTTCACCTGTTTGTTCTGTTAGAGTCTGAAAGAAGTTCAAAAGTACACTTCCAGGATTCTCTTCTTCCACTTCAGCTTGCTGTGCCTCTTCTTGCTTTTGTAATGCTCTCAGCTGTTTCAGTTCCATCACATTGTCTAAAAACTCATCTTCTTTTGTTTTCTTGAGGGTAGACACTCGCTGCTCTAGTGAGCTCACCTTTTCCTCTAGCAGGGCTACTAGCTTGCACTTGTTGCACAAGTAGGCCATGTTGACCTCAGGCAGGAAAACAAACATTGAATAGACATTGCACATCACCACACTGCAGAATCTTCTTGGTCCACTCTGCCACCCTTTTGATTCTAGCTTCCTGGGCCTCTTGTAGCAACCAGTGCTTCCCTATCTTCCCTGAAGGTTAACACAGTCCTATCAGTAAACAGGAGAGTGTTACAAGAAAGAAAAGAAAGGAAGGGAAAAGTAAGGGGGAAAATATGAAAGAGTAAAAAAGGGGAGAAGGGGAAAAAGGAGTTAAGTTAGGGACCTTCTCTTAGAGCTCCTCTGCCAAACTCCTGTTTGTTCTCCCTGGTCACTCGCTCTGGTCACTTGCTCCTTGAGAGCTTGGCTGCTTGTATCCCAGAGGTCCTAGACCAGGGGTCGGCAACCTTTAACACTCAAAGAGCCATTTGGACCCATTTCCCACACAAAAGAAAACACCGGGAGCCGCAAAACCCTTTTGACATCTAAAATGAAGATAACACTGCATATATCGTTTTTCACCTTAATGCTATGTATATCTTCATTATGATTTAGCTGCAGCTCTTGTTCAGTCACTAAAAACTGTTATTTTTAATCTACATTATAAACTAGTAGGACTCCTTTCATATATTTTGAATAGCAGAACAGCTTCCTGAAGAGTCAAAGTCAGTGCTAAAGGGCTGCATGCATTAAACAGCAAACCCCATAAGTTCATCAGCAGTAAAAGCAAATGAATCTACCCACCTATCATTAAAAGTTTGGTTTTCTTCAGAAACTTCTTTTCTTCGATTTATCCATGGTTGGCCTACGGGGGGGGGGGGGG